>NC_092755.1:85816689-86125439 GCF_047496795.1 Chiloscyllium punctatum | reverse complement strand
CTTTCTCTCTCTTGGCCCCACTCTCTCTCTGCCCCACTCTCTCACTCTCTGCCCCCACTCCCACTTTCTCTCTCTCTCTGCCCCACTCTCTGTCTCTCTCTGCCCCACTCTCACTCTCACTCTCCCTTTCTGCCCCACCCCACTCTCTCTATCTTTCTCTCTGTCCCACTCTCCCCCCTTCTCTGTCCCACTCTCTCTATCTCTTTGCCCCGCTCTCACTCTGTCCCGCTCTCACTCTCACTCTGCCCCGATCTCACTCTCACTCTGCCCCACTCTCTCTCTCTCTCTCTCTCTCTGCCCCACTCTCACTCTCTCTCTCTCTCTGCCCCACTCTCACTCTCTTTCTCTCTTCCACACTCTCACTCTCACTCTGCCCCGCTCTCTCACTCTCTCTATCCCACTTCCACTCTCTCTCACCCGGCCCCACTCTCACTCTCTCTGCTTCACTCTCTCACTCTCTGTCTCTGCCCACTCTCACTCTCTCTCTCTCTCTTTCGGCCCCACTCTCTCTCTGCCCCACTCTCGCTCTCTCTGCTCCACTCTCTCTCTCTCTTTCTCTCTGCCCCACTTTCTCTCTCTCTCTCTCGCTCTCTGCCCCACTCTCACTCTCTCTCTGCCCCCTCACACTCTCTCTCTCTGCCCCTCTCACTCTCTCTCTCTGCCCCACTCTCACTCACTCACTTTCTGCCCCACTCTCACTCTATCTCTCTGCTCCACTCTCTCTCTCTCTTTCTCTCTGCTCGACTCTCTCTCTGCCCCTTTCTCACTCTGCCACGCTCTCTCCCTCTCTGCCCCACTCCCACTCTCTCTCTCTGCCCCACTCTTACTCTCGCTCTCTGCTCCATTCTCTCTCTCTTTCTCTCTGCCACACTCTCACTCTGCCCCACTCTCTCTCTCTCTCATTGCACCACTCTCACTCTCTCTCTGCCCCACTCCCACTCTCTCTCTCTCTCTATGCCCCTCTCACTCTCTCTCTCTTTCTCTCTGCCACACTCTCACTCTGGCCCCGCTCTCTCAATCTCTCTGCCCCACTTCCACTCTCTCTCACTCGGCCCCACTCTCACTCTCACTCTCTCTCTCTGCCTTCACTCTCTCTCTCTCTCGGCCCCACTCTCTCTCTGCCCCACTCTCTCTCCCCCACTCCCACTCTCTCTCCCTCTCTGCCCCACTCCCACTCACTCTCACTGCCCCACTCTCACTCTGACTCTCTCTGCCCCACTCTCACTCTCGCTCTCTCTCTGCCCCGCTCTCGCTCTCTCTCTTCCCCGCTCTCACTCTTTCTCTCTGCCCCACTCTCACTCTCGCTCTCTCTGCCCCACTCTCACTCTCTCTGCCCCACTCTGACTCTCACTCTCTCTCTGCCCCGCTCTCACTCTCTCTCTCTGCCCCACTCTGACTCTCGCTCTCTCTCTGCCCCACTCTCACTCTCACTCTCTCTCTCTGCCCCACTCTCACTCTCTCTGCCCCACTCTCACTCTCTCTGCCCCACTCTCACTCTCACTCTCTCTCTCTGCCCCACTCTCACTCTCTCTCTCTTTGCCTCGCTCTCACTCTGCCCCGCTTTCACTCTCTCTCTCTGCCCCACTCCCACTCTCTCTCTCTGCCCCACTCCCACTCTCTCTCTCTGCCCCACTCCCACTCTCTCTCTCTGCCCCACTCCCACTCTCTCTCTCTGCCCCACTCCCACTCTCTCTCTCTGCCCCACTCCCACTCTCTCTCTCTGCCCCACTCCCACTCTCTCTCTCTGCCCCACTCCCACTCTCTCCCTCTCTGCCCCTCTCACACTCTCTCTCTCTCTCTCTCTGCCCCACTCTGACTCTCACTCTCTGCTCTACTCTCTCTCTCTCTTTCTCTATGCTCCACTCTCTCTCTTTCTCTCTGCCACACTCTCTCTCTCACTCTGCCCCACTCTCTCAATCTCTCTGCCCCACTTCCACTCTCTCTCACTTGGCCCCTCTCTCACTCTCTCTCTCTCTCTGCCCCACTCTCACTCTCTCCCTCTCTGCCCCTCTCACACACTCTCTTTGCCCCTCACACACTCTCTCTCACTCTCTCTCTGACCCACTCTCACTCACTCTCTCTCTGCCCTACTCTCACTCACCCTCTCTCTGCCCCACTGTCACTCTCACTCTGCCCTGCTCTCACTCTCTCGCTCTCTGCCCCACTCTCACTCTCTCTCTCTCTGCCCCACTCTCACTCTCTCTCTCTCTGCCCCACTCTCACTCTCTCTCTCTCTGCCCCACTCTCACTCTGTCTCCCTCTCTGCCCCCTCACACTCTCTCTCTCTGCCCCTCTCACTCTCTCTCTCTCTCTCTGCCCCACTCTCACTCACTCTCTGCCCCACTCTCACTCTATCTCTCTGCTCCACTCTCTCTCTCTCTCTCTCTCTCTGCTCGACTCTCTCTCTGCCCCGCTCTCTCTCTCTCTGCCCCCACTCCCACTCTCTCTCTCTGCCCCACTCCCACTCTCTCACTCTCTCTCTCTGCCCCACTCTCTCAGCCCCACTCTCACTCACTCTCTCTGCTCCACTTTCTCTCTGCCCCACTGTCACTCTCACTCTGTCTCCCTCTCTGCCCCTCTCACACTCTCCTCTCTCTCTCTCTGCCCCTATCACTCTCGCTCTCTCTGCCCCACTCTCACTCTCTCTGCCCCACTCCCACTCACTCTCTCTCTCAGCCCCACTCTCACTCACTCTCTCTCTGCCCCACTCCCACTCTCTCTCTGCCCCACTTCCACTCTCTCTCATTTGGCCCCTCTCTCACTCTCTCTCTCTCTCTCTGCCCCACTCTCACTCTCTCCCTTTCTGCCCCTCTCACACACTCTCTTTGCCCCTCACACACTCTCTCTCACTCTCTCTCTGACCCACTCTCACTCACTCTCTCTCTTCCCTACTCTCACTCACCCTCTCTCTGCCCCACTCTCTCTGCCCCACTGTCATTCTCACTCTGCCCTGCTCTCACTCTCTCGCTCTCTGCCCCACTCTCACTCTCTCTCTCTCTGCCCCACTCTCACTCTCTCTCTCTCTGCCCCACTCTCACTCTCTCTCTGCCCCACTCTCACTCTATCTCTGCCCCACTCTCACTCTCTCCCTCTCTGCCCCTCTCACACTCTCTCTCTCTCTCTGCCCCACTCTCGCTCTCGCTCTCTCTGCGCACTCTCAATCTCTCTCTCTGCTCCATTCTCTCTCTCTTTCTCTCTGCCACACTCTCACTCTGCCCCGCTCTCTCTCTCTCTCTCTCTGCCCCACTCTGACTCTCACTCTCTGCTCTACTCTCTCTCTCTCTTTCTCTATGCTCCACTCTCTCTCTCTTTCTCTCTGCCACACTCTCTCTCTCACTCTGCCCTGCTCTCTCAATCTCTCTGCCCCACTTCCACTCTCTCTCACTTGGCCCCTCTCTCACTCTCTCTCTCTCTCTCTCTCTCTCTGCCCCACTCTCACTCTCTCCCTCTCTGCCCCTCTCACACACTCTCTTTGCCCCTCACACACTCTCTCTCTCTCTCTCTCTCTGCCCCACTCTCACTCTCTCCCTCTCTGCCCCTCTCACACACTCTCTTTGCCCCTCACACACTCTCACTCACTCTCTCTCTGCCCCACTCTCTTTGCTCCACTCTCGCTCTCTCTCTCTCTGCCCCACTGTCACTCTCACTCTGCCCTGCTCTCACTCTCTCGCTCTCTGCCCCACTCTCACTCTCTCTCTCTCTGCCCCACTCTCACTCTCTCTATCTCTGCCCCACTCTCACTCTGTCTCCCTCTCTGCCCCCTCACACTCTCTCTCTCTGCCCCTCTCACTCTCTCTCTCTCTCTCTGCCCCACTCTCACTCACTCACTTTCTGCCCCACTCTCACTCTATCTCTCTGCTCCACTCTCTCTCTCTCTTTCTCCCTGCTCCACTCTCTCTCTGCCCCACTTCCACTCTCTCTCTCGGCCCCACTCTCATTCTCTCTCTCTCACTCTGCCTCACTCTCTCTCTCTCTCGCTGCCCTACTCTCACTCTCTCTGCCCCACTCTCACTCTCTCTCGCTGCCCTACTCTCACTCTCTCTCTCTGCCCACCTCTCACTCTCTCTGCCCCTCTCACTCTTTCTCTCTGCCCCACTCTCACTCTCTCTCTGCCCCTCCCACTCTCTCTCTCTGCCCCTCCCACTCTCTCTATCTTTCTCTCTGCCCCACTCTCCCCCCTCTCTCTCTCTGCCCCACTCTCTCTCTCTCTTTGCCTCGCTCTCATTCTGTCCTGCTCTCACTCTCACTCTGCCCTGCTTTCAGTCTCTCTCTCTGCCCAACTCTGACTCTCTCTCTGCCCCACTCTCACTCTCTCTGCCCCACTCTCACTCTCTCTCTGCCCCCCCCCACTCTCACTCTCTCTCTCTGCCCCACTTTCTCACTCTCTCTCTCTGCCCCACTCTCTCACTCTCCCTGCCCCACTCTCACTCGCTCTCTCTCTGCCCCACTCTCACTCTCTCTCTGCCCCACTTTCACTCACTCTCTCTGCTCCACTTTCTCTCTGCCCCACTGTCACTCTCACTCTGTCTCCCTCTCTGCCCCTCTCACACTCTCTCTCTTCTCTGCCCCTCTCACTCTCTCTCTGCCCCTATCACTCTTGCTCTCTCTGCCCCACTCTCACTCTCATTCTCTGCCCCACTCCCACTCACTCTCTCTCTCAGCCCCACTCTCACTCACTCTCTCTCTGCCCCACTCTCACTCTCTCTCTCTGCCCCACTCCCACTCTCTCTCTCTCTCTCTCTCTCGGCCCCACTCTCACTCTCTCTCTGCCCCACTCTCACTCTCTCTCTCAGCCCCACTCTCACTCTCTCTCTCTCTGCCCCACTCCCACTCTCTCTCTCTCTGCCCCACTCCCACTCTCTCTCTCTGCCCCACTCCCACTCTCTCTCTCTCTGCCCCACTCCCACTCTCTCTCTGCCCCACTCCCACTCTCTCTTTGCCCCACTCTCACTCTCTCTCTGCCCCTCTCACTCTCTCTCTTTCCCCTCTCACTCTCTCTCTCTGCCCCACTCTCACTCTCTCTCTCTGCCCCACTCTCACTCTCTTTCTCTCTGCTCCACTCTCACTCTCACTCTCTTTCTCTCTGCCACACTTTCACACTCACTCTGCCCCGCTCTCTCACTCTCTCTATCCCACTTCCACTCTCTCTCTCTCTCTCTCTCTCTCTCTCTCTCTCTCTCTCTCTCTCTCTCGGCCCCACTCTCTCACTCTCTGTCTCTGCCCACTCCCACTCACTCTCTCCCTCTCTGCCCCACTCTCTCTCTCTCTCTCGGCCCCACTCTCTCTCGGCCCCACTCTCTCACTCTCTGTCTCTGCCCACTCCCACTCACTCTCTCCCTCTCTGCCCCACTCCTACTCTCTCCCTCTCTGCCCCACTCTCTCTCTCCCTCTCTTCCCCACTCTCACTCTCTCCCTCTCTGCCCCTCTCACACACTCTCTTTGCCCCTCACACACTCTCTCTCACTCTCTCTCTGCCCTACTCTCACTCACCCTCTCTCTGCCCCTCTCTCACTCTCTCTCACTGTGCCCCACTTTCTCTCTCTCTGTCTCGCTCTCTGCCCCACTCTCACTCTCTCTCTGCCCCACTCTCACTCTCTCTGCCCCACTCTCACTCTCTCTCTCTCTGCCCCACTCTCACTCTCACTCTCTCTGCCCCACTCTCACTCTCTCTCTCTGCCCCACTCTCACTCTCTCTCTCTCTGCCCCACTCTCACTCTCTCTCTCTCTCTGCCCCACTCTCACTCTCTGCTCCATTCTCTCTCTCTTTCTCTCTGCCACACTCTCACTCTGCCCCACTCTCTCTCTCTCTCTCATTGCACCACTCTCACTCTCTCTCTGCCCCACTCCCACTCTCTCTCTCTCTATGCCCCTCTCACACACTATCTCTCTCTCTCTATGCCCCTCTCACTCTCTCTCTCTGCCCCTCTCTCGCTCTCTGCCCCTCTCACTCTCTCACTCTCTGCCCCACTCTCTCTCTCCCTTTCTCTCTGCTCCACTCTCTCTCTCTCTCTGCCACACTCTCACTCTCACTCTGCCCCACTCTCACTCTCTCTCTGCCCCACTCTCACTCTCTCTCTGCCTCACTCTCACTCTCTCTCCTTCTCTGCCCCACTCTCACTCTGTCTCCCTCTCTGCCCCCTCACACTCTGTCTCCCTCTCTCTCTCTGCCCCCCTCTCTCTCTCTGCCCCACTCTCTCTCTCTCTCTCTCTGCTCCACTCTCACTCACTCACTCTCTGCCCCACTCTCTCTCTCTCTCTCTCTGCCCCACTCTCACTCACTCACTCTCTGCCTCACTCTCTCTCTCTTTCTCTCTGCTCCACTCTCTCTCTCTTTCTCTCTGCCCCACTCTCACTCTGCCCCGCTCTCTCTCTCTCTCTGCCCCACTCCCACTCTCTCTCTGCCCCACTCCCACTCTCTCCTTCTCTGCCCCATTCTCACTCTGTCTCTCTCTCTGCCGCTCTCACACTCTCTCTCTCTGCCCCTCTCACTCTCTCTCTCTCTGCCCCACTCTCGCTCTCTCTCTCTCTCTCTGCCCCACTCCCCCTCTCTCTCTCTCTGCCCCACTCCCTCTCTCTCTCTATGCCCCTCTCACTCTCTCTCTCTCTCTGCCCCTCTCACACTCTCTCTCTCTGCCCCACTCTCACTCTCGCTCTCTCTGCCCCACTCTCACTCTCTCTCTCTTTCTCTCTGCTCCACTCTCTCTCTTTCTCTCTGCCCCACTCTCACTCTCTCTGTGCCTCACTCTCACTCTGTCTCCCTCTCTCTCTCTGTCTCCCTCTCTCTCTCTGCCCCCCTCTCTCTCTCTGCCCCACTCTCTCTCTCTCTCTCTTTCTCTCTGCTCCACTCTCTCTCTCTTTCTCTCTGCCACACTCTCACTCTCACTCTGCCCCGCTCTCTCAATCTCTCTGCCCCACTTCCACTCTCTCTCACTCGGCCCCACTCTCACTCTCTCTCTCTCTGCCCCACTCTCACTCACTCTCTCTGCCCCACTCTCACTCACTCTCTCTGCCCCACTCTCACTCACTCTCTCTGCCCCACTCTCACTCACTCTTTCTCTCTGCTCCACTCTCTCTCTCTCTTTCTCTCTGCCACACTCTCACTCTGCCCCGCTCTCTCAATCTCTCTGCCCCACTCCCACTCACTCTCTCTGCCCCACTCTCACTCTCTCTCTCTCTGCCTCACTCTCTCTCTCTCTCTCTCTTTCTCTCTCTTTCGGCCACACTCTCACTCGGCCCCATTCTCTCTCTCTCTCTCTCTGCCTCACTCTCTCTCTCTCTCGGCCCCACTCTCACTTTCTCTCTCTTGGCCCCACTCTCTCTCTGCCCCACTCTCTCACTCTCTGCCCCACTCCCACTTTCTCTCTCTCTCTGCCCCACTCTCTGTCTCTCTCTGCCCCACTCTCACTCTCCCTTTCTGCCCCACCCCACTCTCTCTATCTTTCTCTCTGTCCCACTCTCCCCCCTTCTCTGTCCCACTCTCTCTATCTCTTTGCCCCGCTCTCACTCTGTCCCGCTCTCACTCTCACTCTGCCCCACTCTCTCTCTCTCTCTCTCTCTCTCTCTGCCCCACTCTCACTCTCTCTCTCTCTCTGCCCCACTCTCACTCTCTTTCTCTCTTCCACACTCTCACTCTCACTCTGCCCCGCTCTCTCACTCTCTCTATCCCACTTCCACTCTCTCTCACCCGGCCCCACTCTCACTCTCTCTGCTTCACTCTCTCACTCTCTGTCTCTGCCCACTCTCACTCTCTCTCTCTCTCTTTCGGCCCCACTCTCTCTCTGCCCCACTCTCGCTCTCTCTGCTCCACTCTCTCTCTCTCTTTCTCTCTGCCCCACTTTCTCTCTCTCTCTCTCGCTCTCTGCCCCACTCTCACTCTCTCTCTGCCCCCTCACACTCTCTCTCTCTGCCCCTCTCACTCTCTCTCTCTGCCCCACTCTCACTCACTCACTTTCTGCCCCACTCTCACTCTATCTCTCTGCTCCACTCTCTCTCTCTCTTTCTCTCTGCTCGACTCTCTCTCTGCCCCTTTCTCACTCTGCCACGCTCTCTCTCCCTCTCTGCCCCACTCCCACTCTCTCTCTCTGCCCCACTCTTACTCTCGCTCTCTGCTCCATTCTCTCTCTCTTTCTCTCTGCCACACTCTCACTCTGCCCCACTCTCTCTCTCTCTCATTGCACCACTCTCACTCTCTCTCTGCCCCACTCCCACTCTCTCTCTCTCTCTATGCCCCTCTCACTCTCTCTCTCTTTCTCTCTGCCACACTCTCACTCTGCCCCGCTCTCTCAATCTCTCTGCCCCACTTCCACTCTCTCTCACTCGGCCCCACTCTCACTCTCACTCTCTCTCTCTGCCTCACTCTCTCTCTCTCTCGGCCCCACTCTCTCTCTGCCCCACTCTCTCTCCCCCACTCCCACTCTCTCTCCCTCTCTGCCCCACTCCCACTCACTCTCACTGCCCCACTCTCACTCTGACTCTCTCTGCCCCACTCTCACTCTCGCTCTCTCTCTGCCCCGCTCTCGCTCTCTCTCTTCCCCGCTCTCACTCTTTCTCTCTGCCCCACTCTCACTCTCGCTCTCTCTGCCCCACTCTCACTCTCTCTGCCCCACTCTGACTCTCGCTCTCTCTCTGCCCCGCTCTCACTCTCTCTCTCTGCCCCACTCTGACTCTCGCTCTCTCTCTGCCCCACTCTCACTCTCACTCTCTCTCTCTGCCCCACTCTCACTCTCTCTGCCCCACTCTCACTCTCTCTGCCCCACTCTCACTCTCACTCTCTCTCTCTGCCCCACTCTCACTCTCTCTCTCTTTGCCTCGCTCTCACTCTGCCCCGCTTTCACTCTCTCTCTCTGCCCCACTCCCACTCTCTCTCTCTGCCCCACTCCCACTCTCTCTCTCTGCCCCACTCCCACTCTCTCTCTCTGCCCCACTCCCACTCTCTCTCTCTGCCCCACTCCCACTCTCTCTCTCTGCCCCACTCCCACTCTCTCTCTCTGCCCCACTCCCACTCTCTCTCTCTGCCCCACTCCCACTCTCTCCCTCTCTGCCCCTCTCACACTCTCTCTCTCTCTCTCTCTGCCCCACTCTGACTCTCACTCTCTGCTCTACTCTCTCTCTCTCTTTCTCTATGCTCCACTCTCTCTCTTTCTCTCTGCCACACTCTCTCTCTCACTCTGCCCCACTCTCTCAATCTCTCTGCCCCACTTCCACTCTCTCTCACTTGGCCCCTCTCTCACTCTCTCTCTCTCTCTGCCCCACTCTCACTCTCTCCCTCTCTGCCCCTCTCACACACTCTCTTTGCCCCTCACACACTCTCTCTCACTCTCTCTCTGACCCACTCTCACTCACTCTCTCTCTGCCCTACTCTCACTCACCCTCTCTCTGCCCCACTGTCACTCTCACTCTGCCCTGCTCTCACTCTCTCGCTCTCTGCCCCACTCTCACTCTCTCTCTCTCTGCCCCACTCTCACTCTCTCTCTCTCTGCCCCACTCTCACTCTCTCTCTCTCTGCCCCACTCTCACTCTGTCTCCCTCTCTGCCCCCTCACACTCTCTCTCTCTGCCCCTCTCACTCTCTCTCTCTCTCTCTGCCCCACTCTCACTCACTCTCTGCCCCACTCTCACTCTATCTCTCTGCTCCACTCTCTCTCTCTCTCTCTCTCTCTGCTCGACTCTCTCTCTGCCCCGCTCTCTCTCTCTCTGCCCCCACTCCCACTCTCTCTCTCTGCCCCACTCCCACTCTCTCACTCTCTCTCTCTGCCCCACTCTCTCAGCCCCACTCTCACTCACTCTCTCTGCTCCACTTTCTCTCTGCCCCACTGTCACTCTCACTCTGTCTCCCTCTCTGCCCCTCTCACACTCTCTCTCTCTCTCTCTGCCCCTATCACTCTCGCTCTCTCTGCCCCACTCTCACTCTCTCTGCCCCACTCCCACTCACTCTCTCTCTCAGCCCCACTCTCACTCACTCTCTCTCTGCCCCACTCCCACTCTCTCTCTGCCCCACTTCCACTCTCTCTCATTTGGCCCCTCTCTCACTCTCTCTCTCTCTCTCTGCCCCACTCTCACTCTCTCCCTTTCTGCCCCTCTCACACACTCTCTTTGCCCCTCACACACTCTCTCTCACTCTCTCTCTGACCCACTCTCACTCACTCTCTCTCTTCCCTACTCTCACTCACCCTCTCTCTGCCCCACTCTCTCTGCCCCACTGTCATTCTCACTCTGCCCTGCTCTCACTCTCTCGCTCTCTGCCCCACTCTCACTCTCTCTCTCTCTGCCCCACTCTCACTCTCTCTCTCTCTGCCCCACTCTCACTCTCTCTCTGCCCCACTCTCACTCTATCTCTGCCCCACTCTCACTCTCTCCCTCTCTGCCCCTCTCACACTCTCTCTCTCTCTCTGCCCCACTCTCGCTCTCGCTCTCTCTGCGCACTCTCAATCTCTCTCTCTGCTCCATTCTCTCTCTCTTTCTCTCTGCCACACTCTCACTCTGCCCCGCTCTCTCTCTCTCTCTCTCTGCCCCACTCTGACTCTCACTCTCTGCTCTACTCTCTCTCTCTCTTTCTCTATGCTCCACTCTCTCTCTCTTTCTCTCTGCCACACTCTCTCTCTCACTCTGCCCTGCTCTCTCAATCTCTCTGCCCCACTTCCACTCTCTCTCACTTGGCCCCTCTCTCACTCTCTCTCTCTCTCTCTCTCTCTCTGCCCCACTCTCACTCTCTCCCTCTCTGCCCCTCTCACACACTCTCTTTGCCCCTCACACACTCTCTCTCTCTCTCTCTCTCTGCCCCACTCTCACTCTCTCCCTCTCTGCCCCTCTCACACACTCTCTTTGCCCCTCACACACTCTCACTCACTCTCTCTCTGCCCCACTCTCTTTGCTCCACTCTCGCTCTCTCTCTCTCTGCCCCACTGTCACTCTCACTCTGCCCTGCTCTCACTCTCTCGCTCTCTGCCCCACTCTCACTCTCTCTCTCTCTGCCCCACTCTCACTCTCTCTATCTCTGCCCCACTCTCACTCTGTCTCCCTCTCTGCCCCCTCACACTCTCTCTCTCTGCCCCTCTCACTCTCTCTCTCTCTCTCTGCCCCACTCTCACTCACTCACTTTCTGCCCCACTCTCACTCTATCTCTCTGCTCCACTCTCTCTCTCTCTTTCTCCCTGCTCCACTCTCTCTCTGCCCCACTTCCACTCTCTCTCTCGGCCCCACTCTCATTCTCTCTCTCTCACTCTGCCTCACTCTCTCTCTCTCTCGCTGCCCTACTCTCACTCTCTCTGCCCCACTCTCACTCTCTCTCGCTGCCCTACTCTCACTCTCTCTCTCTGCCCACCTCTCACTCTCTCTGCCCCTCTCACTCTTTCTCTCTGCCCCACTCTCACTCTCTCTCTGCCCCTCCCACTCTCTCTCTCTGCCCCTCCCACTCTCTCTATCTTTCTCTCTGCCCCACTCTCCCCCCTCTCTCTCTCTGCCCCACTCTCTCTCTCTCTTTGCCTCGCTCTCATTCTGTCCTGCTCTCACTCTCACTCTGCCCTGCTTTCAGTCTCTCTCTCTGCCCAACTCTGACTCTCTCTCTGCCCCACTCTCACTCTCTCTGCCCCACTCTCACTCTCTCTCTGCCCCCCCCCACTCTCACTCTCTCTCTCTGCCCCACTTTCTCACTCTCTCTCTCTGCCCCACTCTCTCACTCTCCCTGCCCCACTCTCACTCGCTCTCTCTCTGCCCCACTCTCACTCTCTCTCTGCCCCACTTTCACTCACTCTCTCTGCTCCACTTTCTCTCTGCCCCACTGTCACTCTCACTCTGTCTCCCTCTCTGCCCCTCTCACACTCTCTCTCTTCTCTGCCCCTCTCACTCTCTCTCTGCCCCTATCACTCTTGCTCTCTCTGCCCCACTCTCACTCTCATTCTCTGCCCCACTCCCACTCACTCTCTCTCTCAGCCCCACTCTCACTCACTCTCTCTCTGCCCCACTCTCACTCTCTCTCTCTGCCCCACTCCCACTCTCTCTCTCTCTCTCTCTCTCGGCCCCACTCTCACTCTCTCTCTGCCCCACTCTCACTCTCTCTCTCAGCCCCACTCTCACTCTCTCTCTCTCTGCCCCACTCCCACTCTCTCTCTCTCTGCCCCACTCCCACTCTCTCTCTCTGCCCCACTCCCACTCTCTCTCTCTCTGCCCCACTCCCACTCTCTCTCTGCCCCACTCCCACTCTCTCTTTGCCCCACTCTCACTCTCTCTCTGCCCCTCTCACTCTCTCTCTTTCCCCTCTCACTCTCTCTCTCTGCCCCACTCTCACTCTCTCTCTCTGCCCCACTCTCACTCTCTTTCTCTCTGCTCCACTCTCACTCTCACTCTCTTTCTCTCTGCCACACTTTCACACTCACTCTGCCCCGCTCTCTCACTCTCTCTATCCCACTTCCACTCTCTCTCTCTCTCTCTCTCTCTCTCTCTCTCTCTCTCTCTCTCTCTCTCGGCCCCACTCTCTCACTCTCTGTCTCTGCCCACTCCCACTCACTCTCTCCCTCTCTGCCCCACTCTCTCTCTCTCTCTCTCGGCCCCACTCTCTCTCTGCCCCACTCTCTCACTCTCTGTCTCTGCCCACTCCCACTCACTCTCTCCCTCTCTGCCCCACTCCTACTCTCTCCCTCTCTGCCCCACTCTCTCTCTCCCTCTCTTCCCCACTCTCACTCTCTCCCTCTCTGCCCCTCTCACACACTCTCTTTGCCCCTCACACACTCTCTCTCACTCTCTCTCTGCCCTACTCTCACTCACCCTCTCTCTGCCCCTCTCTCACTCTCTCTCACTGTGCCCCACTTTCTCTCTCTCTGTCTCGCTCTCTGCCCCACTCTCACTCTCTCTCTGCCCCACTCTCACTCTCTCTGCCCCACTCTCACTCTCTCTCTCTCTGCCCCACTCTCACTCTCACTCTCTCTGCCCCACTCTCACTCTCTCTCTCTGCCCCACTCTCACTCTCTCTCTCTCTGCCCCACTCTCACTCTCTCTCTCTCTCTGCCCCACTCTCACTCTCTGCTCCATTCTCTCTCTCTTTCTCTCTGCCACACTCTCACTCTGCCCCACTCTCTCTCTCTCTCTCTCATTGCACCACTCTCACTCTCTCTCTGCCCCACTCCCACTCTCTCTCTCTCTATGCCCCTCTCACACACTATCTCTCTCTCTCTATGCCCCTCTCACTCTCTCTCTCTGCCCCTCTCTCGCTCTCTGCCCCTCTCACTCTCTCACTCTCTGCCCCACTCTCTCTCTCCCTTTCTCTCTGCTCCACTCTCTCTCTCTCTCTCTCTGCCACACTCTCACTCTCACTCTGCCCCACTCTCACTCTCTCTCTGCCCCACTCTCACTCTCTCTCTGCCTCACTCTCACTCTCTCTCCTTCTCTGCCCCACTCTCACTCTGTCTCCCTCTCTGCCCCCTCACACTCTGTCTCCCTCTCTCTCTCTGCCCCCCTCTCTCTCTCTGCCCCACTCTCTCTCTCTCTCTCTCTGCTCCACTCTCACTCACTCACTCTCTGCCCCACTCTCTCTCTCTCTCTCTCTGCCCCACTCTCACTCACTCACTCTCTGCCTCACTCTCTCTCTCTTTCTCTCTGCTCCACTCTCTCTCTCTTTCTCTCTGCCCCACTCTCACTCTGCCCCGCTCTCTCTCTCTCTCTGCCCCACTCCCACTCTCTCTCTGCCCCACTCCCACTCTCTCCTTCTCTGCCCCATTCTCACTCTGTCTCTCTCTCTGCCGCTCTCACACTCTCTCTCTCTGCCCCTCTCACTCTCTCTCTCTCTGCCCCACTCTCGCTCTCTCTCTCTCTCTCTGCCCCACTCCCCCTCTCTCTCTCTCTGCCCCACTCCCTCTCTCTCTCTATGCCCCTCTCACTCTCTCTCTCTCTCTGCCCCTCTCACACTCTCTCTCTCTGCCCCACTCTCACTCTCGCTCTCTCTGCCCCACTCTCACTCTCTCTCTCTTTCTCTCTGCTCCACTCTCTCTCTTTCTCTCTGCCCCACTCTCACTCTCTCTGTGCCTCACTCTCACTCTGTCTCCCTCTCTCTCTCTGTCTCCCTCTCTCTCTCTGCCCCCCTCTCTCTCTCTGCCCCACTCTCTCTCTCTGCCCCACTCTCTCTCTCTCTCTCTTTCTCTCTGCTCCACTCTCTCTCTCTTTCTCTCTGCCACACTCTCACTCTCACTCTGCCCCGCTCTCTCAATCTCTCTGCCCCACTTCCACTCTCTCTCACTCGGCCCCACTCTCACTCTCTCTCTCTCTGCCCCACTCTCACTCACTCTCTCTGCCCCACTCTCACTCACTCTCTCTGCCCCACTCTCACTCACTCTCTCTGCCCCACTCTCTCTCTCTCTTTCTCTCTGCTCCACTCTCTCTCTCTCTTTCTCTCTGCCACACTCTCACTCTGCCCCGCTCTCTCAATCTCTCTGCCCCACTCCCACTCACTCTCTCTGCCCCACTCTCACTCTCTCTCTCTCTGCCTCACTCTCTCTCTCTCTCTCTCTTTCTCTCTCTTTCGGCCACACTCTCACTCGGCCCCATTCTCTCTCTCTCTCTCTCTGCCTCACTCTCTCTCTCTCTCGGCCCCACTCTCACTTTCTCTCTCTTGGCCCCACTCTCTCTCTGCCCCACTCTCTCACTCTCTGCCCCACTCCCACTTTCTCTCTCTCTCTGCCCCACTCTCTGTCTCTCTCTGCCCCACTCTCACTCTCCCTTTCTGCCCCACCCCACTCTCTCTATCTTTCTCTCTGTCCCACTCTCCCCCCTTCTCTGTCCCACTCTCTCTATCTCTTTGCCCCGCTCTCACTCTGTCCCGCTCTCACTCTCACTCTGCCCCACTCTCTCTCTCTCTCTCTCTCTCTCTCTGCCCCACTCTCACTCTCTCTCTCTCTCTGCCCCACTCTCACTCTCTTTCTCTCTTCCACACTCTCACTCTCACTCTGCCCCGCTCTCTCACTCTCTCTATCCCACTTCCACTCTCTCTCACCCGGCCCCACTCTCACTCTCTCTGCTTCACTCTCTCACTCTCTGTCTCTGCCCACTCTCACTCTCTCTCTCTCTCTTTCGGCCCCACTCTCTCTCTGCCCCACTCTCGCTCTCTCTGCTCCACTCTCTCTCTCTCTTTCTCTCTGCCCCACTTTCTCTCTCTCTCTCTCGCTCTCTGCCCCACTCTCACTCTCTCTCTGCCCCCTCACACTCTCTCTCTCTGCCCCTCTCACTCTCTCTCTCTGCCCCACTCTCACTCACTCACTTTCTGCCCCACTCTCACTCTATCTCTCTGCTCCACTCTCTCTCTCTCTTTCTCTCTGCTCGACTCTCTCTCTGCCCCTTTCTCACTCTGCCACGCTCTCTCTCCCTCTCTGCCCCACTCCCACTCTCTCTCTCTGCCCCACTCTTACTCTCGCTCTCTGCTCCATTCTCTCTCTCTTTCTCTCTGCCACACTCTCACTCTGCCCCACTCTCTCTCTCTCTCATTGCACCACTCTCACTCTCTCTCTGCCCCACTCCCACTCTCTCTCTCTCTCTATGCCCCTCTCACTCTCTCTCTCTTTCTCTCTGCCACACTCTCACTCTGCCCCGCTCTCTCAATCTCTCTGCCCCACTTCCACTCTCTCTCACTCGGCCCCACTCTCACTCTCACTCTCTCTCTCTGCCTCACTCTCTCTCTCTCTCGGCCCCACTCTCTCTCTGCCCCACTCTCTCTCCCCCACTCCCACTCTCTCTCCCTCTCTGCCCCACTCCCACTCACTCTCACTGCCCCACTCTCACTCTGACTCTCTCTGCCCCACTCTCACTCTCGCTCTCTCTCTGCCCCGCTCTCGCTCTCTCTCTTCCCCGCTCTCACTCTTTCTCTCTGCCCCACTCTCACTCTCGCTCTCTCTGCCCCACTCTCACTCTCTCTGCCCCACTCTGACTCTCGCTCTCTCTCTGCCCCGCTCTCACTCTCTCTCTCTGCCCCACTCTGACTCTCGCTCTCTCTCTGCCCCACTCTCACTCTCACTCTCTCTCTCTGCCCCACTCTCACTCTCTCTGCCCCACTCTCACTCTCTCTGCCCCACTCTCACTCTCACTCTCTCTCTCTGCCCCACTCTCACTCTCTCTGCCCCACTCTCTCTCTCTCTCTTTGCCTCGCTCTCACTCTGCCCCGCTTTCACTCTCTCTCTCTGCCCCACTCTCACTCTCTCTCTCTGCCCCACTCCCACTCTCTCTCTCTGCCCCGCTCCCACTCTCTCTCTCTGCCCCACTCCCACTCTCTCCCTCTCTGCCCCTCTCACACTCTCTCTCTCTCTCTCTCTGCCCCACTCTGACTCTCACTCTCTGCTCTACTCTCTCTCTCTCTTTCTCTATGCTCCACTCTCTCTCTTTCTCTCTGCCACACTCTCTCTCTCACTCTGCCCCACTCTCTCAATCTCTCTGCCCCACTTCCACTCTCTCTCACTTGGCCCCTCTCTCACTCTCTCTCTCTCTGCCCCACTCTCACTCTCTCCCTCTCTGCCCCTCTCACACACTCTCTTTGCCCCTCACACACTCTCTCTCTGACCCACTCTCACTCACTCTCTCTCTGCCCTACTCTCACTCACTCTCTCTCTGCCCCACTGTCACTCTCACTCTGCCCTGCTCTCACTCTCTCGCTCTCTGCCCCACTCTCACTCTCTCTCTCTCTGCCCCACTCTCACTCTCTCTCTCTCTGCCCCACTCTCACTCTCTCTCTCTCTGCCCCACTCTCACTCCCTCTCTGCCCCCTCACACTCTCTCTCTCTGCCCCTCTCACTCTCTCTCTCTCTCTGCCCCACTCTCACTCACTCACTTTCTGCCCCACTCTCACTCTATCTCTCTGCTCCACTCTCTCTCTCTCTCTCTCTCTGCTCGACTCTCTCTCTGCCCCGCTCTCTCTCTCTCTGCCCCCACTCCCACTCTCTCTCTCTGCCCCACTCCCACTCTCTCACTCTCTCTCTCTGCCCCACTCTCTCAGCCCCACTCTCACTCACTCTCTCTGCTCCACTTTCTCTCTGCCCCACTGTCACTCTCACTCTGTCTCCCTCTCTGCCCCTCTCACACTCTCTCTCTCTCTGCCCCTCTCACTCTCTCTCTGCCCCTATCACTCTCGCTCTCTCTGCCCCACTCTCACTCTCTCTGCCCCACTCTCACACTCATTCTCTCTCTCAGCCCCACTCTCACTCACTCTCTCTCTGCCCCACTCCCACTCTCTCTCTGCCCCACTTCCACTCTCTCTCACTTGGCCCCTCTCTCACTCTCTCTCTCTCTCTCTCTGCCCCACTCTCACTCTCTCCCTTTCTGCCCCTCTCACACACTCTCTTTGCCCCTCACACACTCTCTCTCACTCTCTCTCTGACCCACTCTCACTCACTCTCTCTCTTCCCTACTCTCACTCACCCTCTCTCTGCCCCACTCTCTCTGCCCCACTGTCATTCTCACTCTGCCCTGCTCTCACTCTCTCGCTCTCTGCCCCACTCTCACTCTCTCTCTCTCTGCCCCACTCTCACTCTCTCTCTCTCTGCCCCACTCTCACTCTATCTCTGCCCCACTCTCACTCTCTCCCTCTCTGCCCCTCTCACACTCTCTCTCTCTCTCTGCCCCACTCTCGCTCTCGCTCTCTCTGCGCACTCTCAATCTCTCTCTCTGCTCCATTCTCTCTCTCTTTCTCTCTGCCACACTCTCACTCTGCCCCGCTCTCTCTCTCTCTCTCTCTGCCCCACTCTGACTCTCACTCTCTGCTCTACTCTCTCTCTCTCTTTCTCTATGCTCCACTCTCTCTCTCTTTCTCTCTGCCACACTCTCTCTCTCACTCTGCCCTGCTCTCTCAATCTCTCTGCCCCACTTCCACTCTCTCTCACTTGGCCCCTCTCTCACTCTCTCTCTCTCTCTCTCTCTCTCTCTGCCCCACTCTCACTCTCTCCCTCTCTGCCCCTCTCACACACTCTCTTTGCCCCTCACACACTCTCTCTCTCTCTCTCTCTGCCCCACTCTCACTCTCTCCCTCTCTGCCCCTCTCACACACTCTCTTTGCCCCTCACACACTCTCACTCACTCTCTCTCTGCCCCACTCTCTTTGCTCCACTCTCGCTCTCTCTCTCTCTGCCCCACTGTCACTCTCACTCTGCCCTGCTCTCACTCTCTCGCTCTCTGCCCCACTCTCACTCTCTCTCTCTCTGCCCCACTCTCACTCTCTCTATCTCTGCCCCACTCTCACTCTGTCTCCCTCTCTGCCCCCTCACACTCTCTCTCTCTGCCCCTCTCACTCTCTCTCTCTCTCTCTGCCCCACTCTCACTCACTCACTTTCTGCCCCACTCTCACTCTATCTCTCTGCTCCACTCTCTCTCTCTCTTTCTCCCTGCTCCACTCTCTCTCTGCCCCACTTCCACTCTCTCTCTCGGCCCCACTCTCATTCTCTCTCTCTCACTCTGCCTCACTCTCTCTCTCTCTCGCTGCCCTACTCTCACTCTCTCTGCCCCACTCTCACTCTCTCTCGCTGCCCTACTCTCACTCTCTCTCTCTGCCCACCTCTCACTCTCTCTGCCCCTCTCACTCTTTCTCTCTGCCCCACTCTCACTCTCTCTCTGCCCCTCCCACTCTCTCTCTCTGCCCCTCCCATTCTCTCTATCTTTCTCTCTGCCCCACTCTCCCCCCTCTCTCTCTCTGCCCCACTCTCTCTCTCTCTTTGCCTCGCTCTCATTCTGTCCTGCTCTCACTCTCACTCTGCCCTGCTTTCAGTCTCTCTCTCTGCCCAACTCTGACTCTCTCTCTGCCCCACTCTCACTCTCTCTGCCCCACTCTCACTCTCTCTCTGCCCCCCCCCACTCTCACTCTCTCTCTCTGCCCCACTTTCTCACTCTCTCTCTCTGCCCCACTCTCTCACTCTCCCTGCCCCACTCTTACTCACTCTCTCTCTGCCCCACTCTCACTCTCTCTCTGCCCCACTTTCACTCACTCTCTCTGCTCCACTTTCTCTCTGCCCCACTGTCACTCTCACTCTGTCTCCCTCTCTGCCCCTCTCACACTCTCTCTCTCTCTCTCTGCCCCTCTCACTCTCTCTCTGCCCCTATCACTCTCGCTCTCTCTGCCCCACTCTCACTCTCATTCTCTGCCCCACTCCCACTCACTCTCTCTCTCAGCCCCACTCTCACTCACTCTCTCTCTGCCCCACTCCCACTCTCTCTCTCTCTCTCGGCCCCACTCTCACTCTCTCTCTGCCCCACTCTCACTCTCTCTCTCAGCCCCACTCTCACTCTCTCTCTCTCTGCCCCACTCTCACTCTCTCTCTCTCTGCCCCACTCCCACTCTCTCTCTCTCTGCCCCACTCCCACTCTCTCTCTCTCTGCCCCACTCCCACTCTCTCTCTCTCTGCCCCACTCCCACTCTCTCTCTCTCTGCCCCACTCCCACTCTCTCTCTCTCTGCCCCACTCCCACTCTCTCTCTCTCTGCCCCACTCCCACTCTCTCTCTGCCCCACTCCCACTCTCTCTTTGCCCCTCTCACTCTCTCTCTTTCCCCTCTCACTCTCTCTCTCTGCCCCACTCTCACTCTCTCTCTCTGCTCCACTCTCACTCTCTTTCTCTCTGCTCCACTCTCACTCTCACTCTCTTTCTCTCTGCCACACTTTCACACTCACTCTGCCCTGCTCTCTCACTCTCTCTATCCCACTTCCACTCTCTCTCTCTCTCTCTCTCTCTCTCTCTCGGCCCCACTCTCTCACTCTCTGTCTCTGCCCACTCCCACTCACTCTCTCCCTCTCTGCCCCACTCTCTCTCTCGGCCCCACTCTCTCTCTGCCCCACTCTCTCACTCTCTGTCTCTGCCCACTCCCACTCACTCTCTCCCTCTCTGCCCCACTCCTACTCTCTCCCTCTCTGCCCCACTCTCTCTCTCCCTCTCTTCCCCACTCTCACTCTCTCCCTCTCTGCCCCTCTCACACACTCTCTTTGCCCCTCACACACTCTCTCTCACTCTCTCTCTGCCCTACTCTCACTCACCCTCTCTCTGCCCCTCTCTCACTCTCTCTCACTCTGCCCCACTTTCTCTCTCTCTGTCTCGCTCTCTGCCCCACTCTCACTCTCTCTCTGCCCCACTCTCACTCTCTCTCTGCCCCACTCTCACTCTCTCTCTCTCTGCCCCACTCTCACTCTCACTCTCTCTGCCCCACTCTCACTCTCTCTCTCTCTCTGCCCCACTCTCACTCTCTCTCTCTCTCTGCCCCACTCTCACTCTCTCTCTCTCTCTGCCCCACTCTCACTCTCTGCTCCATTCTCTCTCTCTTTCTCTCTGCCACACTCTCACTCTGCCCCACTCTCTCTCTCTCTCATTGCACCACTCTCACTCTCTCTCTGCCCCACTCCCACTCTCTCTCTCTCTATGCCCCTCTCACACACTATCTCTCTCTCTCTATGCCCCTCTCACTCTCTCTCTCTGCCCCTCTCTCGCTCTCTGCCCCTCTCACTCTCTCACTCTCTGCCCCACTCTCTCTCTCCCTTTCTCTCTGCTCCACTCTCTCTCTCTCTCTCTCTCTCTGCCACACTCTCACTCTCACTCTGCCCCACTCTCACTCTCTCTCTGCCCCACTCTCACTCTCTCTCTGCCTCACTCTCACTCTCTCTCCTTCTCTGCCCCACTCTCACTCTGTCTCCCTCTCTGCCCCCTCACACTCTGTCTCCCTCTCTCTCTCTGCCCCCCTCTCTCTCTCTGCCCCACTCTCTCTCTCTCTCTGCTCCACTCTCACTCACTCACTCTCTGCCCCACTCTCTCTCTCTCTCTCTCTGCCCCACTCTCACTCACTCACTCTCTGCCTCACTCTCTCTCTCTTTCTCTCTGCTCCACTCTCTCTCTCTTTCTCTCTGCCCCACTCTCACTCTGCCCCGCTCTCTCTCTCTCTCTCTGCCCCACTCCCACTCTCTCTCTGCCCCACTCCCACTCTCTCCTTCTCTGCCCCATTCTCACTCTGTCTCTCTCTCTGCCGCTCTCACACTCTCTCTCTCTGCCCCTCTTACTCTCTCTCTCTCTGCCCCACTCTCGCTCTCTCTCTCTCTCTCTGCCCCACTCCCCCTCTCTCTCTCTCTGCCCCACTCCCTCTCTCTCTCTATGCCCCTCTCACTCTCTCTCTCTCTCTGCCCCTCTCACACTCTCTCTCTCTGCCCCACTCTCACTCTCGCTCTCTCTGCCCCACTCTCACTCTCTCTCTCTTTCTCTCTGCTCCACTCTCTCTCTTTCTCTCTGCCCCACTCTCACTCTCTCTGTGCCTCACTCTCACTCTGTCTCCCTCTCTCTCTCTGTCTCCCTCTCTCTCTCTGCCCCCCTCTCTCTCTCTGCCCCCCTCTCACTCTCGCTCTCTCTGCCCCACTCTCACTCTCTCTCTCTTTCTCTCTGCTCCACTCTCTCTCTCTTTCTCTCTGCCACACTCTCACTCTCACTCTGCCCCGCTCTCTCAATCTCTCTGCCCCACTTCCACTCTCTCTCACTCGGCCCCACTCTCACTCTCTCTCTCTCTGCCCCACTCTCACTCACTCTCTCTGCCCCACTCTCACTCACTCTCTCTGCCCCACTCTCACTCACTCTCTCTGCCCCACTCTCTCTCTCTCTTTCTCTCTGCTCCACTCTCTCTCTCTCTTTCTCTCTGCCACACTCTCACTCTCACTCTGCCCCGCTCTCTCAATCTCTCTGCTCCACTCCCACTCACTCTCTCTGCCCCACTCTCACTCTCTCTCTCTCTGCCTCACTCTCTCTCTCTCTCTCTCTTTCTCTCTCTTTCGGCCACACTCTCACTCGGCCCCATTCTCTCTCTCTCTCTCTCTGCCTCACTCTCTCTCTCTCTCGGCCCCACTCTCACTTTCTCTCTCTTGGCCCCACTCTCTCTCTGCCCCACTCTCTCACTCTCTGCCCCACTCCCACTTTCTCTCTCTCTCTGCCCCACTCTCTGTCTCTCTCTGCCCCACTCTCACTCTCACTCTCCCTTTCTGCCCCACCCCACTCTCTCTATCTTTCTCTCTGTCCCACTCTCCCCCCTTCTCTGTCCCACTCTCTCTATCTCTTTGCCCCGCTCTCACTCTGTCCCGCTCTCACTCTCACTCTGCCCCGATCTCACTCTCACTCTGCCCCACTCTCTCTCTCTCTGCCCCACTCTCTCTCTCTCTCTCTCTCTGCCCCACTCTCACTCTCACTCTCTGCCCCTCCCACTCTCACTCTCAGCCCCTCCCACTCTCACTCTCGGCCCCTCCCACTATCTCTATCTTTCTTTCTGCCCCACTCTCCCCACTTCTCTGTCCCACTCTCTCTCACTCTCTGCCCCACTCTCTCTCTCTCTGCCCCACTCTCACTCTCTCTCTCTGCCCCACTTTCAACTCTCTTTCTCTGCCCCGATCCACTCTCACTATCTATCTTTGCCCCACTCTCGTACTCTCTCTCTCTGCCCCACTCTCTCACTCTCTCTCTCTACCCCACTCTCACACTCTCTCTCTCTCTGCTCCACTCTCACACTCTCTCTCTCTGCCCCACTCTCTCTCTCTCCATCTCTGCCCCACTCTCACTCTCTCTCTGCCCCTCCTACTCTCTCTCTCTGCCCCTCCCACTCTCTCTATCTTTCTCTCTGCCCCACTCTTCCCCCTTCTCCGTCCCACTCTCTCTCTCTGCCCCACTCTCACTCTCTCTGCCCCACTCACTCTATCTGCCCCACTCTCACTCTCTCTCATTGCCCCACTCTCACTCTGTCTCCCTCTCTGCCCACACTCACTCTCTCTCTCTGCCCCTCTCTCTCTCTCTCTGTGCCCCACTCTCACTCTCTCTCTCTGCCCCACTCTCACTCTCTCTCTCTGCCCCACTCTCACTCTCTCTCTCTGCCCCACTCACACACTCTCTCTCTCTGTGCCCCTGTCTCTCTGCCCCACTCTCACTCTCTGCCCCACTCTCTCACTCTCTCTCTTTGCCCCACTCTCTCTCTCTCTCCCTCTCTGCCCCACTCTCATTCTCTCTCTCTCTGCCCCACTCATTCTCTCTCTCTGCCCCTCTCACTCTCTCTCTCTCTCTCTGCCCCACTCTCACTCTCACTCTCGCTCTCTCTGCCCCACTCTCACTCTCTCTCTTTCTCTCTGCTCCACTCTCTCTCTCTTTCTCTCTGCCACACTCTCACTCTGCCCCGCTCTCTCTCTGTCTCGGACCCACTCTCACTCTCTCTCTCTCTCTGCCCCTCTCTCTCTCTCTGCCCCTCTCACTCTCTCTGCCCCACTCTCGCTCTCTCTCTCTCTCTCTCTCTGTCCCGCTCTCACTCTCTCTCTATCTGCCCAACTCTCACTCTCTCTCTCTGCTCCACTCTCTCTCTCTTTCTCTCTGCCCCACTCTCACTCTGCCCCGCTCTCTCTCTGCTCCGCTCCCACTCTCTCTCTCTCTCTGCCCCACTCCCACTCTCTCTCTCTCTGCCCCACTCCCACTCTCACTCTGTCCCCCTCTCACTCTCTCTCTCTCTCTCTGCCCCTCTCACCTTCTCTCTCTCTGCCCCACTCTCACACTCTCTCTTTCTCTCTGCTCCACTCTCTCTCTCTTTCTCTCTGCCCCACTCCCACTCTCTCTCTCTCTGCCCCACTCCCACTCTCACTCTGTCCCCCTCTCACTCTCTCTCTCTCTCTGCCCCTCTCACCTTCTCTCTCTCTGCCCCACTCTCACACTCTCTCTCTCTCTGCTCCACTCTCTCTCTCTCTCTCTCTGCCCCACTCTCTCTCTCTCTCTGCCCCACTCTCACTCTCGCTCTCTCTGCCCCACTCTCACTCTCTCTCTTTCTCTCTGCTCCACTCTCTCTCTCTTTCTCTCTGCCACACTCTCACTCTGCCCCGCTCTCTCTCTCTCTCGGACCCACTCTCACTCTCTCTCTCTCTCTGCCCCTCTCTCTCTCTCTGCCCCTCTCACTCTCTCTGCCCCACTCTCGCTCTCTCTCTCTCTCTCTCTGTCCCGCTCTCACTCTCTCTCTATCTGCCCAACTCTCACTCTCTCTCTCTGCTCCACTCTCTCTCTCTTTCTCTCTGCCCCACTCTCACTCTGCCCCGCTCTCTCTCTGCTCCGCTCCCACTCTCTCTCTCTCTCTGCCCCACTCCCACTCTCTCTCTCTGCCCCACTCCCACTCTCACTCTGTCCCCCTCTCACTCTCTCTCTCTCTCTGCCCCTCTCACCTTCTCTCTCTCTGCCCCACTCTCACACTCTCTCTTTCTCTCTGCTCCACTCTCTCTCTCTTTCTCTCTGCCCCACTCCCACTCTCTCTCTCTCTGCCCCACTCCCACTCTCACTCTGTCCCCCTCTCACTCTCTCTCTCTGCCCCTCTCACCTTCTCTCTCTCTGCCCCACTCTCACACTCTCTCTCTTTCTCTCTGCTCCACTCTCTCTCTCTCTCTCTCTGCCCCACTCTCACTCTCTCTCTCTGCCCCACTCTCACTCTCTCTCTCTGCCCCACTTCTCACTCTCTGCCCCACTCTCACTCTCTCCCTCTCTGCCCCACTCTCGCTCTCTCTGCCCCACTCTCGCTCACTCTCTCTCTCTGCCCCGCTCTCTCACTCTCTCTCTCTGCCCCACTTCTCACTCTCTCTCTTTGCCCCGCTCTCTCACTCTCTCTCTCTGCCCCACTTCTCACTCTCTCTCTCTGCCCCACTTCTCACTCTCTCTCTCTGCCCCACTCTCTCACTCTCTGCCTCACTCTCACACTCACTCTCTCTGGCCCACTCTCACTCTCTCTCTCTGCCCCTCCTACTCTCTCTCTGCACCCCTCCCACACTCTCTCTCTCGCTCTCTCTCTCTCTGCCCCAATCTCTCTCTCTCTCTGTCCCAATCTCTCTCTCTCTCTCTGCCCCACTCACTCTCTCTCTCTCTCTCTCTGCCCCACTCTCACTCTCTCTGTCTGCCCCTCCCACACTCTCTCTGTCTGCCCCACTCTCACACACTCTCTCTCTCTTTGCCCCACTCTCACTCTCTCTCTCTGCCCCACTCCCACTCCCTCTCTCTCTCGGCCCCACTCTCACTCTCACTCTCTCTGCCCAACTCTCACTCTCTCTCTCTGCCCCACTCCCACTCTCACTCTGTCCCCCTCTCACTCTCTCTGCCCCTCTCACCTTCTCTCTCTCTGCCCCACTCTCACACTCTCTCTTTCTCTCTGCTCCACTCTCTCTCTCTTTCTCTCTGCCCCACTCCCACTCTCTCTCTCTCTGCCCCACTCCCACTCTCACTCTGTCCCCCTCTCACTCTCTCTCTCTCTCTGCCCCTCTCACCTTCTCTCTCTCTGCCCCACTCTCACACTCTCTCTCTCTCTGCTCCACTCTCTCTCTCTCTCTCTCTGCCCCACTCTCTCTCTCTCTCTCTGCCCCACTCTCACTCTCACTCTCGCTCTCTCTGCCCCACTCTCACTCTCTCTCTTTCTCTCTGCTCCACTCTCTCTCTCTTTCTCTCTGCCACACTCTCACTCTGCCCCGCTCTCTCTCTCTCTCGGACCCACTCTCACTCTCTCTCTCTCTCTGCCCCTCTCTCTCTCTCTGCCCCTCTCACTCTCTCTGCCCCACTCTCGCTCTCACTCTCTCTCTCTCTGTCCCGCTCTCACTCTCTCTCTATCTGCCCAACTCTCACTCTCTCTCTCTGCTCCACTCTCTCTCTCTTTCTCTCTGCCCCACTCTCACTCTGCCCCGCTCTCTCTCTGCTCCGCTCCCACTCTCTCTCTCTCTCTCTGCCCCACTCCCACTCTCTCTCTCTCTGCCCCACTCCCACTCTCACTCTGTCCCCCTCTCACTCTCTCTCTCTCTCTGCCCCTCTCACCTTCTCTCTCTCTGCCCCACTCTCACACTCTCTCTTTCTCTCTGCTCCACTCTCTCTCTCTTTCTCTCTGCCCCACTCCCACTCTCTCTCTCTCTGCCCCACTCCCACTCTCACTCTGTCCCCCTCTCACTCTCTCTCTCTGCCCCTCTCACCTTCTCTCTCTCTGCCCCACTCTCACACTCTCTCTCTTTCTCTCTGCTCCACTCTCTCTCTCTCTCTCTGCCCCACTCTCACTCTCTCTCTCTGCCCCACTCTCACTCTCTCTCTCTGCCCCACTTCTCACTCTCTGCCCCACTCTCACTCTCTCCCTCTCTGCCCCACTCTCGCTCTCTCTGCCCCACTCTCGCTCACTCTCTCTCTCTGCCCCGCTCTCTCACTCTCTCTCTCTGCCCCACTTCTCACTCTCTCTCTTTGCCCCGCTCTCTCACTCTCTCTCTCTGCCCCACTTCTCACTCTCTCTCTCTGCCCCACTTCTCACTCTCTCTCTCTGCCCCACTCTCTCACTCTCTGCCTCACTCTCACACTCTCTCTCTCTGGCCCACTCTCACTCTCTCTCTGCACCCCTCCCACACTCTCTCTCTCGCTCTCTCTCTCTCTGCCCCAATCTCTCTCTCTCTCTGTCCCAATCTCTCTCTCTCTCTCTGCCCCACTCACTCTCTCTCTCTCTCTCTCTCTGCCCCACTCTCACTCTCTCTGTCTGCCCCTCCCACACTCTCTCTGTCTGCCCCACTCTCACACTCTCTCTCTCTCTTTGCCCCACTCTCACTCTCTCTCTCTGCCCCACTCCCACTCCCTCTCTCTCTCTCTCTCGGCCCCACTCTCACTCTCACTCTCTCTGCCCAACTCTCACTCTCTCTCTCTGCCCCACTCTCACTCTCTCTCTGCCCCTCCTACTCTCTCTCTGCAACCCTCCCACACTCTCTGTCTCTCGCTCTCTCTCTCTCTGCCCCAATCTCTCTCTCTCTCTCTGCCCCACTCTCTCTCTCTCTCTCTCTCTCTGCCCCACTCCCACTCTCTCTGCCCCAATCTCTCTCTCTCTCTCTGCCCCAATCTCTCTCTCTCTCTTTCTCTGCCCCAATCTCACTCTATCTCTGCCCCAATCTCTCTCTCTCTCTCTCGGCCCCTCCCACTCTCTCTATCTTTCTCTCTGCCCCACTCTCCCCCCTTCTCTGTCCCACTCTCTCTCTCTCTTTGCCCCCCGCTCTCACTCTCACTCTCTCTGCCCCACTCTCACTATGTCTCCCTCTCTGCCCCACACTCACTGTCTCTCTCTCTCTGCCCCACTCTCACTCTCTCTCTGCCACACTCTCACTCTCTCTCTCTGCCCCACCCCACTCTCACTATCTCTCTCTGCCCCACTCTCTCACTCTCTCTCTCTGCACCACTCTCTCACTCTCTCTCTCTACCCCACTCTCACACTCTCTCTGTCCCACTCTCACACTCTCTCTCTCTGCCCCACTCACACACTCTCTCTCTCTCTCTGCCCCACTCTCACTTTCTCTCTCTGCCTCACTCTCACTTTCTCTCTCTCTGCCCCACTCTCACTCTCTCCCTCTCTTCCCCACTCTCACTCTCTCCTTCTCTGCCCCTCGCACACTCTCTCTCTGCCCCACTCTCACTCACTCTCTCTCTGCCCCACTCCCACTCTCTCTCTCTGCCCCACTCTCACTCTCTCTGCCCCTCTCACTCTCTCTCTCCCTCACTCTCTTTCTCTGCCCCTCTCTCTCTCTCTCACTCTCTCTCTGCCCCACTATCGCTCTCTATCTGTCCCACTCTCACTCTGTCTCTCTCTCTGCCCCACTCTCACTCTCTCTATCTGCCCCATTCTCACTCTCTCTCTCGGCCCCTCCCACTCTCTCTATCTTTCTCTCTGCCCCACTCTCCCCCCTTCTCTGTTCCACTCTCTCTATCTCTTTGCCCTGCTCTCACTCTCACTCTGTCCCGCTCGCACTCTCTCTCTGCCCCGCTCTCACTCTCACTCTGCCCCGCTCTCACTCTCACTGCCCCACTCTCACTCTCTCTCTCTGCCCCTCTCACTCTCTCTCTCTCTGCTCAACTCTCTCTCTCTTTGTCTCTGCTCCACTCTCTCTCTCTCTCCCTCTCTTCCCCACTCTCACTCTCTCACTCTCTGCCCCTCGCACACTCTCTCTCTGCCCCTCACACTCTCTCTCTCTGCCCCACTCTCACTCACTCTCTCTCTGCCCCACTCTCACGCTCAGTCTCACTCTCACTGTCTACCCCACTCCCCCTCTCTCTCTGCTCCACTCTCACTCTCTCTCTCTGCCCAACTCTCACACTCTCTCTGCCCCACTCTCACACTCTCCCTTTCTGCCCCACTCACTCCCTCTCTCTGCCCCTCTCACTCTCTCTCTCCCTCACTCTCTCTCTCTATCTGCCCCACTCTCACTCTCTCTATATGCCCCACTCTCACTCTTTCTATCTGCCCCACTCTCACTCTCTCTCTCTTGGCCCCTCGTACTCTCTCTCTCGGCCCCTCCCACTCTCTCTATCTTTCTCTCTGCCCCACTCTCCCCCCTTCTCTGTCCCACTCTCTCTATCTCTTTGCCCCACTCTCACTCTCACTCTGCCCCGCTCTCACTCTCTGCCCCACTCCCACTCTCACTCTCTCTGCCCCACTCTCACTCTCTCTCTCTGCCCCACTCTCACTCTCTCTCTCTGCCCCACTCTCACTCTCTCTCTCTCTGCCCCCCTCTCACTCTCTCTCTGCCCCTCTCACTCTCTCTCTCTGCCCCTCTCACTCTCTCTCTCTGCCCCTCTCACTCTCTCTCTCTGCCCCTCTCACTCTCTCTCTCTGCTCAACTCTCTCGCTCTTTCTCTCTGCTCCACTCTCTCTCTCTTTCTCTCTGCCACACTCTCACTCTCTCTGCCCCACTCTTGCTCTGTCTCTCTCTCTGCCCCACTCTCACTCTCTCTCTCTGCCCCTCCCACTCTCTCTCTTGGCCCCTCCCACTCTCTCTATCTTTCTCTCTGCCCCACTCTCCCCCTTCTCTGACCCACTCTCTCTCTCTCTCTTTGCCCTGCTCTCACTCTCACTCTCACTCTGTCCCGCTCTCACTCTCACTCTCTCTCTGCTCCGCTCTCACTGTCACTCATCCCCGCTCTCAATCTCACTCTCTGCCCCACTCCCACTCTCTCTCTCTGCCCCACACTCACTCACTCTCTCTGCCCCACTCCCCCCCTCTCTCTCTGTGCCCCTCTCACTCTGTCTCACTCTCTCTGCCCCACTCTCACTATCTCTCTTTGCCCCACTCTCTTACTCTCTCTCTCTGCCCCACTCTCTCACTCTCTCTCTCTACCCCACTCTCTCTGCCACACTCTCACACTCTCTCTCTCTGCCCCACTCTCACATTCTCTCTCTGCCCCACTCTCACTCGCTCTCTCTGCCCCACTCTCACTCTCTCTCTGCCCCTCCTACTCTCTCTCTCAGCCCCTCGCACTCTCTCTGCCCCTCCCACTATCTCTATCTTTCTCTCTGCCCCACTCTCCCCCCTTCTCTGCCCCACTCTCCCCCCTTCTCTGTCCCACTCTCTCTCTCTCTTTGCCCCGCTCTCACGCTCACTCTGCCCCGCTCTCACTCTCTGCCCCATTCTCTTTCTCTCTGCCCCACTCTCTCAATCTCTCTCTCTCTGCCCCACTTCCACTCTCTCTCACTCGGCCCCACTCTCACTCTCTCTCTTTCTCTCTGCTCCTCTCTCTCTCTCTTTCTCTCTCTCTCTTGGCCCCACTCTCTCTCTGTCTCTCTGCCTCACTCTCTCTCTCTCTCTCTCTTTTGGCCACACTCTCACTCTCTCTCTCTCTGCCCCACTCCCACTTTCTCTCTCTCTGCCCCACTCTCACTCTCTCTCTGCCCCACTCTCACTCTCTCTCTGCCTCACTCTCACTCTCTCTCCTTCTCTGCCCCACTTTCACTCTGTCTCCCTCTCTACCCCCTCACACTCTGTCTCCCTCTCTCTCTCTGCCCCCCTCTCTCTCTCTGCCCCACTCTCTCTGCATAACTCTCACTCACTCACTCTCTGCCTCACTCTCTCTCTCTTTCTCTCTGCTCCACTCTCTCTCTCTTTCTCTCTGCCCCACTCTCACTCTGCCCCGCTCTCTCTCTCTCTCTCTGCCCCACTCCCACTCTCTCTCTCTGCCCCACTCCCACTCTCTCCTTCTCTGCCCCATTCTCACTCTGTCTCTCTCTCTGCCGCTCTCACACTCTCTCTCTCTGCCCCTCTCACTCTCTCTCCTTCTCTGCCCCACTTTCACTCTGTCTCCCTCTCTACCCCCTCACACTCTGTCTCCCTCTCTCTCTCTGCCCCCCTCTCTCTCTCTGCCCCACTCTCTCTGCATAACTCTCACTCACTCACTCTCTGCCTCACTCTCTCTCTCTTTCTCTCTGCTCCACTCTCTCTCTCTTTCTCTCTGCCCCACTCTCACTCTGCCCCGCTCTCTCTCTCTCTCTCTGCCCCACTCCCACTCTCTCTCTCTGCCCCACTCCCACTCTCTCCTTCTCTGCCCCATTCTCACTCTGTCTCTCTCTCTGCCGCTCTCACACTCTCTCTCTCTGCCCCTCTCACTCTCTCTCTCTCTCTGCCCCACTCTCGCTCTCTCTCTCTCTGCCCCACTCCCCCCCTCTCTCTCTCTCTGCCCCACTCCCACTCTCTCTCTCTATGCCCCTCTCACTCTCTCTCTCTCTCTGCCCCTCTCACACTCTCTCTGCCCCACTCTCACTCTCGCTCTCTCTGCCCCACTCTCTCTCTTTCTCTCTGCCCCACTCTCACTCTCTCTGTGCCTCACTCTCACTCTGTCTCCCTCTCTCTCTCTGTCTCCCTCTCTCTCTCTGCCCCCCTCTCTCTCTCTGCCCCCCTCTCTCTCTCTGCCCCCCTCTCCACTCTCGCTCTCTCTGCCCCACTCTCACTCTCTCTCTCTTTCTCTCTGCTCCACTCTCTCTCTCTTTCTCTCTGCCACACTCTCACTCTCACTCTCACTCTGCCCTGCTCTCTCAATCTCTCTGCCCCACTCCCACTCACTCTCTCTGCCCCACTCTCACTCTCTCTCTCTCTGCCTCACTCTCTCTCGCTCTCTCTTTCTCTCTCTTACGGCCACACTCTCACTCTCTCTCTCACTCGGCCCCACTCTCACTCTCTCTCTCTCTGCCTCACTCTCTCTCTCTCTCTCGGCCCCACTCTCACTCTCTCTTGGCCCCACTCTCACTCTCTCTTGGCCCCACTCTCACTCTCTCTGCCCCACTCTCACTCACTCTCTCTGCCCCCTCCCTCTCTCTCTGCCCCACTCTCTCTCTCTTTCTCTCTGCCCCACTCTCTCTCTCTTTCTCTCTGCCCCACTCCCACTCACTCTCTCTGCCCCACTCTCACTCTCTCTCTCTCTGCCTCACTCTCTCTCGCTCTCTCTTTCTCTCTCTTACGGCCACACTCTCACTCTCTCTCTCACTCAGCCCCACTCTCACTCTCTCTCTCTCTGCCTCACTCTCTCTCTCTCTCGGCCCCACTCTCACTTTCTCTCTCTTGGCCCCACTCTCTCTCTGCCCCACTCTCTCACTCTCTGCCCCACTCCCACTTTCTCTCTCTCTCTGCCCCACTCCCACTCTCTCTCTCTCTGCCCCACTCTCGGTCTCTCTCTGCCCCACTCTCACTCTCCCTTTCTGCCCCACCCCACTCTCTCTATCTTTCTCTCTGCCCCACTCTCCCCCCTTCTCTGTCCCACTCTCCCCCCTTCTCTGTCCCACTCTCTCTATCTCTTTGCCCCGCTCTCACTCTGTCCCGCTCTCACTCTCACTCTGCCCCGATCTCACTCTCACTCTGCCCCACTCTCTCTGCCCCACTCTCTCTCTCTCTCTGCCCCACTCTCACTCTCTCTCTCTGCCCCGACCCACTCTCACTATCTATCTTTGCCCCACTCTCGTACTCTCTCTCTCTGCCCCACTCTCTCACTCTCTCTCTCTACCCCATTCTCACACTCTCTCTCTCTGCCCCACTCTCTCTCTCTCTCTCCCTCTCTGCCCCACTCTCACTCTCTCTCTCTGCCCCACTCTCACTCTCTCTCTGCCCCTCCTACTCTCTCTCTCTGCCCCTCCTACTCTCTCTGCCCCTCCCACTCTCTCTATCTTTCTCTCTGCCCCACTCTTCCCCCTTCTCCGTCCCACTCTCTCTCTCTCTCTGCCCCACTCTCACTCTCTCTGCCCCACTCTCACTCTCTCTGCCCCACTCTCACTCTCTCTCACTGCCCCACTCTCACTCTGTCTCCCTCTCTGCCCACACTCACTCTCTCTCTCTGCCCCTCTCTCTCTCTCTCTCTGTGCCCCACTCTCACTCTCTCTCTGCCCCACTCTCACTCTCTCTCTCTGCCCCACTCTCACTCTCTCTCTCTGCCCCACTCTCACTCTCTCTCTCTGCCCCACTCACACACTCTCTCTCTCTGTGTCCCTCTCTCTCTGCCCCACTCTCACTCTCTGCCCCACTCTCTCCCTCTACCTCACTCTCACACACTCTCTCTCTGCCCCACTCTCTCTCTCTACCCCACTCTCACACTCTCTCTCTCTACCCCACTCTCACACTCTCTCTCTCTGCCCCACTGTCGCACTCTCTCTCTTTGCCCCACTCTCTCTCTCTCTCTCCCTCTCTGCCCCACTCTCATTCTCTCTCTCTCTGCCCCACTCACTCTCTCTCTCTGCCCCTCTCACTCTCTCTCTCTCTGCCCCACTCTCACTCTCGCTCTCTCTGCCCCTCTCTCACTCTCGCTCTCTCTGCCCCTCTCTCACTCTCTCTCTCTTTCTCTCTGCTCCACTCTCTCTCTCTGCCACACTCTCACTCTGCCCCGCTCTCTCTCTCTCTCTCTCTCTCTCTCGGACCCACTCTCACTCTCTCTCTCTCTCTGCCCCTCTCACTCTCTCTGCCCGACTCTCGCTCTCACTGCCCGACTCTCGCTCTCTCTCTCTCTCTCTCTCTGTCCCGCTCTCACTCTCTCTCTATCTGCCCAACTCTCACTCTCTCTCTCTGCTCCACTCTCTCTCTCTTTCTCTCTGCCCCACTCTCACTCTGCCCCGCTCTCTCTCTGCTCCGCTCCCACTCTCTCTCTCTCTCTGCCCCACTCCCACTCTCACTCTGTCCCCCTCTCACTCTCTCTCTCTCTCTCTGCCCCTCTCACCTTCTCTCTCTCTGCCCCACTCTCACACTCTCTCTCTCTTTCTCTCTGCCACACTCTCACTCTCACTCTGCCCCGCTCTCTTAATCTCTCTGCCCCACTCTCTCTCTCTCTCTCGGCCCCACACTCTCTCTCTCTCTCTCTCTGCCCCACTCTCTCACTCTCTCTCTCTCTCTCTGCCTCACTCTCACTCTCTCTGTCTGCCCCACTCTCACTCACTCTCTCTCTTATCCACTCTCACTCACTCTCTCTGCCCCACTCTCACTCTCTCCCTCTCTGCCCCACTCTCACTCTGTCTCCCTCTCTGCCCCCTCACACTCTCTCTCTCTGCCCCTCTCTCTCTCTCTCTCTGCCCCACTCTCACTCACTCACTCTCTGCCCCACTCTCACTCACTCACTCTCTGCCCCACTCTCACTCTCTCCCTCTCTGCCCCACTCTCACTCTATCTCTCTGCTCCACTCTCACTCACTCTCTCTGCCCCACTCCCACTCTCTCTCTCTGCCTCACTCTCTCTCTCTTTCTCTCTGCTCCACTCTCACTCTGCCCCACTCTCACTCACTCTCTCTCTGCCCCACTCTCACTCTCTCCCTCTCTGCCCACACTCACTCTCTCTCTCTGCCCCTCTCTCTCTCTCTCTCTCTCTGTGCCCCACTCTCACTCTCTCTCTGCCCCACTCTCACTCTCTCTCTCTGCCCCACTCTCACTCTCTCTCTCTGCCCCACTCTCACTCTCTCTCTCTGCCCCACTCACACACTCTCTCTCTCTGTGTCCCTCTCTCTCTGCCCCACTCTCACTCTCTGCCCCACTCTCTCCCTCTACCTCACTCTCACACACTCTCTCTCTGCCCCACTCTCTCTCTCTACCCCACTCTCACACTCTCTCTCTCTACCCCACTCTCACACTCTCTCTCTCTGCCCCACTGTCGCACTCTCTCTCTTTGCCCCACTCTCTCTCTCTCTCTCCCTCTCTGCCCCCACTCTCATTCTCTCTCTCTCTGCCCCACTCACTCTCTCTCTCTGCCCCTCTCACTCTCTCTCTCTCTGCCCCACTCTCACTCTCGCTCTCTCTGCCCCTCTCTCACTCTCGCTCTCTCTGCCCCTCTCTCACTCTCTCTCTCTTTCTCTCTGCTCCACTCTCTCTCTCTGCCACACTCTCACTCTGCCCCGCTCTCTCTCTCTCTCTCTCTCTCGGACCCACTCTCACACTCTCTCTCTCTCCGCCCCTCTCACTCTCTCTGCCCGACTCTCGCTCTCACTGCCCGACTCTCGCTCTCTCTCTCTCTCTCTCTGTCCCGCTCTCACTCTCTCTCTATCTGCCCAACTCTCACTCTCTCTCTCTGCTCCACTCTCTCTCTCTTTCTCTCTGCCCCACTCTCACTCTGCCCCGCTCTCTCTCTGCTCCGCTCCCACTCTCTCTCTCTCTCTGCCCCACTCCACTCTCACTCTGTCCCCCTCTCACTCTCTCTCTCTCTCTCTCTCTGCCCCTCTCACCTTCTCTCTCTCTGCCCCACTCTCACACTCTCTCTCTCTTTCTCTCTGCCACACTCTCACTCTCACTCTGCCCCGCTCTCTTAATCTCTCTGCCCCACTCTCTCTCTCTCTCTCTCGGCCCCACACTCTCTCTCTCTCTCTCTCTGCCCCACTCTCTCACTCTCTCTCTCTCTCTCTGCCTCACTCTCACTCTCTCTGTCTGCCCCACTCTCACTCACTCTCTCTCTTATCCACTCTCACTCACTCTCTCTGCCCCACTCTCACTCTCTCCCTCTCTGCCCCACTCTCACTCTGTCTCCCTCTCTGCCCCCTCACACTCTCTCTCTCTGCCCCTCTCTCTCTCTCTCTCTGCCCCACTCTCACTCACTCACTCTCTGCCCCACTCTCACTCACTCACTCTCTGCCCCACTCTCACTCTCTCCCTCTCTGCCCCACTCTCACTCTATCTCTCTGCTCCACTCTCACTCACTCTCTCTGCCCCACTCCCACTCTCTCTCTCTGCCTCACTCTCTCTCTCTTTCTCTCTGCTCCACTCTCACTCTGCCCCACTCTCACTCACTCTCTCTCTGCCCCACTCTCACTCTCTCCCTCTCTGCCCCACTCTCACTCTATCTCTCTGCTCCACTCTCACTCACTCTCTCTGCCCCACTCCCACTCTCTCTCTCTGCCTCACTCTCTCTCTCTTTCTCTCTGCCCCACTCCCACTCTCTCTCTCTGCCCCACTCCCACTCTCTCTCTCTGCCCCACTCCCACTCTCTCTCTCTGCCCCACTCCCACTCTCTCTCTCTGCCCCACTCTCACTCTGTCTCCCTCTCTGCCCCACTCTCACTCTGTCTCTCTCTCTGCCCCTCTCACACTCTCTCTCTCTGCCCCTCTCACTCTCACTCTCTCTGCCCCACTCTCACTCTCTCTGCCCCACTCTCACTCTCTCTGCCCCACTCTCACTCTTGCTCTCTCTGCCCCACTCTCACTCTTGCTCTCTCTGCCCCACTCTCTCTCCCTTTCTCTCTGCTCCATTCTCTCTCTCTTTCTCTCTGCCACACACTCACTCTGCCCCACTCTCTCTCTCTCTCTGCCCCACTCCCACACTCTCTCTCTGCCCCACTCCCCCTCTCTCTCTCTCTCTGCCCCACTCTCACTCTCGCTCTCTCTCTGCCCCACTCTCACTCTCTCCCTCTCTGCCCCACTCTCTCTCTCTTTCTCTCTGCCACACTCTCACTCTCACTCTGCCCCGCTCTCTTAATCTCTCTGCCCCACTCTCTCTCTCTCTCTCTCTCTTGGCCCCACACTCTCTCTCTCTCTCTGCCCCACTCTCTCACTCTCTCTCTCTGTCTCTGCCCCACTCCCACTCACTCTCACTCTCTCTCTCTCTCTGCCCCACTCTCACTCACTCTCTCTCTGCCCCACTCTCACTCTCTCCCTCTTCCCCACTCTCACTCTCTCTCTCTCTGCCCCCTCACACTCTCTCTGCCCCTCACACTCTCTCTCTCTCTGCCCCACTCTCACTCACTCTCTCTCTGCCTCACTCTCACTCTCTCTGTCTGCCCCACTCTCACTCACTCTCTCTCTTATCCACTCTCACTCACTCTCTCTCTGCCCCACTCTCCCTCTCTCCCTCTCTGCCCCACTCTCACTCTCTCTCTCTGCCCCTCTTTCTCTCTCTCTCTGCCCCCCTCTCTCTCTCTCTGCCCCACTCTCACTCACTCACTCTCTGCCCCACTCCCACTCTCACTCTGCCCCACTCTCACTGTCTCCCTCTCTGCCGCACTCACACTCTCTCTCTCTCTGCCCCTATCACTCTCTCTCTCTCTGCCCCACTCTCACTCTCCCTCTCTGCCCCACTCTCACTCTCTCTCTGCCCCACTCTCACTCTCTCTCTCTGTCTCTGCCCCACTCCCACTCACTCTCACTCTCTCTCTCTCTCTGCCCCACTCTCACTCACTCTCTCTCTGCCCCACTCTCACTCTCTCCCTCTTCCCCACTCTCACTCTCTCTCTCTCTGCCCCCTCACACTCTCTCTGCCCCTCACACTCTCTCTCTCTCTGCCCCACTCTCACTCACTCTCTCTCTGCCTCACTCTCACTCTCTCTGTCTGCCCCACTCTCACTCACTCTCTCTCTTATCCACTCTCACTCACTCTCTCTCTGCCCCACTCTCCCTCTCTCCCTCTCTGCCCCACTCTCACTCTCTCTCTCTGCCCCTCTTTCTCTCTCTCTCTGCCCCCCTCTCTCTCTCTCTGCCCCACTCTCACTCACTCACTCTCTGCCCCACTCCCACTCTCACTCTGCCCCACTCTCACTGTCTCCCTCTCTGCCGCACTCACACTCTCTCTCTCTCTGCCCCCTATCACTCTCTCTCTCTCTGCCCCACTCTCACTCTCCCTCTCTGCCCCACTCTCACTCTCTCTCTGCCCCACTCTCACTCTCTCTCTCTGCTCCACTCTCTCTCTCTCTGCTCCGCTCCCACTCTCTCTCTCTCTCTGCCCCACTCCCACTCTCACTCTGTCCCCCTCTCTGCCCCTCTCACCTTCTCTCTCTCTGCCCCACTCTCACTCTCTCTTTCTCTCTGCTCCACTCTCACTCTGCCCCGCTCTCTTAATCTCTCTGCCCCACTCTCTCTCTCTCTGCTCCATTCTCTCTCTTTCTCTCTGCCACACTCTCACTCTGCCCCACTCTCTCTCTCTCTGCCCCACTCCCACACTCTCTCTGCCCCACTCCCACTCTCTCTCTATGCACCTCTCACTCTCTCTCTCTCTGCCCCTCTCACTCTCTCTGCCCCACTCTCGCTCTCTCTGCCCCACTCTCACTCTGCCCCACTCTCTCTCTCTCTGCCCCACTCTCACTATCTCTCTTTGCCCCACTCTCTTACTCTCTCTCTCTGCCCCACTCTCTCACTCTCTCTCTCTACCCCACTCTCACACTCTCTCTCTGCCGCACTCTCACACTATCTCTCTCTGCCCCACTCTCACACTCTCTCTCTCTGCCCCACTCTCACACTCTCTCTGCCCCTCCTACTCTCTCTCTCGGCCCCTCCCACTCTATCTTTCTCTCTGCCCCACTCTCCCCCCTTCTCTGCCCCACTCTCACTCTCACTCTGCCCCGCTCTCACTCTCTGCCCCACACTCACTCTCTCTCTCTGCCCCTCTCTCTCTCTGCCCCACTCTCACTCTCTCTCTCTGCCCCACTCACACACTCTCTCTCTCTGTGCCCCACTCTCTCTCTCTGCCCCACTCACACACTCTCTCTCTCTCTGTGCCCCACTCTCTCTCTCTCTCTCCCTCTCTGCCCCACTCTCATTCTCTCTCTCTCTCTGCCCCACTCTCACTCTCTCTGCCCCTCTCTCTCTCTCTCTGCCCCTCTCACTCTCTCTCTCTCTGCCCCTCTCACTCTCTCTCTCTCTCTCTGCCCCACTCTCACTCTCTCTCTCTCTCTCTCTGCCCCACTCTCACTCTCTCTCTCTCTCTCTGCCCCTCTCTCACTCTCTCTCTCTCTGCCCCACTCTCACTCTCTCTCTCTGCCCCACCCTCACTCTCTCTCTCTGTCCCACTCACACACTCTCTCTCTCTCTCTGTGCCCCACTCACTCTCTCTCTCTCTCTCTCTCTCCCTCTCTGCCCCACTCTCATTCTCTCTCTCTCTGCCCCACTCTCACTCTCTCTCTCTGCCCCTCTCACTCTCTCTCTCTCTGCCCCTCTCACTCTCTCTCTCTCTCTCGCTCTCTCTGCCCCATTCTCACTCTCTCTCTTTCTCTCTGCTCCACTCTCTCTCTCTTTCTCTCTGCCACACTCTCACTCTCACTCGGCCCCACTCTCACTCTCTCTCTCTCTGCCTTCACTCTCTCTCTCTCTCTCGGCCCCACTCTCACTCTCTCTCTCTCTCTCTCTCTCTCTGCCCCTCACTCTCTCTCTCTCTCTCTCTTTTTCCCCACTCTCACTCTCTCTGCCCCACTCTCACTCTGTCTCCCTCTCTGCCCCTCTCATTCTCTCTCTCTCTGCCCCACTCTCTCTCACTCACTCGCTGCCCAACTCTCACTCACTCTCTCTCTCTGCTCGACTCTCTCTCTCTTTCTCTCTGCTCCACTCTCACTCTGCCCCGCTCTCTCTCTGCCCCGCTCCTACTCTCTCTCTCTGCCCCTCTCCCACTCCCACTCTCTCTCTGCCCCACTGCCACTCTCTCTCCCTCTCTGCCCCACTCCCACTCTCACTCTGTCCCCCTCTCTGCCCTCTCACACTCTCTCTCTCTGCCCCTCTCACCTTCTCTCTCTCTGCCCCACTCTCACTCTCTCTCTTTTTCTCTCTGCTCCACTCTCTCTCTCTTTCTCTCTGCCACACTCTCACTCTCACTCTGCCCCACTCTCTCAATCTCTCTGCCCCCACTCCCACTCTCTTTCTCTCTCGGCCCACTCTCCCTCTCTCTCTGCCCCACTCTCTCTCTCCCTCTCTCTCTGCCCCACTCTCTCTCTCCCTCTCTCTCTCTGCCCCACTCTCTCTCTCTCTCTCTCTCTCTGCCCCACTCCCACTCACTCTCTCTGCCCCACTCCCACTCTCTTTCTCTCTCTGCCTCTCTCTCTTGGCCCACTCTACCTCTCTCTCTACGGCCCCACTCTCACTCTCTCTCTGCCCCACTCTCTCTCTCTCTCTCTCTCTCTGCCCCACTCTCTCACTCTCTCTCTCTCTCTCTCTCTGCCCCACTCTCACTCTCTTTCTGTGCCCCACTCTCACTCTCTCTCTGCCCCACTCTCACTCTCTCCCTCTTCCCCACTCTCACTCTCTCCCTCTCTGCCCCTCTCAAACTCTCTCTGCCCCTCACACTCTCTCTCTCTGCCTCACTCTCACTCTCTCTGCTCCACTCTCTCTCACTCTCTCTCTGCCCCACTCTCACTCACTCTCTCTGCTCCACTCTCTCTCTCTCTGCTCCACTCTCTCTCTCCCTCTCTGCCCCACTCTCACTCTGTCTCCCTCTCTGCCCCCTCACACTCTCACTCTCTGCCCCTCTCTCTCTCTCTCTGCTCCACTCTCACTCACTCACTCTCTGCCCACTCTCTCTCTCTTTTTCTGCTCGACTCTCTCTCTCTGCCCCACTCCCACTCTCTCTCTGCCCCACTCTCACTCTCTCCTTCTCTGCCCCACTCTCACTCTGTCTCCCTCTCTGCTGCTCTCACACTCTCTCTCTCTGCCCCTCTCTCGCTTGCTCTCTCTGCTCCACTCTCTCTCTCTTTCTCTCTGTTCCATTCTCTCTCTCTTCCATTCTCTCTGTTCCATTCTCTCACTCGGCCCCACTCTCACTCTCTCTCTCTCTCTCGGCCCCACTCTCACTCTCTCTCTCTCTTGGCCCCACTCTCACTCTCCTCTCTCTCTGCCCCACTCCCACTCTCTCTCTCTGCCCCATTCTCACTCTGTCTCTCTCTCTCTCTCTGCTCACTCTCACTCTGCCAATCCCACTCTCTCTCTCTGCCTCCCACTCTCTCTAACTTTCTCTCTGCCCCACTCTCCCCCCTTCTCTGTCCCACTCTCTCTCTCTCTCTCTCTCTCTTTGCCCTGCTCTCACTCTCACTCTGCCCCACTCTCTATCTCTCTCTCTGCCCCACTCCCAGTCTCACTCTCTTTCTCTCTCTCAGCCCCACTCTCACTCACTCTCTCTGCTCCACACTCTCTCTTTCTCTCTGCCCACACACTCTCTCTCTCTCTCTCTCTGCCCCACTCACTCTCTCTCTGTGCTCCACTCTCTCTCTCTTTCTCTCTGCCCCACTCTCTCTCTCTTTCTCTCTGCCACTCTCTCACTCTGCCCCACTCTCTCACTCTCTCTGCCCCACTCTCACTCACTCTCACTCTCTGCCCCACTCTCACTCACCCTCTCTCTCTGCCCCACTCTCACTTTCTCTCTCTGCCCCACTCTCACTCACTCTCTCTCTCTGCCCCACTCTCACTTTCTCTCTCTGCCCCACTCTCACTTTCTCTCTCTGCCCCACTCTCACTTTCTCTCTCTGCCCCACTCTCACTCACTCTCTCTCTCTCTCTCTGCCCCACTCTCACTCTCTCTCTGCCCCACTGTCTCTGTCTCACTCTATCTGTCTCTGTCTCTCTGTCTGCCCCACTCTCCCTCTCTCTGATCCACTCTCACTCTCTCCCTCTCTGCCCCACTCTCACCCTCTCTCTCTCTGCCCCACTCTCACACTCTCTCTCTGCCCCACTCTTACGCTCTCTCTTCCCCCTCTCTCACTCTCTCTGTCCCACTGTCACTCTCTCTCTGCCCCACTGCCCCTCTCTCTCTGCCCCACTGCACCACTCTCTCTGCCCCATCTGCCCCACTCTCTCTGCCCCACTGCCCCACTCTCTCTCTCTGCCCCACTGCCCCACTCTCTCTCTCTGCCCCACTCTCTCTGCCCCCATTCTCACTCTCTCTTGGCCCCTCCCACTCTCACTTTCTCTGCCCCTCCCATTCTCTCTGCCCCTCCCACTCTCTCTCTCTCTCTGCTCCACTCTGTCTTTCTCTCTGCCCCACTCTCCCCCCCTTCTCTGTCCCACTCTCACTCTCTCTCTTCCCACTCTCACTCACTCTCTCTGCCCCATTCTCACTCTGTCTCCCTCTCTGCCCCTCTCACTCTCACTCTGCCCCACTCTCACTCTCTCTCTCTGCCCCACTCTCACTTTCTCTCTCTGCCCCACTCTCACTCACTCTCTCTCTGCCCCACTCTCACTCACTCACTCTCTCTCTCTCTGCCCCACTCTCACTCTCACTCTCTCTCTGCCCCACTCTCTCTGTCTCACTCTATCTGTCTGTCTCTCTGTCTGCCCCACTCTCCCTCTCTCTGATCCACTCTCACTCTCTCCCTCTCTGCCCCACTCTCACTCTCTCTGCCCCACTCTCACACTCTCTCTCTGCCCCACTCTTACGCTCTCTCTTCCCCCTCTCTCACTCTCTCTGCCCCACTGTCACTCTCTCTCTGCCCCACTGCCCCTCTCTCTCTGCCCCACTGCCCCACTCTCTCTGCCCCACTGCCCCACTCTCTCTCTCTGCCCCACTCTCTCTGCCCCATTCTCACTCTCTCTTGGCCCCTCCCACTCTCACTCTCTCTGCCCCTCCCACCCTCTGCCCCTCCCACTCTCTCTCTCTCTATCTGCTCCACTCTGTCTTTCTCTCTGCCCCACTCTCCCCCCTTCTCTGTCCCACTCTCACTCTCTCTCTTCCCCACTCTCTCTCTCTGCCCCACTCTCTCAGCCCCATTCTCTCACTCTCTCTGCCCCATTCTCACTCTGTCTCCCTCTCTGCCCCTCTCACTCTCACTCTGCCCCACTCTCACTCTCTCTCTCTGCCCCACTCTCACTCTCTCTCTCTGCCCCACTCTCACTCTCTGCCCCACTCTCACTCTCTGCCCCACTCTCACTCTCTGCCCCACTCTCACTCTCTCTCTTGTCTCTGCCCCACTCTCACTGCATTCCTATTGCTGCCTGACTCATCCCCAAGCCCATTGTACCCATTTCCAGTCCACATCACCCAGAGACACACGTGGATCACTCACCGGATATCTGACACACCGTGGGGTAATCTTCACAGCAGTCCCCTGTTTGCTGACAGTAAGCATCACAGAAACACAGTGTCCGCCTCCTGTTCACCTCCTGGCACTCGTTATTCCTGCCGGGACAGCATTTCGGGTTCTCTCGGTGATAGCAGCCGGCTGAGACCCCGTGCATCCCCAGGGAGAGGGTCAGTGCCCCCCAGTACAGGAGCAGACCAGCCCTGCCCAAGACCAGGTTCCCCATCTCCCTCTCTCACCCCCTTCACAATCCACCTCCGCTCACCATAAGTTGGTGAATGTCTCTCTCTCTCTCTCTCTCTGTCTCCCTCTCTCTGAGTGTTAGCCCGCTCTGTGGTGTGTGACAAGGGTTCCTTTCCCTGCACAGATCCCTGGGCTCAATGCATCCTCGATGGCTGGGATCGAGAGGGATTCCTGTGAGCGAACACAGTCAGTCTTCAGCAGAGCCCCTTGCAGACCGCCTCTCCAGCTAAGGCTCCTGTCACTGGTCCTAGCGCCCACACTCAAGAGTCACAGCCGCAAGCCCAGCTCCTGCTGCTCACCGCACAGCACAGCACAGCACAGCAAAGACAGCTTGTCTCATCATTCGCCCACGCCCCCCAGCCGAGTGTCCTGCAGCATTCCCCCCCCCCCACTCCCCCAGCCCAGAATCGTGCAACATCACCCCCTCCCCATTCCCCCAACCCAGAATCCTGCAGCATCCCCCCTCCCCATTCCCCCAACCCAGAATCCTGCAGCATCCCCCTTCTCCCCTCCCCACTCCCCCAGCCCAGTGTCCTGCACCCTTCCACCCCCATCAGTTTGTGAAACCTGTTGTGAGCCAGGTCCAATTTTGGGCGAGAGTCCAGAGGGGATTCAAGGAGGGTACACTCCTCTGGAGGTGATGGAGACAGGAATTCACTGGCTCAAAGGGTTATAGAGGCAGAAATTCTCATAATAAGTCCAAAGGTGCACAGGTTAGATGGGTTGGCCGTGCTAAAAGTGTCCTGGGACGTATAGACTCGGTGGATTAGCCATGGGGAATGTGGGGCTATGGGGATACGTTGGGGGCTGGGGCTGGGTGGGATGCTAGGTAAGGGCTGAATGGCCTCTTCCTGCACTGTAAGAATTCGATGATTCTAATTCTAAAAAACAAACTTGGATGTCCTCCTGAAGAGCAATGGCTGTAAGAGTGGGAATGGGATAAGGCTGGTTAGATTCCTGTGTTGGTTAGCATGGATATGGAGAGGGGGCCATTCAGCCCATCATGTCTGTCCTAGCTTTCTCAGTGGGAAGTTAGCACTAGCAGCCATCTGAATGGTTTGTTCATCCGTCTCTTTCCCCATAGAACTGGAGCTGGTTGAGGGACAATAATTGGACTGAGTGTCACAAGGAATTACTGCCCTTCACATAGTGCCTGCCATGTACCTTGACCACTGCCCTGGCCTGGCAATATCTTTCCCAGAGCTGAGCCATGGCAAGTAAAATGGCACAGCACAAAAAAAGAGGCCATTTGAGCCATTGAACCATTGCCAGCCCTCTGAAAGGCAATGGTATGACATTGTGGTTTTTTTGGGAGCTTGCTGTGCACATGTTGTATTTCCTACATGACAGCAGTATTTACACTTCATGGTTTGGGAGTAAAACATTTTGGGACATCCCAAGCTTATAAGATCATAAGACACAGGTGCACAAATTGGGCCATTCAGCCCATCGAGTCTGCTCCACCATTCAATCATGGCTAATCATTTGCTCAACCCCATTCTCCCGCTTTCTCCCTGTAACCCTTGATCCCCTTGACAATCAAGAACCTATCTACCTCAGTCTTAAATATACTCAATGACCTGGCCTCCTCAGCCTTCTGTAGCAGTGAATTCCACAGATTCCCCACTCTCTGGCTGAAGACGTTTTTCCGGATAACTGTTCCAAAAGATCTTCCTTTCACCCTAAGGCAGTGCCCTCGGGTTGGAGTCTCTCCTACTAGCACACTCATGACAAGTACAATCTCAGTGGAAGCCTTTCTTTCCAGACATTTTATAAAAAGGAGCACTGTACCTTACAGATACTTCTTGATAAATTTTCCGCTAAGTCTTTGAGATGTGTTACAGATTACAGCATTCCTGTTCAATACTTAATCAGAGAGCAATGCAGCACAGATGCCATTGCTATATTAATATCCATCAAACAGAGCATGGGTCTCCTAATCCTAACCCACAGAATCATAGAAGTCTTCCTGCACTGGAGGAGGCCATTTGGCCCATCATTCCCGCAGGAGCTCTACAAATGAGTGTCAAGACCGAGAGCTAATCTCTTGTTTTTGTCTCAATACTCCAATATCCAAAGAAAACGATTCGGAGAGGGTGCAGAGGAGGTTCACCAGGATGTTGCCTGGTATGGAAGGGCGCTAGGAATGAGGAGATGTTGAGTAGATTAGGATTATTTTCATTAGAAAGTCGGAGGTTGAGAGGGACCTGATTGAGGCCTACAAAATCATGAGAGGTATAGACAGGGTGGATAGCAAGAAGCTCTCCCCAGAGAGGGGGACTCAATGACTGGGGGTCATGAGTTGAAAGTGAGAGGGGAAAAATTTAGGGAGATATGTGTGGAAAGTTATTTACACAGAGGGTGGTGGGTGCCTGGAAGGCGTTGCCAGCGGAGGTGGTAGAGGTGGGCACGATAGCATCATTTAAGATGTATCTAGGCAGATACATAAAAGGGCAGGGAGCAGAGGGATACAGATCCTTAGAAAATAGGTGAGACATTTAGATAGAGGATCAGGATTGGCGCAGGCTGGGAGGGCCGAAGGGTCCGTTCATGTGCTGGTTTGTTCTTTGTTGAAATGATCCAATGTCCTCTAAAACACCTCCATTGATTCTGCCTTTTCCAGCCTGGACTGTAGGGCTGAATGGTCTACAACTGTTCCTAGTTTCTCTGTTTCTATGTATTCCAGACCCTAAACACCTGCTTGGTTCCACACACATCACCCTCGCTTCTGTTACATATCACATGGAACTTCCCAGGTGGATAATCAGACTTGAAATCTATGTCCTCTCCTCTTTCTTCCTTTTGTGATCGGGAACAGCATCTCCTGATCTCTTCTAGCCAGCCCGCTCAAGACTTTGAAAACCTTTGGTAGGTCTCCCCTCAGCCTCCTTCTCTCCAAGGGAGTCCTGACCCTATCAATCTATCCTCATAGCACTTCCCTCAATCACCCTTTCAGCATCACTGAGTCAATTCTGTCCATACCTGACCCCAATAGTACACATTAAATAATCACAGAGACCACATGAACCAATTCAGCAGGATTTTTAAGTATAAAACAAAATCACAGGGTGAGAGTAATGCTGACATTTAATTAACCTACTTGGATATATTATTACACACCTCAGGAGTAGATAGGACTTGAACTCCAGTCTCCAGATCCAGAGGCAGGGACATTATCACTGTATTAGTTTTGCCTAAGGGCCAGTCATATTTGATGTGCCCAGAGTCACGTGTACAACAGCAGATTTCCATCACCTGACAGTTTCCCCCGGATAATCCTCCCATCATCTCGTAACTCTCGATTTTTCAAGTTTCAATTCAAGTTCCAGTACCTTCCATGACTGGGTTTGAACTCAGGTCCCCAGAACATTAAACAAAAAAAAAATCACAAATGAGCTATAAAGAAAGGCTGGAACTTTTTTCACTGAAGTGTAGGAGGTTGAGAGGCGATCCGGTGCAAGTTTCTAAAATAATGAGGGGTACGGATAGAGTGAATGGTAATTGTCTTTTCCCTGGGATGGGAGATTTCAAGACTAGGGGACACATTTTTAAGGTGAGAGAGAGATTTAAAAAAGACACGAGGGGCAAATCTCTTACACAGGATGGTTCCTGTGTGGAACGAACTTCCTGAGGAAGTGGTGGACGTGGATACATTTGGATAAGTACATGAAGAGGAAAGGTTTGGAGGGATATGGCCCAGGAGCAGGCAGGTGAGACTAGTTTAGTTTGGGATTATGTTGGGCATGGACTGGATGGACCGAAGGGTCTCTTTCCGTGCTGTATGAGTCCTATAACTGCGGACAATGGAAATCAGAAACTAAAGCAGAAATTACTGGAGAAGCTCAGCAGGTCTGGTAGCATCAGTGGAGAGAAATCAGAGTTAGCTCTACTTTCAACCCTCTCAGTTATCAGCCCTTTGTCTGTCTGTCTGTCTCTCTCTCTCTCCCCACCTCTTCACAGATGCACTTTGTTTTGTTTCATTTCACATTTCCACATTTTGCTTTCCAGTCCAGGGGAGGGGGGGGTGAGATAAAGATAATGGGGGAGAATATTCTAACCTCCCACATCCCTTTGTATCAGCCTGATCCATTTCCATTCCTGTTAATGGTAGATTCTCAAAATAATGAAGGCAGCAGACCTTATCATTCTGGGAGAGGGGCTAGCTGGGAATACTAATTAAAAATTAAAGGGTTGCACTCCCTCTCTCTCATTAAAGTGGTAACCAGCTGCAGGAAGACAGCATTGCCCACCTATTTCACAGCTGAAGAGAGAGAGACCAAGGCCAGTGTGTTTACTAAAGCCCACCTCCTTATTCGCTGGTTGTGGTTTGGACCAGGAGCCCTGCATCATCACTATTCCCAGTCAGTGAACATTCTGGAGGTGGAGCAGTGTTGGATGTGCCCAGGAAACTCTGCAGAATCAGTTTCACACCCACGTCCAGGCGAAACTTCAAGTGTTACAACTTCATTAATAGACCATTCTATTAATAAACTCGACGGGGCACGTGTGGAGCGCAGGACAAGGGGCGCTTTGCAAATAGCTGCTCTGTCACTTGGAGCTAATTGGAACCTCATGAATGCAGCATTGCCCTGGAGCATCAGAGGCTGAGAGGGGGCCTTATAGAGGTTTATAAAATCATGAAGGGCATGGAGAGGGTAAATAGACTGGTGGGTACAGGCTTAGGGTGAGAGGGGAAAGATATAAAAGACACCTAAGGGGCAACTTTTTCACACAGAGGGTGGTGTGTCTATGGAATGAGCTGCCAGAGGAAGTGGTGGAGGCTGGTACAATTACAGCATTTAAAAGGCATCTGGATGGGTATGTGAATAGGAAGGGTTTGGAGGGATATGGGCCAAGTGCTGGCAAAGGGGACTAGATTAGGTTGGGATATCTGGTTGCATGGACAGGTTGGACCAAAGAGTCTGTTTCTGTGCTGTACAGCTCCATGACTCTATTTTTCCACATTACAATATACCTGTGAACCATGTGGCCACAGTGAATGCTGCTGTATAAACATTTCACATGAATTGAACTTCACAGTGAGATTATTTTTCAGTGTGCCAGTTAGACCCACTTGAAGCAAGGACTGAAAGTCATTTTTTTTGTAATAATGACTATCACCTGATGAAGGAACGTCGCTCCGAAAGCTAGTGCTTCCAATTAAACCTGTTGGACCATAACCTGGTGTTGTGTGATTTTTAATTTTTTGTAATAAGACTGTCACATACCACCTCCCCTCCTCATCCTTCCTGCTGACAACAGTCTTCAGTCCAGGTACATCCCCCCCAACCCCCACCCCCTGCACCCCCACCTTACCCTTGACAATGGGAGTATCAGTTGGGCCCTGACCTCCTAGTCACAGCCTATTTTAATTCCCCTTCCCCCTCCCCCTCCGACATGACCAACGTTGGCCTCCTCCTTTGCCGCAACGAATCAAACCGCAAATTGGAGGAACAACACCTCAGCTCCTGCCTGGGCAGCCTACAGCCTGCGGGATTCAATACTGAGTTCTCCACTTTCAAATAACCTCCCTCCCCCTCCCCCGACTCCCTTCCCAGCTCCCCCCCACTGCTCCCTGCTACTAATTAGATTCATTCCTCCCATTCACCAACCAGGTCGTACCCTCTACCCGTGTTCACCTATCCCCACCATACCACCCTAACCCCTCACCCCCTTTATCTAAAGCCCCCCACCACCACCAGGGATATATTTCCCTCCCCACCCCCTTCCGCGAAGACCGTTCCCTCAGTGACTACCTGGTCAGGTCCACACCCCCCTACAACCCACCCTCCCATCCTGGCACCTTTCCCCTGTCACCGCAGGAACTGTAAAACCTGCGCCCCCACCTCCTCCCTCACCTCCATCCAAGGCCCTAAAGGAGCCTTCTACATCCATCAAAGTTTTACCTGCACATCCACTAATATCATTTATTGTATCCGTTGCTCCCGATGCAGTCACCTCTACATTGGGGAGACTGGGCGCCTCCTAGCAGAGCGCTTTAGGGAACATCTCCGAGACACCCGCACCAATCAACCCCACCACCCTGTGGCCCAACATTTCAACTCCCCCTCCCACTCTGCATAGGACATGGAGGTCCTGGGCCTCCTTCACCGCCGCTCCCTCACCACCAGACGCCCGGAGGAAGAACGCCTCATCTTCCGCCTCGGAACACTTCAACCCCAGGGCATCAATGTGGACAGTTTCCTCATTTCCCCTTCCCCCACCTCACCCCAGTTCCAAACTTCCAACTCAGCACTGTCCCCATGACTTGTCCTACCTGCCTATCTTCTTTTCCACCTATCCACTCCACCCTCTCCTCCCTGACCTATCACCTTCATCCCCTCCCCCACTCACCTATTGTACTCTATGCTACTTTCTCCCCACCCCCACCCTCCTCTCATTTATCTTCCCACCCTTCAGGCTCTCTGCCTGTATTCCTGATGAAGGGGCTTTTGCCCGAAACGTCGATTTTCCTGCTCCTCGGATGCTGCCTGAACTGCTGTGCTTTTCCAGCACCAGTCTAATCTAGACTCTGGTTTCCAGCATCTGCAGTCATTGTTTTTACCTAAGGTTTTGTACCTAGGCACCATTGTACCTAAGATGGCGCCGGGAATGGTGACTGTGTACACTTCCCACTGAGGGCAGCGTAGTGTTCAGTGTTGCCTCAGCCTAGGGTGACTATGTGGACGTGCTCCCACAGTCTGTATTTCAAGGCTGGGGGACTGGGGGGGGGGGGGGGGGGGGGGGGGGGAACGCACCTCCTTGAGGAGAGAGATTGAAAAACGACGGAAGAGGCAACATTTTTACACAAAGTGCGGTTCATGTGTGGAATGAACTTCCTGAGGAAGTGGTGAACGCAAGTAGAATTACAACAATTTATGAGATATTTGGATAGACACATGAAGAGGAAAGGTTTGGAGGGATTGTGGCCAGGAGTGGGCTGGTGGGACTAGTTTAGTTTGGGATTATGTTCGGCATTCACTGTTTCCATGCTGCATGAATCTATGTGCAGGTTAGGTGCTAAATGCCCATATCCAGGCTCGGTGGGTTAAATGCAGGTTCCAGGGAGAGGGTGGGGGTATGGGTAGACATGGCCTCAATGGGATGGTTGGCCTGTTGTAGGGATTCAATGATACTCATGTAGCCCTGTACTTGAGTACGTCTGTCAATAAAACCTAATTCTAATCCCCTCGGAAGCTCTTGAAAAGAGATTTCTAATAAATGCAAAATATCATGGATGCTAGAAATCTGGAATGAACCCAGAGACTGCTGGAGAAACTCAGCAGGTCTGTAGCATCTGTGGAGAGAATGAAGAAGGGATTCCAAACATGAACTCTTTTTCTCTCTGTACAAATGCTGCCAGGCCTGTTGAGTTTCTCTAGTGTTCTCTGTTTTTATTTAAGGACATATTCTGTTATCTGCTACAAAGTGTGCACCCATTGTGAAATGGGGCTTGATTACCTTGGATGGGTGGTTTGAGATACTGAGTGATAACAACAGTGTGGGTGCTATTTCTGCACTGCCTGTGGGTCACTACTGCCCGTGCTCTCGTTCTCAACCTTTCCCCTCACCTGAGGCGTGGTGACCCTTCGGTTAAACCACCACCAGTCGTTTCTCTCCAACGACACGTCTGGTAAGAATGTGGTGACTTCTTTCACTCATCATGTAAGGACACAAGGTTTACATTTAAATAGCACCTTTCACAATATTAGGCTGACCCAGAGCACTATGTCGTTGGATTTCTGTAGGATCTTTGTAATGTAGAGAAAACATGATAATGTCTCAAAAACAGCAATGTAACTAATGACTCTATAATCTGTTGAACTGTCACCAGTTTATCTCAATTCTGAAGAAAAGCTATGAAATTGTAGAGTCATAGAGATGTACAGCTCAGAAACAGACCCTTCCATTTAACTCATCCATGCTGGCCAGATATCCTAAATTAATCTAGTCCCATTTGCCAGCACTTGGCCCATATCCCTCCAAAACCTTCCTATTAATGTACCCATCCAAATATCTTTTAAATGTTGTAATTGTACCAGCCTCCTCTTCCTCTGGCAGCTCGTTCCCTACACGTACCATCCTCTGTGCAAAAAAGTTACCCCTCAGCTTCCTTTTAAATCTTTCCCCTCTCACCCTAAACCTATACCCACTGGTTCTGAACTCCCTCACCCCAGCAAAAAAGACCTTGATTATTTACCCTACCCATTCCCTCATGATTTTATAAACCTCTATAAGGTCACCCCTCAGCCTCCGATGCTCCAGGGTAAACAGCCCCAGCCTGTTCAGCCTCTCCCTGTAGCTCAGATCCTCCAACCCTGGCAACATCCTTGTAAATCTTTTCTGAACCCTTTCAAGTTTCACAACATCTTTCCGATAGGAAGGAGACCAGAATTGTACGCAGTATTCCTAAAGTGGTCCAACCAACGTCCCGTACAGCAGCAACATGACCTCCCAAATCTGTTACTCAGTACTTTGACCAATAAAGGAAAGCATACCAAACACCTTCCTCACTATCCTATCTACCTGGGACTCCACTTTCAAGGAGCTATGAACCTGCACTCCAAGGTCTCTTTGTTCAGCAACACTCCCCAGGACCTTACCATTAAGTGTAGAAGTCCTGTTAAGATTTGCTTTCCCAAAATGCAGCACCTCACATTTATCTAAATTAAACTCCATCTGCCATTCCTCAGCCCATTGGCCCATCTGATCAAGATCCTGTTGGACTCAGAGGTAACCTTCTTTGCTGTCCACTACACCTCCAATTTTGGTGTCATCTGCAAACTTATTAACTATACCTCCTAGGACAAAACGTAGTGGACCCAGCACCGATGCTGTGGCACTTCACTGGTCATAGGCCTCCCGTCTGAAAAACGACCCTCCACCATTACCCTCTGTCCATTTGGACTCAAAATACTAACACTCTTTCTCTCTTCATAGATGCTGCGATAACTGCTGAGTTTCTCAAGCACTTTCTATTTTTATTTCAAATGTTTAGAGGGATATGGGCCAAGTGTTGGCAAATGGGACTAGATTGGGTTGGGATATCTGGTCGGCATGGACGGGTTGAACCGAAGGGTCTGTTTCCGTGCTGTACATCTCTAAGACTCTATGATTTCACGTATTTGCAAAATCCTCCTTTTAATCTACATGACTGAAGTTGGTTAAGGGGATGTTATGGACAGACACTCTTGTTTTTCAAACAACGCCATCAGATCTTTTTGTAGATGAAAGCACACTGGGACATCTCTTTAATGATGAATCCAATTTCGGGAGAGGGTCTTAATCCCACAATCTTCCAGTTCAGAGACGTGAGTGTGTGTGTGCACGTGTGAGAGAAAGATAACCAAACAGAAGAGTCTTTTACCATTCGTTTCAATAATTTTACATAACTAGGGACGTTGTATTTCAAAAGCAACACAGAAGCCACAACACAATGAAACATGTCTATTGTGGACAAGAGTTCAGAGAGGAAGGATTTGTGCCTAGTCAATGGTTAGACGTAAGATTTGAACTGGAGATTGGAGAATGCAGTTCCCAGGCCAGTATGACAAAACCTTCCCAAGAAAAAAAGGGATCAATCTAAGGTCAATTCCAAGCTACACAGACACTTGCAGAGTCGTTCAAACAAGGGGATGAAATGCAAATTCCTGTTCGTCGGTCTCACCCTCGATCTCTGCCAAACTACTGAAAAGGGTTTTGTCTGGGGGAGAAGAAAGGAGAGTCTGTTGGCAGTGCCAATCACTCATTACCGAGCTGCTCTGCCAGCTGATGGCATCGGCCAGCAGGAGTGCTGCCTTTTCCTGTTCAGGCTTGGTGTGAAAATGAGCCGTCCCTCGACTCGGAAAGGTCGTTTCCTGATCAGGAGCTCAGGCCCAAGTTCGCAATCTGAGCCTGAAGTGCAGTCACAGCGTGAGAAAATATTCAGGGGAACAGCTTCCCCATCTTACCTTGTACAGCATCAATCAAACCTCTCCTCAAGACACAATCTCCTGCCCCTTACCAGTGTTGAAGTGGTGACATAGTGATAATGTAATTGAACTAATCATCCAGAGAAGGAGGGTAACTCTCTGGGCATGGGGGTTCAAATCCTATCTTAATCCCTGAAGTCCTGGTATGACCCTTATAAACCTGTGTTGAACTCCCTCCAGGATCAAACCTTTCTAAGGTTTGATGCCCAGCTCTGTTCTCAATGGGGTGTGGGAAAAGGTCTACCACCCTGCCAACCAATGATAGGCCCACAAAGACAAACTTGGCCAAACTGTACCAAAACACCCAGAATGCCTCAGCAGGGACCAAGCAGGCTGACAAGTGAAACTAGACAACACTGGCAGACACTTCCCAGCACCTATTAACAATGTCAGGGCACCACAGCTATCCCAAAGGCCTGAGGGTAGTTCACAACCCAGCAATACCAAAGCCACACAAAGGACAGGTCAGACAGAGAGACACCAGCAAGGACATGCTCCCAGGACATGACAATGGAAGCACCTCACCACTCCGGAAGAGACACTAGCACCTACCTGGGAAGAGGATTGGAAGCTCCGAACGCATTGATACTGTCGGGATGTTGCTTTGTGGAGAGAGTTAGGACATTCCTCCGATACCTGTTTTCCGATTAGCATCCTTGTAACTAGATTACTCCATTTCCAGATACATTGTATTTTCCCCATTTCTAATTAGCCTCACTGGACAGGATTGTTATCGAAACTGGCTTCTTCCTCAGCTTGGGGAAGAAAAAGTCTGATCTACCTGCACAGACTGTCAATGCTGCGTCAGCCTTATCAATTTCTCTCCCAGCCATATCGCTTGTAATAAACAGCTTGTCAATTTCACCCGATCTGGTTTGGGCGGTCTCTACTTTATTGGGCAAATTTCTCTGACATGGGGTCTAAGTAGAGCATTGTATAATCAGGAAGGTGACAGTGCAGTGGTATTACCACTGGATTGTTAACCCAGAGACTCAGGTAATGTCCTGGATACCAAAGTTCGAATCCTATCATGGCAGCTGGTAGAATTTGAATTCAGTAAAAGTCTGGAACTACTGGTTGACTCTAGGGGGGGAAGGTTGTGGTAGAGACTATCGCATAGCTCCTGCTGGATTACGTCTTTGCAGAGGGAGTCTGGAGACAGATGCAGTGGTTTTTGTCGGGGTTCATCCTGAGCAGCTCCGTGACTGTGGTCCACAGTCTGTTCCCCACAAGGCGACGAACATTCATTGCACCTGGAGGACCATCAACTCTGTGACAGACGCCCTTCGGTCTGCCTGAAACGGATGGGTCTTCCACAGCAAGGAGTTGATCCTGAGAGAGTGTGGCAGACTGGCACATTCCAAGGTTCAGGTGATGTGCTGAGGGATGCGCCAAAGCCTGGGGCAGCTGCCGTAAAGGTGCAGTGGGGCAAGACCGCCATCTGAGGTCTTTTTGCCGAAGTGCAACAGGGGGTCCATTCAGTTAACAGACCCTCCTGATGTCTCAAATATACATAAATAGTATCTTAGATAAGGAGGAGGCACCTCGGGTTAGTTTGTTCTCCATATGTAAAAAAGACAGTGTACAGAATCAAACTGCACTAGTGACTTTAAACTTACATAAAGATTTTTATGAATAAAGTATATTGTTGAAATTTAATAAAAAGAGGATTTGACAGTGTCGTTGTGATAAGGTTGTTTCTCCTTGTGGGAGAGTCTAGGACCAGGGGACATTGTCTCAGAGCAAGGGGTCCCACATTTAAGACAGAGATGAGGGGGAATTTCTCCTCTCAGAGGGTAATGGAGCTATAGGGCAGCACGGTGGCTCAGTAGTTAGCACTGCTGCCTCAGAGCACCTCAGGTTCGATTCCAGCCTCGGGTGACTGACTGTGTGGAGTTTGTACATTCTCCCTGTGTCTGTGTGGGTTTCCTCCGGATGCTCCGGTTTCCTCCCACAGTCCAAAAATGTGCAGGTCAGGTGAACTGGCCATGCTAAATTGCCCGTAGTGTTAGGTGCATTAGCCAGAGGGAAATGGGTCTGGATGGATTACTATTCAGAGGGTCGGTGTGGACTTGTTGGGCCGAAGGGCCTGTTTCCACACTGTAGGGAATCTAATCTAATTCTTACAGAGGGCTGTTGGATATGGACCGTATGGAGGCCAAAGAGTTTTAATTTAGGAAGGCATCGTGAGTGAGTACATTGTTGGTGGGCTGAATGGCCTGTTCTTTGTCCTTGAACATTCTGCACCTACAGCCTTTTGAAGAAGAGAATTCCAAAGACTCTGAAGCCTCTGACAGAGAGGATCCCTCAGAAAGACTAACAGCAGTGGCAATGAATCTACCCAAGGCATCTGAGCGGGTTCCATATTATCTCCCACTCACTGCTCCATGCTGCAGGTCCAGAGATATTCCCCGGTAAATCAGTGCAGAAGCTCAGCTGGATAATGCACTGTTAATTTATTAGTAATAATACATTGTGTTGTAAACATTACCCAAACTGAGAGAAAAACAACAAAACAGAAATTACAACAACAAAACGATACGCAAGGACACAGTACACAACATTGATTGGGGCGGGAGGTGGAGGGGAATGGGGTAATTCAGGAGTTTGGGGCACAGTTCTAAAGGAGCACCAGTGAGGGGTCTTGTGGCGCTGTGGTAGTGCTCCTACCTCAAAGCCAAGAGGTTTGGGTTCCAGTCCCTACCTCCTCCAGAGATGTGTGGGGCGACAACGGCCTAGTGGCTTTATCGCGAGACTGTCAATCCTGAAACTCAGCTAATGTTCTGAGGATGTGGGTTCAAGTCCCACCCACAGCAGGTGGTGGAAGTTAAATTCAATAAAAAGTCCAAAAGTAAGAATGGAATGATGACTATTAATCCAACACTGGAAAAAGCCACCTTGTTCACTAATGGTGTTTGGGGATGGAAATCTGCCTTTCCCACCTGGTCTGGCCTACATGTGACTCCAGACCCAGAGCAATGGGCTTGACTCTGAAATGCACCCTAGGCAATAAATGCTGGCCTAGTCAATGATACCCATGACCTCTGACTGGATAAAAAAAGAAACCCAGCATTTGCGGCTTGTCCCTAATTACCCCTGAACTGAGTCAGAGGGCAGTGGAGAGTCAACCACATTGTTGACACAGCCTGGAGTCACATATAGGCCAGACTGTGGGTGTGCTGACGTATTTATTTTTGAGACTGGCTTTTCAATTCCAGGTTTACTAATTGAATTTAAGTCCCGCGAGAGGCTATGGTGGGATTTGAACCTAGCGCCTGTAGGAATAAGTGCTGGCCCAGTCAGAGACACCCCCATCTCATGAGTGAATTAAAAGAAATCTCTGAACAGGTTAATTTGAAAATATCTAAAGGAGCATAGTGTTCACTCACTCTCACATTCTCCTCCACTCCCCCCCCCCCATGAAGGAAAATTCTCATTTTGTGGGTTTCTCTAATCCTTCAAAAATCAATCACAGGATGTGGGATATCTCTGGTCAGGCCAGCTTTTACAGCTCATCCTTACTTGCCCCGAGAAGGTGGTAGTGACCGCCCTCTTTTGAAGGGCAGCCGAGTGTCCTGACAGGTCGTTTCCGAGGGAGGTAAGGAATTGACCACATTGCTGTGGGTCTGCAGTGACCCACTGTGTGGGGGCCAGACTGGGGCACGATGGGTTTTTAACGATAACCTGGTGAGGTACACGGGCACCATGATTGAGACTAACTCCTTACTTATTTCATTCATCAAGTTCAAATTCGTATTGGCTCAGCAGTAAGAGGCTAAATGGCAGAACTGCACAGTCCCCAGACAAACCTGAACCAGCCACAAAATCCTTCCTCCTGCACCCCTCCCCATTCAGAGGGGGATATGGCCTCTGTACCACTCGCTGCTGCTTTGGAATATGCCCTTTGGGGAGGGCTGACAGGAAGTAGCTGCTCCTGAGCATTGTGGGTAGCCAGGATGCCATTGACATTGTGACTGGACGTAGGTTCCAAGGACGTACCAAAGGTCCAGTAGCCACAAGGGAACAGCCTCAGACTGGCTTCTTAACATCAGGATACATGGCATGGCCGGACAATGAGTCTCCAAATGGGGAGGTGTGGCCCACTTAGTTACCAACCTCAGGTACAAAGTGAAATGCTGACCACTCCTCCTCTCCCCATCACACACACCCTCCCCCCTCACCACCCATTCCCCATGAGAATTCACACATGGAACCATTACTTCAGACTAAGAGACAAGACAACAGCTCAAGCTGACAACAGAGTGATGCAAAGAGTTAGGCTTGGCAGAGTTAAGAACAGTGAGGTTAAACCAGCACTGCAACTTCACGGGATGGCAAGAGACTTTGGCCAAGGAGTGGGAACATAGGAATTGGGGAAGGCCATTCAGCCCTTCCACCATTAAATGAGATCATGGCTGACCTGCAGTGTAACTCTATCTTAATCATCTTAGATTCCTGACATGTCACCTTCTATAATGAAAACTCATGATCCATAGCAACTGTCCTCTGATTACATGATCACCTCATGATCACATGATCGCCTCATGATCACATGATCTAGCCCCGTGGCCAATGAGGCCTCGGCATGGGGACAATCTGTTTCCTTCAGGCAGTTTCTGGTTTGCAGTCTATAGGCACTTAAAATCGATTGGCTGTATCTCTACCAAGCCCTCCTTGTGATAATAAAAAGGACATTAAAAAGATGAGTCACTTTGGCACAAATTAAAAAAATATTCAAACAGGCATCACCAGCTATTGGCACGTATTACATTACCAAGGCCACAAGGTACGCGGCTACAGAAATAATTTAATTCTCTCTCAGTTACCTGATGTGACTGGCTTGCAGCTGACTTAGTATGACATTGCTTGGCAACATGAATTGGGGGAGGGGGGGGTTGTTGCTTCGTAAGGGGTGGGGGATTTGAAATGTTTACACTGCCTCTGTCAATGTTATCCCTCTTCTCAAGACCTCCTACTACCTGCCTTTCCCCGTCCCATTCCTCTCCTCGCCATGGCAATGGGTGTCCCCTGCCCCACCCACCTCGCCACGGCAATGGATCTCTCCCCACCCTCACCCACCTCACCATGGCAACGGATCTCTCCCCACCCTCACCCACCTCGCCATGGCAATAGGTTTCTCCCCTCCCACATTCACCTCACCGTGGCAACAGGTCTCCCCTCTCCCATCCACCTCGCCAAGGCAATTGGTCTCCCCAGCCCACCCACCTCGTCATGGCAACGGATCTCTCCCTTTCCCCATTCACTTTACCATGGCAACGGCTCTCCCCTCCCCATTACACCCCCTCCCCCAAACTCCTCCAACATCTTCAGTCTGTCTTCCAAATCTTGTTCAGCACCTTCACCACTTCTTCATAGATGATGAAGACTATAGCGACATCCAGGCAGACCCGACCTAGCCGAGGTACCGTTCCTTTGTAAAACCTTTGAGGGGAGACAAAAGGCATTCAATTAGTGTGGCCGACTCTCCGGCCTTCGTCTCCAGGAAAATTGGGAGACTAATCTTTGTGAAGAGCAGCGATTGAACATCTTGGAGAAAATGAGTCAAGAGAAACATTTTTTAAAAACATTTTCTTTCATTCTTTCCCCTTCCAATTGTGCAAGGATTGTTAATTGTGATGGTTCTCAAACCTCTATCAATCACTTCCACGCTATCTCACAATGGTTAGGGGACATAGCAGGCTATTTGGCCCATCCTGTCAATCTCCTGCCTCTTCCTCCCCATCCCTGCACTGCACCTGGATCACCTTAACCATCCAATGTCTCTCTTGAATGCTTCAGTTGAATCTGTCTCCCCCACATTTCCAAGCAGTGCATTCCAGACTCACTGGGTGGAGAAGCCTTTGCTCACATCAGTGTCATGGTGGGTCAGTGGTTAGCACTGCTGCCTCACAGCACCAGGGACTCGGGTTCGATTCCAGCCTCGGGCAACTGTCTGTGTGGAGTTTGCCAGTTCTCCCTGTGTTTGTGTGGGTTTCCTGCCACAGTCCAACGATGCACAGATTAGGTGGATGGGCCATGGGAAGTGTGAGAGATGGAGCTGAGCCTGGGTGGAACTCCCTTCGAGGGTCAGTGCAGACTGGATGTCCTGTGTAGTCTTTTTCTACTATCAATCCTTGGAAACAGACCCAACTTATCCATGTCAACCAGCTTTTCCTCACTAAACTAGTCCCATTTACCTGTGTTTGCCTATATCCCTCTAAACCTTTCCTTTTCATCTACCAGGCCATGTCTTTTGAATATTGTAACTATATCTGCATCTGCCACTCCCTCTGGCAGTTCATTTCACCCACAAACTTTGCCATCTGTGTGATAAAGTTGCCCGTCCCTTATAAATCTTTCCCGTCTCACATTAAAAATATGCCTGCATCAAGGGAAAAGGCCTTTGCTATTCACCTTAACTACACCAGTCATGATTTAATAAACCTCTAATGCTCCAGTGAAAAATAATCCCAGCCTATCCAGCCTCTCCTTATAACCCAAACCCTCCAATCCCAGCCACATTCTGGTAAATCTTTTCTGAACCCTCTGCAATTTAATAATATCCTTCCTGTAGCAGGGTGACCAGAACTGGATGCAGTATTCCAGAAGAGGCCTCACACAAAGTCCTGTACAATCTCAACATGACATCCCAACACCTACAGTCAAAGGTCCGAGCAATGAAGGCAAGCATACTAAACACTTCCTTAACCACTCTGTCTACCTGTGATGCAACTTTCAAAGAACCATGTACCTGACAGACAGCAGAGTTGGGATAAAAGGTTCTTTTACAGAATGGCAGCTGGTGACAACTGGTATCCCACAGGGTTCAGTGTTGGGATCACAGCTGTTCACTTTATATATTAATGATCTGGATGAAGGGACTGGGGGTATTCTTGCGAAGATACGAAGTTAGGTGGACAGGCACGTAGTACTGAGGAGGTGGGGAGGCTGCAGAAAGATTTAGACAGTTTAGGAGAGTGGTCTAGGAAATGGCTGATGAAATTGAACCTGAGCAAGTGTCAGGTCTTACACTTTGGAAAAAAGAATACGGGCATGGACTATTTTCTAAACGGTGAGAAAATTCATAAAGCCAAAGTACAAAGGGATCTGGGAGTGCTAGTCCAGGATTCTCTAAAGGTAAACTTGCAGGTTAAGTCCGTGATTAAGAAAGCTAATGTAATGTTGTCATTTATCTCAAGAGGGTTGGAATACAAAAGCAGCGATGTACTTCTGAGACTTTATAAAGCTCTGGTTAGGCCCCATTTGGAGTACTGTGTCCAGTTTTGGTCCCCACACCTCAGGAAGGTCATACTGGCACTGGAGCGTGTCCAGCGGAGATTCACACGGATGATCCCTAGAATGGTAGGTCTAACAAATGAGGAACGGCTGAGGATCCTGGGATTGTATTCATTAGAGTTTAGAAGGTTAAGGGGAGATCGAATAGAAACTTACAAGATAATACATGGCTTAGAAAGGGTGGGTGCTGGGAAGTTGTTTCCGTTAGGCAGGGAGACTAGGACCCATGGACACAGCCTTAGAATTAGAGGGGGTCAATTTCTGATGGAAATGAGGAGACATTTCTTCAGCCAGAGAGTGGTGGGCCTGTGGAATTCATTGCCACGGAGTGCAGTGGAGGCCGGGACGCTAAATGTCTTCAAGGCAGAGATTGATAAGTTCTTAATCTCTCAAGGAATTAAGGGCTATGGGGAGAGTGTGGGTAAGTGGAGTTGAATTGCCCATCAGCCATGATTGAATAGCGGAGTGGACTCGATGGGCCGAATGGCCACTCCCATGTCTTATGGAACCCCCGAAATGTTTCTGTTCAACAGCACTGCTCAGAACTTTACCATTAACTGTATAAGACCTGCCCTTATTCACTTTACAAAAATGCAAATCCTAATTAAACTTCCTCTGCCATTCCTCAGCCCATTGTCCCAATTGATCAAGATCCCTCTGTAATCTCGAATAACCTTCTTAGATAATTTTGGTGTCTTCTGCAAACTTACTCACCACGCCTCCTAAATTCTCATCCAAATTGTTTATGTAAATGACAAACAACAGTGGACCCAGCACTGATCCCTGCGGAACACCTCCAGTCTGAAAACACCACATCACCATCACCCTCTGTTTTCCACTTTCAAGTCAACTTTGCGTCCAATTGGCAAGCACTCCCTGAACCCAATATGTGATATAGCTTTACCAATTAGTCTATCATGTGGAACTTTGTCAAAGACTTTACTAAAGTCAGTGTAGACAACTCCACCTTAAATTTTTTTTTTAAACTTCCTCAAAAAACTCAATCACGTTTGTGAGACACGATTTTTCATACAAAGCCACGTTGACTATCCCTGATCAGTCCTTGCCTTTCCAAACATACGTTAATCTTGTCTCTCGGGATTCCCTCCAACTTACCCACCGTTGACATCAGAATCACAGGTCTGCAGTTCCCAAGCTTTTCCATACAACCTTCCTTAATAAATAAAGGCTCCAGTCCTCTGGCACCTCTCCCATGGCTGTACATGATACAAATAAGGCTGCCCCGCAATTTCTTCCCGAACTTCCCACAAACTCCTGGGATACTTTAGATCAGGTCTGGGAGATAGATCCACCTGTATGTTTCTAAGACCTCCTGCACTTCCTCTTCTGTTTTCAAGGAGATGGAAGATTCGACAATGAGAGTGCACCCATTGAAGGGAAGTGTCAACCGAAACGATGAGGCACTGTTCCAGTTGCCTAATCTGAGCCAGATACCTCACACTGATAGGCGGACGGTGGTCTGCTTTGTGTTGCCGTCAACTTATGGGCAGCCCTCAGGCCCCTGCAGCCTGCTGCTCATTATCCAGGAGCTTGGATCATCTGCTTGTTGACGTGTTGGGTCAGTCTGAACCAATATATCAAACGAGCTGACTTCATTCCAGGCCCAAAAAACCGCCTTTGTCCCCGGCTCTCGCCACCATCACCGGTCTCTGACCTCCAGGCACACAACATTTTGTGCTGCCTTTGCCAAGTGGCCTTCCTCAGCCCATGCTCCATTGATATATCCCATGGGATTATTCCCAACCCAGGGTTTGAGGTAGGATATAAAACCCTTGATAGCAACATCTGGGACACAGCCAACTGAAAACATCTGGAGCCATCTTATAACTGCAATTAAAACTGGGAGGGTCAACACAGAAGAACCTCCATTATTCGGCATTCAATTATCCGAATATTGGATTATCCGGCAAGATCACAAGGTCCCGATGTTTGGCTAAACGATGTTTTCCGGCACTCGATTATCCGGATGAAATACTCCCCTCCTGTGTTCTTCAGATAATCGAGGTTCCTCTGCATGTGGTTTCTACAGATTTAGAAACAATGAAAATAGAAATAGGCTATTCAGCCCTTTGGAGTCTGCTATACTATTCATTATCATCCCGAATGATTGTTCAGCTTAGTTCTGCTTTCCCAGCATATCCTTTTAGCCCCATGGGTTACATCCAACTCCTTCTGGAAAGAGATTTAGACCTCTGCATAAGAACAAAATCTGCTATTTAAAAATCACAATTCCCATTCACCCATCAGCCCTGTGCTCACTGACCTGCACTGGATCTCAGTCAAGCAATGCCTTGATTTGAACATTCTCATTGTTATTTTGATATCCCTACATCACCTTGCCCTTCCCTGCCTCTGGAACGTCCTCCAACCCCACTGTTCTGGTTTTCTCAGTGATCCTTGAATTCTGGTTTCTTGAGTGTCTTTGGTTTTAACCCCTCCAGTGTTGGTGCCCAAGCTTTTCCCTCCAGCACCCTCTCCTTTTCCAAAGACATTCCTCAAAACCTACCCACTCATCTCCCCTCGCACCAGCTCACTGTCACATTTGGTAAAGCTCCTGGGAATGTTTGGCAGTAGGTGCTACTTAAAAGCAAGGGGTTGTTGGCATCCTCTTGATTAGATTAGATGAGATTCCCTACAGTGTGGAAACAGGCCCTTCGGCCCAACAAGTCCACACCGACCCGCCAAAGCGCAACCCATCCATACCCCTCACTTACCCCTTTACCTAGCACTATGGGCAATTTAGCATGGCCAATTCACCTGACCTGCACATCTTTGGACTGTGGGAGGTAACCGGAGCACCCGGAGGAAACCCACGCAGACACGGGGAGAACGTGCAAACTCCACACAGTCGCCTGAGGCGGGAATTGAACCCGGGTCTCTGGCACTGCTGTCTCACTGTGAGACAGTAGTGCTAACCACTGTGCCACCATGCCGCCAACCAAGTGCCAGTGGGTGGCTGGAGATGGATGGAAGGGGTTGAACTGAGGGAGTAAGGCACAGGTGCTGCCATATCACTTTCGCATTGAATGAGGATGGAAAGGGACTCTGCTGCGATGCATCCCATAGTCCACCAGCCCACCATCATTTGCTGCAAAGGCTCCTTGGGCCAAATGCGTGCACAGCAAGATCCAACTAACTACTGCCTTTACAACCCCGTTTTTGCAAAAAAACCAATGACAAGACAACTTTGTTCATTGGGTAACACATGCACAGCAAGATCCAACGAACCATCATGAGTTTCCAACCAAATGATCAACTTAATTTCTCACAACACCCATTGGCTCAGGGAAGAATATTCAACCAGGGAAATCACTTTGAAGGGTGTGGGCATGGCTTTTTTCCCCAGAGGTGGCCACAGGGTAATAATTTTTTGGAAAGGGGAGGTCTGCAACAGTGCAGCACTCCCTCCGTACCCCACTGGAGGGGCAGCCTCCCATGTTCTTTTTCTGTGCTCAGGACCTGAAGTGAGATTTGAACTCTTGACCTTCAAAACTCACTGGGCTGAGGGGTGCTTTCCCTCGACTGACCAACTGAGCCACAATGACCAACTTTCTTTCAAAAACAAAATTAACAATCGCACTTACGCCAAGGGGCCTTCGTACTTCATTATTTGGATAGCACAGTCCCAGGTGCTCCTGTATTTATGAGCTTCCAGACCCTAAAGGAATTGAGACACGTGTTTATAATCCAGGACACAGCTGCAGTGCACCCAGCCCCTGAGAGCTTAGCCAATCACCTGCTTCGCTCTGTGCCCCTCCCACCGCCCGCAAGTTCTCAGCTGCTTGTCTGACTCATGTGGCACTAGAGCAGAGGTCCCACAGCAGATCCAGTTTTCCTCCTCCCTCTGGGCTCTCCCCAACCCCCCCCCCCCCCTCCCCCCCCCCACACCCACTGTCTTTTGCGATTGATCCCAGAGCTCACGAGGCCCAGCACCAGTTTCCCTTCCCATTCCCAGAGTTACCGAGAGCAGATCCATCACTGGACTGGTCATAGCAGGGAGTAAGCCTTCACATCGTGAGAGCACGCAGTGAATTAATCTGAACGGTCAGTGTTGAGGGAGGCCACTCGGCCCACTGCGCCTGTGCTGACCCTCTGAGAAAGCAATCCTGGAGTTCCCACTCCTTGGTCAATTTTCTCCTTTTCAAATATTTGTCCATTTCCTGTTTGAAAGTCTCTTCGGAATCTGTTTTCCCTTTCAGACTGCGTGCTCCAGACCGCACCAACTCGCAGAGATCTTGTCACCCCTTCCCCTGATTTCCTTCCACCCAATCTCAGCTCTCTGGGTCTCTAACCCTCCAAATTCCCAAAGTGGGAAGAGGCAGAGAGTGGGACAGGGAGAGGGAAAGATGGAAAGGTCGTGTGGGAGCTCTGACTGACTTGTATTGGCTGCATTCCCAGCTCTCCCCCCTCAGGGCACTGAGACCCTTCCCAAGCCTTGGAATGGGTTAAGGAGGGGGTGCGGATTTGGGAAGACGCTGCAGCCAATGGAAACGCGCCTCTTCCTATTTACTCCATCAAACCTCCTCGTGACCTTGAACGGTACCATCAAAGGCTCCCCTTCTCCCCCGCCTGTCCCTCCTCCATACAACCTGCCCTTCGTTCTGCACACCCCCACCACCACTCCATCGAATCTTTCGGTGGGTGCTGTTTTGGTTCAGTTGGGGTGTGGTCTCGCCGCCCCCTCCCCAATCCAACTGACCCGATGACTTTTCCTGAGTTGACCAGGAGAATGAGATGTCCCTCTTTCCAAGGGGGTAGTGTCAGTCACTCTGTGCCTGAGCAGGATCAAAGGTTTCCTACCTGCATTCTGGTTTTCACCACGTCCAGGGGGGTGTTGCCAAACACGCTCGCAGCTCCGGCGAGGGCGCCGAACAATCCGGTGATGATTGGGTTCATCTCCTTGGCCGGGTTATCCCCTGGCGGAGGAGACAAGGAATCGTCACCAACTCTCCAGCAGGTGTACCGCGACCACCATCTCACATCACCTCACAAAGGCCATTCAGCCCATCAGGTCCGTCTCAGCCCTTGGAAAGAGCAGAAAGCCCCATTGCCCTGCAACCGTTTCACAGGAAGTAGAGGCCATTCAGCCCTTCAGGCCTACTCTGCCATTCAACATGATCACAGTCGATTGGTCCAACCCTGTTCCCACTTTCTCCCCATGCTCTTTGATCCCTTTGGCCCTAAGAACTAGAATCTAACTCCCTTTTCAATCATTTATCAAATTCCCTTTTGAAAGTTTCTTTACAATCTGCTATCCATACCCTCTCAGGCAGAATGGTCAATACCGAGACATTCCCCTCCATTAGAGGCAGGATGCTGGGAGAACAGCCAATGTTTCGGGTGTAACCTTTCTGCAGGGCTCAGAGGAACCTCCTGATGCTGCCTGGCTTGTGGTGTCCTTCCAGCCTGCTGACTGAATACTTTGGATTCCAGCTTCTGCAGTTTTTTTTTGTCTTCTATGCTTAGATAAGGAGGCCATCAACTCGACTGGGATAACCTAACCATCGTGGGACGAGCTAACGAAAGACATGCGCGGGAATTTCTACAGACCAGGTTCTCAACTAAGACTGTCAGTGTGGAGTTTGCATTCTCCCCATGTCTGCATGGGTTTCCTCCCACAGTCCAAAGGTGTGCAGGTTAGGGTGAATCGGTCGTGCTAAATTGCCCACAGTGTTCACAGATGTGTAGATTAAGTCCATTAGTCAGGGAAAATGTCAAGTAATAGGCTAGGGGAATGGCTCTGGGTGGGTTACTCTTCAGAGGGTCAATGTTGGGCCTAAGGCATGTTTCCACACTGTGGGGATTCCATGATTCTATGTAACAGGCCAGGGTCAGATAAATAATGAGGGGGCTGGTACAACAGTGCTTCATCAGAAGGCACACTGAGGATGATACCTCACAAGCTGACAAAATCTCTGCACACGATCCTCCCAGTTTGGCGAACACATCGACAATTGTATACCTAGACAGCCCCACACCCTATGGGAATCCTTCATCAGCATCTCCTCTCCTGTTGTCCCACCAATCATATTCAATCTGTGATTTTCCCTCTCTCTAACTGACTCACCTTCCTCTGTCATGGGACATGGGCATCATTGGCAAGGACAGCAGTTGTGGCGCGTCCCTAATTGCCCTGGAACTGATACCCTGCCCAGCTATTTCAGTTAAGGGTCAACCACACCGCTGTGGGTCTGGGGTCACATATAGGGCAGGTCAAGGTAAGGACAGCAGATTTCCTCCCCTCAAGGACATTAGTGAACCGGATGGGTTTTTAAACAGTGGTGTCCATTACTGAGACAAGCTTTCAATTTCAGATACAGCTCCCACAGGCACCCTGGGATCTCTGGGACTTAATGGCCATGTTGTGGGTGTTTGTAACACAAAGAAATCGAGGATGAAGCTGCACATCCTTCCAAGTGCCTGATGGTGGCGGTAAGCATGAGAGATTCTCCTGGTCAGCCATGTTTGATGTAGAAAGAAGTCATGTTCCAGGGAAAACTATGGAACCAGACACCACCTTCCTATGGAGGGAAGGTCTTATGAGGAAAGGCCGAGGAACTTGAGGCAGTTTTTGTTAGAGAGAAAAAGGTTGAGGGGTGACTTAATCGAGACACAAGATAATCAGACGGTTAGATAGGGTTGGACAGTGACAGCCTTTTTCCTCAGATGTTGTTGGCTAGCACAAGGGGGCGTAGCTTTAAATTGAGGGGTGACAAATATAGGACAGAGGTCAGGGGTAGTTTCTTTACTCAGAGAGTAGGAGGGCTGTGGAATGCACTGCCTACAAAAGTAGTAGACTCACCAACTTTAAGGGCATTTAAATAGTCATTGGATAAACACATTGATGAAAATGGAATAGTGTAGGTTAGATGGGCTTCAGATTGGCTCCACAGGTCGGCACAACATCGAGGGCTTAAGGGCCTGTACTGCACTGTGATGTTCAATGTTCTAGCACGAGGCTTGTCAGGGAATGTCGGAGAAAGGAACATGACAGACTAGGATAAGAAGGAGGCGGAAGTGGGTACTGCAGACGCTGGAGATTAGAGTCAGGATTAGAGTGGTGCTGGAAAAGCACAGCAGGTCAGGCAGCATCCGAGGAGCAGGAAAATCGATGTTTCGGGCAAAAGCTCTTCATCAGGAATCCCCTAAGATAAAAAGGAGCTGTTCCCTATACTAAAGGCATTAGTAAGATCCACAAGTCTTAAGAGAAGGAGGCCATTCAGCCCATCGAGTCTGCTCCACCTTTCATGACTGATCCGATAATCCTAAACCCCACTTTCCTGCCCCTTTTCCTTTGAAAACCGGGTTGGGGGGGGGGGGGGGGGGTGCACAGGCTTGGAGTAAATGGTTGAAGGAATAGAGGGTTGTTGAGGAATTTCTTTTCACCAAGACAGTGGGTGGTATCTGGGATTCAATGCTTGAGGGGAGAGCAGAGGCAGAATCAGTACTCTGTCTCCCTCTGTAGGTGAAACCCAGACACTGCTGTTACTTTTAGAAAAGCAAATTACTGCGGTTGCTGGAATCTGAAACCAAAAGAGAAAACGCTGGAAAATCTCAGCAGGTCTGACCACATCTGTAAGGAGAGACAAGAGCTGACCTTTCATGTCTAACTGACCCTTGGTCAAAGCTAGACTCGAAACGTCAGCTCTTTTCTCTCCTTACAGATGCTGCCAGACCTGCTGAAATTTTTCAGCATTTTTCTCTTTTGGCTGCTGTTGCTTTTCGTTAGATTTAGCCCCAGGTACCAGGCAGGTCTCGTGAATGGAAGACACTGAGCTTCTATCAAACAGCACTGTAAGGACGGGAAAGAATCACTGCACCAAAAGTCCAACCACACCAACAGGCCGTTCAGTCCCTATGCTCTGTACTGGCCTATTTCTACACCACACCACTTCCCAGCCTCTCTTCACCCCCCCCCCCCCCAATCAATGTAACTCTTATTCCCCTGTCCGTCATGTGCTTCTCCAGCTTCATAGTAATCCACCTCCAAGTCTTCTTCCTCTCCAGCTCTCGGCTTAAAGAGAATGTAATGGTGTCTGGTTAAATCAGGTCAGTAACCCGCCCATAGACCATGGTGAACCACTCTGTCACTGGAATACAATCTTTGAGCGTGAGGGTACTGAGGAGGTAGCAGGGTGAGGAGGCAGGTTTCCAGGAATCAAACCCATTCTAAGCTTCCGACTCACCGTCCAGCCAACTGAGCTAACCAGCAGCCTCCTGTGAAATCCATCAGCAGTACAGGTATTACTAACGTAACCCTGCTGTTACGGTGGTCACCACCTCCCCCCCACCTCCCCTCCCCCCTCCCCCGCCCCCCCCCAACCCACCCCTCCCCATGCTTCCACCTTACCTTTGTACCAGTTCTTCAGTGAGGTCATCACAAAGAATCGGATGGCTTGGTTCGATCCTTGCTTCAGGATAGTTGCTGTTAATCCCTGATATGTACCTTTCAGACCTACACAAGAGAAGGGACACCAGGTGACAGACAGGTTACAGCTGCACCATCCTCCCCTCAAGGTGGAATTAAGGGTCCAATTCACATTACCTGATATTGATCCCATTCACAATCCCTGCACCCAAAGCCCCCCTACTGCCCCCTGTAGGGTATGCTGGCATAATGCAACAATACCCACCCTCCAGCATTAACCCATAGCCCATTAACCCTTCATAGAAAGTAGAATCTCAGAATCCCTTCGGGGATGGGGAGAGGGTTAGGGATGGGCATTGTGGGAATGGGGACGGAGGGGGTGGCGACGGGGACACAGACAGGGATAGGGACGGGGATAGGGATATGAATGGAAATAGGGATAGGGTCAGGGATGGGGATGGGGATGGGGATGGGGATAGGGATGGGGACGGTAATGGAAATAGGGATAGGCTCAGGGATGGGGATGGGAATGGGGACAGGGGCAAGGATAGTAATGGAAATAGGGATAGGGTCAGGGATGGGGATAACAATGGTAATGGGAATAGGGTCAGGGATGGGGATGGGGACAGGGATGGGGTCAGGGATGGGGACAGGAATGGGAATAGGGATAGGGTCAGGGATGGGGATGGGGTCAGGGATGGGGATGGGGTCAGGGATGGGGACAGGAATGGGAATAGGGATAGGGTCAGGGATGGGGATGGGGACAGGGATGGGGATAACAATGGTAATGGGAATAGGGATAGGGTCAGGGATGGGGATGGGGACAGGGATGGGGATAACAATGGTAATGGGAATAGGGATAGGGTCAGGGATGGGGATGGGGTCAGGGACGGGAATGGGGATGGGGACAGGGATGAGGATTGGTTTCGGTATAGAGATTGTGAGCAATAGATGGAGCAAGATGGAAGGATGCAGTACCCTTGCCTCCCACCTCTTGTCCCTCACAAACCAGGTGCCAGAGGCCTGGAAACACTGATGTTGAGAAACATTCTAGAGAGGAGCTAAGGTCATTGAATCAGGCAATGGGGCACCAGCAGTGATCTCCCTTGGATGCCTGCTCCGATATTCCCTGTGTGTTCCGGTATCCCCTGCCTGATGATTGGTGTCGGAACACCCAACGGCAGCATTGAGTTCACAAACCCCAGGGGCCTGTGCAGCCAGTAAGAAAATTACAGGCAATTCTGATCAGTTTTGTATCTGTCCCCATCTCTCCCATCCCAAACAGCTCCCTCTCAGTAAACAGGCAGATGGCACGGTGGTTCAATGGTTGGCACTGCTGCCTCACAGCGCCAGGGACCTGGGTTTGATTCCCTCCTCAGGTGACTGTCTGTGTGGAGTTTGCCCATTCTCCCCATTTCCTCCCACAGTATAAAGGTGTGCAGGTTAGGGTGAACTGACTGCAGGAAATTGCCCACAGTATCCAGGGATGTGTAGGTTGTGTGGATTAACCCTGGGAAACGCAGGGTTACAGGGACAGGGTAGGGGGTGGGTATGAAGAGTGCTCCTCAGAAGGTTGCTGATGGGCCAAATGGCCTGGTCCCACAATTTAGGGATTCTATGAAGCCTCCCCATGCCGAGAAGTATTTCAAAAGCCAGGGTGGACCATAACACCCCTCCTTAATGCAGAAAGCAACTAGATCCAATTGAGGGGCAAAAGAAAACTGTGGACACTGGAAATCAGAAAAAGGACAAAATTGCTGGAGAAACTCAGAAGTGAAGACGGGACACTGGGATTCAAAATCTTAACTCTGCTTTCGCTGTCTGCAGATGCTGCCAGACCTGTTAAGTTTCTCCAACAATTTCTGTTTTTGTTTCCTATGAAGGGGTGCTAGTTCTGTCTCGCAATCAATGTCAGGCCGCACCAGAGCTCAATGCTATTCTGGGACTTAAATGGGTTAAAACCTGCAGATTGCGCCTGGATTGGAATTTCACTCATTGGCAACTTGGAGGTGGAGCAGTGTGGCTGCCATTACTCTGTTTACCACCAGAGGGAGCAACTTGGTCTTCATGGAAACCCCCAGTGTTACACATGAGCCCAGAAGAGTAGGCCATTCAGCCCCTCAAGCCTGCTCCGTCCCCATCTCAGCCTCAATTCCACTTTCCTGCTCATTCTCCATCACCCTTCGATCATTCCTGATCAAAACTCTGTCCCTCTCCTCCTTCACTGTCCCAGCATCACGGCAATCTGAGGTTCCCAATTCCACAGATTTGGCAGAAGTAATTTCTCCTCACTGTGTGTGTTAAATTTGCTACCCTTTATCCTAAAACCATGAACCCTCATCCTAGAATCCTTCCAGTGTGGAAGCAGGCCATTCGGCCCACTGAGTCCACACTACCCCTCCGAAGAGCATCCCACCCCATCCCTACGTTTCCTGTGGCCAATCCACTCTAACCTACATACCTTTGGGCTGTGGGAGGAAACCGGAGCACCCAGAGGGTACCCACGTAGACACGGGGAGAATGTGCAAACTCCACACAGACAGTCGCCAGAGGCTGGAATCGAACTGGCCCTGGCGCTGTGTGGCAGCAGTGCTAACCACTGAGCAATCGTGATACCCCACACGAAGGGAATATCCTCTCCATGTCTACTTTGTCAAGTCTCTCTACCATTTTACAGCCAGGAAGTTTGAAGGTCACTGATACTGAGACAAGCATTACATTTCTGATTTATTTAACTGAGTAAATTTGCATTCCCCACCTCTCCTCATGAGCACTTTAGCTCAGGAATCCCACAGACTGCCTCACGCCCCCAGTATCTGTTCCCAGTTAGGGATTCCATCTAAAACCTGCCAAGGCTAAGGCCTGTTGTGTCCACACTGGTCATAACAGAAACAGGCCATTCGGCCCAACCGGTCCTTGCTGGTGTTTCTGCACCACATGAATATCATCTACCCCTGTCCACCATATTATGCCACTCCTTCTTCCCTGGTGTATAGATTTAGTCAGGGTTACTCTCAAGTGCCCTCTGAAATGGCCTAAACAGTCAAGTAGTTTGTGGGTAACCCATTACCTCTCCCCCAGTCCATGACCCATACAAGAATGAAGAATTCCGATTTAGGCAAATTTAGTTCAATTCTGGTCACCATATTACAGGAAGGATCTGGAGGCTTTGGAGAAGAGGTTTCCCAGGATGTGGCCTGGGATGAGCTATAAGGTGTGATGATGCTGCTCCTTTAACAAGGTGATGGTGTCTTTGTTTTTTATCCCCCCCAGAGAGGTTGTAAAAGACAAAGACTCCAAAAAGTCTGGAGGTTGAAGGGTTTTCGGACCAACTTGATAAAAGCTAACAGATACTGCCTCAGGCAGAAGGCTTTCAAGTTTAAACAGACTTGTACAACGAACGGGGAGTGGCCAATTTTTCCAGCTCAGCTTTGTTTAGCAGTAGTGTGAAAAGCTGTTGGACCCAGAGGCAGGTCCACGTTGATCTTCTCTAATATCTCTCCTGTAAGACCCTGGGGGTTTGATTTTACCTTTTGCGCCAAGGGGTGTTTATGGGGATTGTTGCAAGTATTGGGAACAGCATCATTAAGTTGGAATGATCTGTTGGGTTTCCGGACAGGTTAAGTTATTCAGTATTCTGTTTGCTGTTTCATTTGGTAATCTTGTAAGTTTTGTTTAACACGAAGTGGTTTGACCAGCTAATTCTCTCCTGCAATACCCACTCTATACCTGCTCAAAACAACCAGCAAAGTTAGGGTCTGGGCTACTTTCTTGAAATGTTTTGAGGGGGTCTGGCCTGGTCCATAACAAAGGAGAGGCCAGGAAAATTCAGTTTGTTTCTCTGGAGTGGTGGAGGCTGAGGGGGAGGCATGATAGAAGTCTATACAATTAGGAGATGCAGAGATAGGGTTGATGGTCAGACACTTTTCTTTTCCCCCCCAAGTTGAAACGTCTAATACTAGGGGGCGTGCGATTAAGGTGAGAGGAGGTCAGTTCAAAGGAGATGTAAAGGGCAAGTTTTTTTTTTAAACAGAGAGTGTGGTGGGAGTGTGGAACATACTGCCGGGATGGGTGTGGTGGTGGCAGGTACAATAGGGGCATATCAGGGACTTTTAGATCAGCACGTGAATAAGCAAGGAATGGAGGGATATGGGCCAAGGACAGGCTGAAGGGATTAGTTTAATTTGGCATCGTGTTTGGCACAAGATCATGGGGCTAAGGGTCTGTTCCTGTGCTGTACTGTTCTCTGACGGGTATTAAACGTTGGCTAAGCTGTGAACTAGTTAAGGACATGGCTGTCCTGTTTGAAATGGGGAAACACGGTGAGAGAGTGTACAGAGGAACAAGAACAGCCAGGCCCTCACCTTGCTCACGCACTATCTCTCGCACCCCGTGGAAGAATCCTCGGTATTTCGGTTTCGGAGAACACTGGTCGTGGATGAACTTCACCTGGAAGTAAAAGAAGGGTCACTATCTCATTAAGATGGAGGGACTGCGTAACCCGACAACCAGCCCCCCCCCCCCCCCCTCCATAACAAAACCTCATCAACAACAGGCTCCCTCCCAATTCAGCCAATTAGTAAGGACAGCTGTTTTCTGCGCGCTTCTTCTCCCACTCCCCGCGCACTCTCCCCCTCCACCCTCCCCCCACACCCCCCGCGCACTCTTCCCCCGCCCCCCCTCCCTAACCCGATCTGGCCTACATGTGACTCCAAACTCATGGCGATGTGATTTTCTCCTTAAAAAGAAAAATGGCCCAGCAAGCCACTCAGTTGGATCAAACCGTTGGAGCAAACCGTTGGAGCATGGAAAAAGGCCTTTCCACCCATCATGTCCGCACTGGCCATCAAGAATCTTATCTATTCTGAGAAACAGGTCGTTCAGCCCAACTGGTCCTTGCTGGTATTTCTGCTCCACATGAATAACAACTAACACTGTCACCATATCCTAGTACTGCTTTCTCTATGGTGTACAGATTTAGTTTCCCTTAAACTGTGTCTGTATTATTCACCTGGACAATTACCAGAACTGGGACAGCCAGTTCTGCCTTCCCACCTTTCTCTGGGCAAGGGGTTGAATACTTCGGAATTCTCTATTGGATAGATTAGAGATTACTTCCTTACCGATGGACCCCTTCGCCGCCCCCCATCCCTCAGTCTGAATCAGCGACAGCAGTGAGAATCAGAGTCCGCTGGTCCCATGCAATACTGGAGCAGCACCTCCTCCTGCTGGCCAAAGGTTGCTATCTCAGCCACAACATCATCTGACCCAATCTCGGAGGCTTGGTCAGTGGGGAAGGTGGAACTCACTGTTAAAGTGACAGAGACAGGCTGAGGTCCAGATGAAAGTTCTCACTCCCTCGGTGACCCCCGCAGCAGGTACAGGATAGATAGATAGATTCTTATTTCCTTTCCTACAGACGATTACAGAGGTGATCCGACTTAGGGGCAGCACAGCAGCGCAGTGTTTAGCACTGCTACCTCACAGCGCCAGGGACCCAGGTTCGATTCCAACCTCAGGTGACTGTCTGTGTGGAATTTGCACATTGTCCCTGCGTCTGTGTGGGCTTTCTCCAGGTGCTCTGGTTTCCTCCCACAGTCCAAAGATGTGCTGGTTAGGGTGAATTGGCCATGCTAAATTGCCCATAGTGTTCAGGGATGTGTAGGTTAATATAGGGTGGGGGAATGGGTCTGGGTGGGTTATTCTTCGGAGGGTCTTGTTGGGTCTGTTTCCACACTGTCGGGATTCTAAGTTCTAAGTGCTTACGATGGCTAAAGGAGGTGATGGAGTCAACAGAGAGAAATGGGGTGTATTGTTAAACTCAGAAAGTCAGGCCAGTTGAGAGTTACAGAAATTGCTAGAAAAACTCAGCAGGTCTGGCAGCATCTATGTACAGCGAAAATAGAATTAACATTTCGGGTCCAGTGACTCTTCTTCAGAACTGACTGTAGTTAGGAAAAGATAGTATAGTCATAGAGATGTACAGACCGGAAACAGACCCTTCGGTCCAACTCGCCCATGCTGACCAGATATCCTAAATTAGTCGGGTCCCATTTCTTTCCCCTCTCACCTCTGGTTTTGGACAGTGCTGAAGGTGGGGTGTGTGGGGAGGGGGGTGGAGATAGAACCCAGAGTTGGGCAAAGGAGTGGGTAAAGGGTCATCCTGAGAGAATGAGCAGCCATTGGTGCCGGCTAACGGGCTGTTTGTGGTAGGCCATGTGATGGTGCGTGGGTGTTGGGGTCGGGAGATTGGGAAAAACTGCTCAGGCCCTGAAATTATTGAACCCGAGACTGAGTCCAGAAAGCTGCACAGTCCCCACGCGGAAAGTGAGGTAGTGTTCCCCCAACTTGTGCTGAGCTTGGCTGGGGCCCTGCAGCAAGCCCGGGACAGAGATGTCAGCCAGGGAACAGGGTGGGCTGGTGGAATGGCGGGCAACGGGAAGCTCAGGGTCAGTTTTGTGGGCAAAAACCGTCACCCAGTCTACGCCGCGTCTCACCAACAGGGGGAGACCACGTTGGGAGTTACTTCAGAAAATACTTCATTCTGAATCCTTCTCCTCCAGCAAGCCTGTTGGAACTTTCAAAACAGACGCCTGCAGATTCCTGTTAAGGGTTTCGAAATTCTATGGGTTCTGATGAAGGGTCCCCTGTTGACTCTGCTACCTGCTCCATCTTCCACAGCCCCCAGCACCGTCACTACCATCCCAGGCGTGATTTGTTGAGAGTTTCCACAATTTTCTGTTTCCACTGAATGGGGGTGTGGGGCCATGGAGCCACGGTGCAGGTCAGCCATGATCGAGGTGAAAGGTCAAGGGGGGCCGTTCCTGCCCTGGGAGGTCCTTCAATTGGGCCTGTGGGCAGCACCACAACAACAGGAACTTGCATTCCAGTAGCGGCCTTACTATCGTAAAACATCCAAGTCACTTTGCAGCAACTACCCACAGTAGGGGCTATCAGGAGAGGTGACTAAGCTCAGTCAAATGCACATGTTTTAAGGAGGACCTTGAAAGGGTGAGCAAGATGGAGACACAGAGGGTTGGCGTAGAGTTCAGGGCTGAGTCTCCAAGCAGCAGAAAAGCTAGTCGATGAAACATTTATTCATGGGATATAGGCATCATTGGCTGTGGCAGTATTTATTGCCCAGAGGGCAGTTAAGAGTGAACCACATTGCTGTGGGTCTGCAGTCACATGTTTAGATTAGATTAGATTACCTACAGTAAGGAAACAGGCCCTTCGGCCCAAGAAGTCGGAACACCTTCCTATCGGAAAGGTGTTGTGAAACTTGAAAGGTTCAGAAAAGAATTACAAGGATGTTGCCAGGGTTGGAGGATTTGAGCTATAGGGAGAGGCTGAACAGACTGGGGCTGTTTTCCCTGGAGCGTCGGAGGCTGAGGGGTGACCTTATAGAGGTTTACAAAATTATGAGGGGCATGGATAGGGTAAATAGACAAAGTCTTTTCCCTGGGATGCGTAGAGGGCATAGGTTTAGGGTGAGAGGGGAAAGATATAAAAGAGACCTAAGGGGCAACTTTTTCACACAGAGGGTGGTACGTGTATGGAATGAGCTGCCAGAGGAAGTGGTAGAGGCTGGTACAATTACAGCATTTAAAAGGCATCTGGATGGGTATATGAACTGGTAGGGTTTGGAGGGATATGGATCTGGTCGGCATGGACGGGTTGGACCGAAGGGTCTATTTCCACGCTGTACATCTCTATGACTCCCCACTCTATTTACACCTGACTAATGCACCCAACACTATGGGGCAAACTGGAGCACTTGGAGGAAACCCCAGCAGACACAGGGAGAATGTGCAAACTCCACACAGCCTGAGGCTAGAATCAAACCTGGGACCCTGACACTGTGAGGCAGCAGTGCTAACCACTGAGCCACCGTGCAGCCCCATGTAGGCCAGACCAGGTAAGGAAGGTGGTTTCCTTCCCTAAAGGACATCAGTGAACCAGAAGGGCTTTTCCAAAATCAGACCTGTTTGATTTAATTGCAGATTTTTATTGAACTCAAATGGCATCATCTGCCATGGTCAGATTTGAACCCACATCCCAAGACAATTACCCGGACCTCTGGATTTCCAGGTCCTGTGACATTACCACTACACCACCGCATTCCTTGAGAAATCAGAGAGGTTTGGAAGATCATCATTTAGGGAAGGAATTGTAACCCGATTCTGCCCCCTGCCCAGATATTCCGTGGCCCTGACCCAGGCCAGTCGCCATCCCCATCTCTCCGAACTGCACAGGTCGTCTCCCTTTCAGAATGTCCAGTTTGTGGGCTGCAGCTGCCTCCTCTTCATCGTGGCCATGCAATCCCTTTCCACGCCCATCCCCCACCAGGATGGTCTCCGGGCTCTCTGCTTCGTCCTGAAGCAAAGGCCTGAACTGTCCCCACTCCCCCACCACCCTCTTCCTCACCCGCACCCTCACCCTCAACAACTTCTCTTTTAACTCCTCTCATTTACTCCAGGCCAGAGGGGTGGCCAAGGGGACCCACATAGGCCCTGGTTATGCCTGCCTGAGTAATGGGGTATGTGGAACATTTTTGTTCCAGTACAATTCTGGCCCCACCCACAACCCTTTCCCCCATGTATCAATGATATCATTGGTGCTGCTTCCCTTTCTTGCCCAGAATTGGATTTTTGCTTCCAGTTTCCACCCCACCTTCACCTGGACTCTCTCTCGGATTCCTCCTTTCCATTCCTCAACAATGGTTTCTATTCCTGGGGATAGACTGGCCACTAATATCCACGAGAAACCCACCGACTCCGACAGCTACCTGAACTATACATCCTCACACGCCGCTTTCTGTAAAGACACCATTCCATTCTCTCAGTTCCTCAGTCTCTGTCACATATGTTCCAAAGATGCCAACTTCAACAAGGGAGCCTCCAAAATGTCCATCATCTTCCTCAATTGAGGATTCCCCTGCACCGTTGTTGACAGGACCCTCAACTGGGTCTGACCCACCTCCTGCACTTCTGCCCTCACCCCCTCTCTTCCTTCCTGCCATAGTGATAAGGTTCCTCTTATCCTTACCTACCAGATCCACATCCAGAAGATCAGCAGCTGCCATTTCTACACTAGACACCGATTTCCCTCCCCTCCCTTGTCTGACTTCCGCAGGGACCATTCTGTCCAGGACACCTTGGCCCACTTGTCTTTTACTCCCAACAACCCCCACATCTTCCCCGCAAGCACCGAAGGTGTAACACCTGCTCATTTACCTTCTCCCTCCTCGGTATCCAAGGGCCCAAACACACATTCCAGGTGAAGCAGCACTTTACTTGCTCTTCCCACAATCTAGTCTCCTGCATTTACTGTTCACAGTGTGGTCTCCTATACATCTCCAATACATAGTGGGTGACACAGTGGTTAGCACTGCTGCCTCACTGCACCAGAGACCTGGGTTCAATTCCCGCCTCAGGCGACTGACTGTGTGGAGTTTGCACGTTCTCCCAGTGTCTGCGTGGGTTTCCTCCGGGTGCTCCGGTTTCTTCCCACAGTCCAAAAATGTGCAGGTTAGGTGAATTGGCCAAGTTAAATTGCCTGTAGTGTTAGGTGTAGGGGTAAATGTAGGGGGATGGGTCTATGCGGGTTGCTCTTCGGAGGCTCGGTGTGGACTTGTTGGGCCAAAGGGTCTGTTTCCACACTGTAACTAATCTAATCATCAGGGAAACAAGGTTGGGTGACCACTTCACAGAACATCGATGTTCTGTCTGCAACAAAGACCCTGAGCTTCCAGTTGCCTTAATCCCCCACTCTGTTCCCTGGCTAATCTCTCTGCCTCAGGCTTGCTGCAGTGCTCCAGGGAAGCTCAGTGCTAACTGGAAAAACAACACCTTGTTTCCCCCTTGGAGCCCTCCAGACTCAACAATTTTAGGGCCTGAGCACCTTCTCCCATGTCCCTTACACCAACCCACACACCCCAGGCCTTGTCATCACATGGGCCTACTACCACACACAACACATTGTCAGCCATTAACAGTCTCCATTAGTAGCTATTCATTCTACCAAAAACATGACTCTGTGCTCTCTCCACAGATACTGCCAGACCCTCTGTGTTTTTCCAGCAATTGCTGTTCTTAGTTCCCAACTCACTGATGTGGATGCCCCTTCCCAAGAACCCGCACACTAGTAACCAGGGCAACGAGGGACAGGCAGTAATGGTCAGCGACCTCCTATCCCCGGATGGAATAAACTGCTCACATCCCAATACTGAATCAGAGATGAGGGTGTATGGGATTTGGAGGCAGGAGCTTAGGAGTGAAGGAATAGGGGGTTGGGAATTGAGGAGGGGAGGACTGGGAATTGAGAAGGAGGGGTTGGGAGTTGAAGAAGAGGGGGTTGGGAATTGAGAGGGTGGGGATTGGGAATTGAGGAGGGCTTAGGAATTGAGGAGAGGTGGGGACTTTATGGGGATTGAGAATTGAGGAGGGATTGGGATTTGAGGAGGATGGGGTTAGGAATTGAGAAGGGGGGCCTGGGAATTGAGAAGGACAGAGTTGGGAATTGAGGAGGGTGTTGGGAATTGATGGGGATTGGAAATTGAGGAGAAGTTGGGAATAGAAGAAGAGGGAGTTGCGAATTGAGGAAGAGGAAGTTGGGAATTGAAGAGAATTAGGAATAGAGATTTGGGAATCGAGGAGGTGGTTGGGAATTGCGGTGCGGATTTGGGAATTGCGAAGGGGTTGGAAATTGACAAGGAGGGGTTGAGAAATTAGGAGAAAGGGGTTGGAAAGTGAGGAGGGGTTGGGAGTTGAAGAGGGGTTGGGAATTGAGGAGGGGGGTGGCAATTGAGAACGAGGTTGGGAATTGAGAAGGACGGGGTTAGGGATTGAGGAGGAGAGGTTGGGAGTTAAGGAGGAAGGGTTGGGAATTGAGAAGGGGGTTGGGAGTTGAGGAGGAAGGGGTTACAAACTGAGGAGGAGGGGATTGGGAATTGAGGAGGGCAGTTTGAAGAAAAGGAGGATGCTGAGGGGGTGCTGGTTCCTTTTGCTTTGCCGGTGGACACAGTAAATGTCTTTTGGCAGTGAACGAGGTGAAGACGAACCGAATTACCTTGACAGTCTCCATTGGACAGACCACCAATACGGCCTCAAAGACCCCAGCCCCCAGTCCACAGAGCAGGCTCTGTCGGTTACTCAGCTTCCCCTGAGAGTCCCGCATCTGGTTACTCAGGAACTCAAACATCCCGAACCTGAGAGGGAGAGAAAACACGCCCAGTTCAACAACAACAACAACAACTTCTTGCATTTGGCTATTACCGTCACAACGCAGCAAATCATCACAAGCCCCTTTGCGAAAGCAAGACTCAAACCTGAAGATGGTCTAAGTACAGCTGGTCAAAGGCGTGACCAAATGGGTCAGGTTTTATGGAATGGGCTAAAGGATGTTGGTGGGAGGGGTGGATCTGGAGGTTGGAATTCCAGAGTTTTGGAGCAAAACTGTTGAAGGCACAGACACCGTTGCTGGAACCATGGGAATTCAGAATGTGCAAGATACTGGAACTGAAGGAGCTCCAATAGGATGAGGGTGAGGGAAAGGGCAAGGGTAAAGTTCAAGAGTGAGGGTGAGGGTAAAGGTGAGGGTCAGGGTGAGGGTGAGGATCAGGGTGAGGGCGAGGGTCAAGGTGAGGGCTGGCGTGAGGGGGAGGGGGGCGTTGGAGTGAGGGGGAGGGGGAAGAGTTGATATGAGGGTGAAGGGGGTTTGAAGGGTTGGAGGAGATCACAGAATCAGAAATAATATCCAGAATTGGTGAGAATTCCTATGGATTGGGGAGGGTATTCCTGTGGGAGTTACACTCCTGGAGGAGGGACAGAAAACTGACTACTATTTACATTGAACTAGAACCTGTAACATCCGGGTACATCCCAAGGCCTTTCACAATGAATGAAGGATGTAACCACACAAAGTGTTGCTGTTCACTCAGACACACGCTGTCAGTATGTGTCTGCCTGTTCACAGTGTGGGATCCTGCTTCTGGTTACAATCCCAGCCCCATGCTCCTGACCTTTGGGCACTCGGTGCAGATGGATGTGGGCAGGTTGGAGGGTATGACCTCGAGGTGGGTCTGCCCCTGCCCCCTGCCCCTCAGATAGCCCGCAGTTACGATCCTGCCTGGGTGTGCTTGGAGAGAGAGAGAGACACATGGTGTCCATCAATGCTCTCAATGCCTTTAGACACAAGTGGGCATCATGGGGGGGGGGGGGATGGAGGTAGAATAGTGCTTTACCTCCTCCTCCAACTCCATTTTCATTTATCCCCTTCCCACTCTCCCCACCTCCCCCTCATCCTTGTTGGTTTGCATTACAGACTTTGCACGGTAACTATTCAATTGGAAACAATGCTAATAGATGAGATAAAAAGCACAGATGATTTGACAATAGGAAAAAGCATTATTGTATATGTAAGAGCTCTCCTGGACAGAGAAACAATAGAGATCCTGAGGAAAGTAGAACAAGCCTTCTCCTGAAATCACTATCACCTGATGAAGGAGTGTCGCTCCGAAAGCTAGTGTGCTTCCAATTAAACCTGTTGGACCATAACCTGGCGTTGTGTGATTTTTAACTTTGTACACCCCAGTCCAACACCGGCATCTCCGAATCCTGAAATCTCTGGCTGTCCAGCAGGGTCAGTCAAGGGCCCCAGTCAATGTGTGCATGTAAATCTTCATGAATGGCAGTAGGGGGCGACTAAAGGAACAGGAATGATTGGTACAGATGTGTTGTGTATCCACCAATCACGCGAGGTTCCCGGGTCAGTCCAGTCTGTGTAGACTGAGCTGAATGTCCCCCCAGACAAATTCAAACATGGAGACATTGGTGGCAGCAGTCATTAACAAAATAATGAGGTTGTGTGTGGAATCAGATCCCACATTGGGGTTAACTCTGTAACCGCTGGAGAGGCTCCATCAATCACTCAGTATATCAGCAGTCTCCATCCCTAGCTATCTTTCACTGTCTCACTCACATTCTCTGTCCCTGGCTGTCTTTCTCTCTATGTCTGTCATTTTCTCTCTGTTGCTGCCTGTCTCTCTCTCTCTCTCTCTCTCTCTCAATTCGTGTTTATCTTTTCTCCCCCCCCTCCAACTCTCACTCCTTCCACATCTTGCGCTCTCTTTCTGTGCCTGTCTTTTTTGTCCCTCCCCCTTTCTCTCCATCCCCCGGTCTAGTTGTGGTGGGTCAGTTAGCTGGACGGCTGGTTTGCAAACACAATGATGCCAACAGCATTGGTTCCATTCATGTGTTGTCTGAAATTACAATGAAAGGTCTCCTTTCCGACTTTGACCCTCACCCTGAAGTGTGATGACCCTCAGGTTAAACCACCATCAGTCATTGCGTGCGCTCTCTCTCTCTAATGAGAGAGTAGCCCTACAGTCTGGTCGGTCTATGACTTTTACCTATCGAGGAGTTGGTATCTTTCCCGGTCTGTCATTCTCACTCACTCTGTCTCTTTGTGTGTGTCTTTGGGGGCTCCATCTGTGTTTTTCCCCTTTCTCTGTCCCTGCCTCTCTCACAGCCCCTGTCTCTCTCTGTCTCTTGCTCCCTCTGTGTCAATCTTTCTTTTTCTCTCTCTACCACCCCCACTTTCTCAGGCACTAAATGCTGGGTATCACCAGCATCATTCACAGCCTGTGAGTGAAGCAATGAAAAACATGATTTGGTTTTAGGACTATTCCAGAAAACCCTCTTGAGAATGCTGCCCGGCTGCAGTTGCACACCTCCTGGGGTAACAGGGAGGAAACAGGGGTAAACACTGAGCAGCTTGATCAGCTGATGAACACAACCTTTCCCTTTTTGTTGTACACTTGGCTCCAGTTCTAGCGACTCCTGTGAAAAATCATGTCCCCTCTGAATTCCTTGCCTTAAACCTTTCTCCCTTCTTTAAGGCATTCCTTAATAACCTGGCCCTTTGACAAAGTTTTTGGCAGTCAGATTAAGTATCTCAGATGTTATTTCTTTGATAATGCATTTGTGGTGTCTTGTTATCTTAAGGGTGCTTCATAAATGCAATTTTTTTGTTGTTGATCCTTCATAGAGTCCTACAGCACAGAAACAGACCCTTTGGTCCAATTAGTCCATACCGACAATACTCCCAAACTAAACCAGCCTTCCTTACCTACATTTGGCCCATATCCCTCTCATCTTTCCTCTTCATGAACTTATCCAAGTGTCTTTTAAACGTTGTAACTGTGCCTGCCTCCACCACTTCCTCTGGTAGTTCATACCCACACACCAATCACTCTTTGTGGAAAAAAGTTGCCCCTCATATCCTTCTTAAATCTTCCTCACTATGCCTCCTAATTTTGAACTCCCCCACCCTAGGGAAAGACCATAGTCATTCACCTCATCTATACCCCTCATTATTTTATAAACCTCTATAAGGTCGACTTCCTACACTCCAGTGACAAAAAAATCCTAGTCTTCCAGTCTATTTTTATATCTCAAACTCTCCATTTCCAGCAACATCCTGGTAAATCTCTTCTGAACCCTCTCCAGCTTAATCACATCCTTCCTGTAACAGGGCGACTCGAAGTGGACACAGTAACCCAGACAGACCTCACCAATGTCCTGTACAACCTCAACATGACATCCCAATTCCTATACTCAAAGGTCTGAGGAATGAAGGAAAGTGTATGAAATGTCCTCTTAACCCCTTGTCTATATGTGATGCCAGTTTAAAAGAATGATGTACTTGAGCCGCTCTGTTCTACCCAAGGCCCTACTTTTAACTGGATAAGTCCAGTCGTTATTCGTTTTCCCAAAATACAATACCTCGCATTTATCCAAATTAAACTCCCTAGCCCATTGATCCCATTGGTTAAGTTCTCCTCGTAATCTCAGACAACCTTCTTCACTGCTGACTAAACCACCAATCATCTGCAAATTTACCAACCACATCAAATAGTGCAACATTTTCACCGTTGACTTGGAAAATTTGGTTTTGAAATTGCCTTTAATTTTTGTTTTAAAAAAGCGAAGGGTGTTCATGATTTACCTTGTAATTAGGCAAAGGTCAGGCAGACTGTGCATCTAATTTCTCCTTCTGTCTCTCTGAACTCAACAGAGCTTTCTCTGTAACAATTGGTTACAGCAATTATTAGAACATAGAACATAGAATAATACAGCACAGAACAGGCCCTTCGGCCCATGATGTTGTGCCGAACATTTGTCCTAGCTTAAGCACCCATCCATGTACCTATCCAATTGCTGCTTAAAAGGTCACCAATGATTCTGACTCTACCACTCCCACAGGCAGCACATTCCATGCCCCCACCACTCTCTGAGTAAAGAACCCACCCCTGACATCCCCCCTATACCTTCCACCCTTCACCTTAAATTTATGTCCCCTTGTAACACTCTGTTGTACCCGGGGAAAAAGTTTCTGACTGTCTACTCTATCTATTCCTCTGATCATCTTATAAACCTCTATCAAGTCACCCCTCATCCTTCGCCGTTCCAATGAGAAAAGGCCTAGCACTCTCAACCTATCCTCGCACGACCTATTCTCCATTCCAGGCAACATCCTGGTAAATCTCCTCTGCACCCTCTCCAAAGCTTCCACATCTTTCTTAAAGTGAGGCAAACAGAACTGCACACAGAACTGCACTCCAAATGTGGCCTTACCAAGGTCCTGTACAGCTGTAACATCACCTCACGACTCTTGAATTCAATCCTTCTACTAATGAACGCTAATACACCAAAGGCCTTCTTACAAGCTCTATCCACCTGAATGGCAACTTTCAAAGATCTATGAACATAGACCCCAAAACCCTCTGCTCCTCCACTTTACTAAGAACCCTACCGTTAACCCTGTATTCCGCATTCTTATTTGTCCTTCCAAAATGGACAACCTCACACTTGACAGGGTTGAACTCCATCTGCCATTCCTCAGCCCAGCTCTGCATCATATCTAAGTCCCTTTGCAGCCGACAACAGCCCTCCTCACTATCCACAACTCCACCAATCTTCGTATCATCTGCAAATTTACTGACCCACCCTTCGACTCCTTCTTCCAAGTCATTAATAAAAATTATAAACAGCAGAGGACCCAGAACTGATCCCTGTGGAACTCCACTTGTAACTGGGCTCCAGGCTGAATATTTACCATCTACCACCACTCTCTGACCTCGACCGGTTAGCCAGTTTTCTATCCAACTGGCCAAATTTCCCTGTATCCCATGCCTCCTGACTTTCCGCATAAGCCTACCATGGGGAACCTTATCAAATGCTTTACTAAAATCCATGTACACTACATCCACTGCTCTACCCTCATCCACATGCTTGGTCACCTCCTCAAAGAATTCAATAAGACTTGTAAGGCAAGACCTACCCCTCACAAATCCATGCTGGCTGTCCCTAATCAAGCAGTGTCTTTCCAGATACTCATAAATCCTATCCCTCAGTACCCTTTCCATTACTTTGCCTACCACCGAAGTAAGACTAACTGGCCTGTAATTCCCGGGGTTATCCCTATTCCCTTTTTTGAACAGGGGCACAACATTCGCCACTCTCCAGTCCCCTGGCACCACCCCCATTAACAGTGAAGACGGAAAGATCATTGCCAACGGTTCTGCAATTTCCTCTCTTGCTTCCCACATAATCCTAGGATATATCCAGTCAGGCCCGGGGGACTTGTCTATCCTCAAGTTTTTCAAAAGTATCTCCTCTAGCTTACCAATCCGTTACATACTCTCCTCTTCAACAATACGGTCTCTCTCATTTGTAAATACTGAAGAAAAGTACTCATTCAAGACCACAGGTTAGTTAACCTGAGAATGTAACTTTTTAAAAAAAGGTTTTGTGATTTACACATGAAAGAAGTGAAACTATCGTAGTATTCGAACGGACGAAAGACTCAACAATCAAGATATTTTTCAATGTATAATTTCAGTTACATCACACTGTAAACTTTTGCTATAAATGCTGTGTCTTACAATTGTCTCCTTCACAACCACCTGATGAAGGAGCGATGCTCCAAAAGCCAGTGCTTCCAAATAAACCTGTTGGACTAGAACCTGGTGTTGTGTGATTTTTAACTTTGTACACCCCAGTCCAACACTGGCATCTCCAAATCATGACTAGTATTCAACAGAATGTTCTGCCTGTTGTTACTCAGCCTCACTTTACAAAGCCAAGTGTCATGTGTTTTGTGTTTTTCAGAAGGACGGCCTTCCCAAGCTGTCTTGCTACCTTTATGATTGATGTATGTGAACCTCCCCAGGACGCTGATCCCACTTTCTCCCCCCATACCCTTTGATCCTTAAGCCTCGGGCAAATGTCTGTGTGGAGTTTGCACATTCTCCCCGTGTCTGCGTGGGTGTCCTCCGGGTGCTCCGGTTTCCTCCCACAGTCCAAAGATGTGCAGGTCAGGTGAAGGAGTAAATGTAGGGGAATGTGTCTGGGTGGGTTGCGCTTTGGCGGGTCGGTGTGGACTTGTTGGGCCGAAGGGCCTGTTTCCACACTAAGTAATCTCATCTAATATATTTAACTCCTTTGAGAAAATGTTTGAAGGTTTGGCCTCTCCACGTTCTGTGACAGAGAATTCCACAGGCTCACCAATCTCTGGGCGGAAGCGTCTCTCCTCATGGAACAGAATCATAGAATCCTGACAGTGTGGGAGCAGGCCATTCGGCCCATCGAGTCCTCACCGACCCTGCGAAGAGCATCCCACACAGACCATCCCTCCCCACCCCGCAACCCTATCCCGGTAACCCTGCATTTCCCATGGCTAATCCGGCTAGCCTGCACATCCTCAGACACTGGACACAATTTAGCATGACCAATCTATTCTGACCTGCAGAGTCATAAATGGCCTACTCCATACCCTTAGACTGTGACCCCTGGTTTTGCCCTTCCCACATCTTTGGGAACATCCTTACTCTGTCTAATCCTGTTAAAATATTATAGGCTTCTCCAAGATTCCCTCCCTCAATCTCCAAACAGGTAACTCTGGGCCTAACCTTCTTAATCTCATCAGCTGGGTGTTTTCCTCACCTCAGGTCAGGGACTACAGCATTCCAACAACAACTTGCATTTATATAGCACCATTAACCGGCAACAGTCCTTCCAGACTGCAAGGCCACGCTGCGATCTGAAGGCCAGGCACTAGTTGACATCGGAGTTTAATACAACAAAACAAATTAGGGCGGCACGGTGGCTCAGTGGTTAGCACTGCTGCCTCGCAGCACCAAGGTCCCAGGTTCAATCCCAGCCTTGGGTGACTGCCCGTGTGGAGTTTGCACATTCTCCCAGTGTCTGTGTGGGTTTCCTCCGGGTGCTCCGGTTTCCTCCCACAGTCCAAAGATGTGCAGGCCAGGTGAATTGGCCATGCTAAATTGCCCACAGTGTTAGGTGCATTAGTCAGGGGGAAATGGGTCTGGGTGGGTTACTCTTCGGGGGGTCGGTGTGGACTGGTTGGGCTAAAGGGCCTGTTTCCACACTGTAGAGAATCTAATCTAAAAAATTAAAGGGAACACAGTCTTAAATGAACAGAATATTCAGATTACTGACAGAGTTGAACAGCACGTTATCCATAAGTAATAAAAGACCCTAAAGGTGCTCACAGGAGGGTTAGATAGGAACCGGTGGCTGGGACAAGGCAACAATTCAATTTTTGCTGTATTAAATGATTACCAGACTAGCAGACAGTGATGCGGTCAGGGTCTGATCTTTTAACAACTAGTAATTCCCATCCAATGAGGCAGAGTAAAAGCAGCTATTGAATATTCTTTCATTTCTCTGTCATTGAGGAATCCTTTACAAGTCTATACAGACCCTTTGATGTAGCTTTCAATGCAGGCTTCAGAGCCTTTAATTCAAACTTTTAAAGATCCCTCTGATTATCCATGTCATCCTGTACAAACTCACTGCAGTCATCCCTTTGTGACTGGGAAAACCAGTTCTTGCATTTGGAAGCAGCTGAGCGGTCATTATGACGTGTTAAGACAAGAATCTGAGCTCTATTGTAGAGCCCTAGAGTCATACAGCTCAGAAATAAACCCTTCAATCCGAGAGCATCCCACCCAGACCTACCCCCCCTCCCTATCCCTGTAACCCTGCATTTCCCCCTGGTGAACCCACCTAAACTGCACATCCCTGGGCACAAAGGGCAATTCAGCCAATCCATCCTAACTGCATATTTTTAGATTGTGGGAGGAAACTGGAACACCCAGAGGAAAGAATGCACACAGGGAGAAACTCCACACAGACAGTCCCCAGAGGCTGGAATCGAACCTGGCTCTCTGGTGCTGTGAGGCAGCAGTGCTAACCACTGAGCCACTGTGTGTAGATGGCTCTGGTAAGTAATTTATTGTTTTGAAGACACCAGCTCCCTTCAGGATGTCACCCTACTTGATTAACGACAATCAGGGCTAATGCTCAGAGCTGGTTAAAAGCCGGAGTGCTCTCATGTTCGGTGTTTAGAAAGCTGTTTCCCAATAGCAGGTTCCCTGAAGCCACAGTCTGCTTTGGTTCCATTTGAAATCTGAAGACAAAGGACTTAAGATTTTAGAGATAGCTTCAATTCTAAATCCCACAGCTGAAAGCATGTACATTCCCTCTTGACTTGATGGTTCAGGCTCTTTGTTTAATTTCCCCATTCCAGGTGACCGGATCAACTGGTTCACTCTGACTTGCCCTCAGGTGATCCATTCAGAGAATGGACTGGGACACAGCGACAGCTGGAGGAGAAAGTACTCAGCCCCAACCGAGCTCATTCATACAGACAGAGCCTGTTCTTCCTATCTCTGCACCTCTCCCTGCTCTCCATCCACCCTCCCTCTCCGGCACCTTGTCCAACTCTTCCTCGAGTAACTGCTGTCCTCTGCACCCACCAATCCACACAGGAGGGAAAGGAAGGAAATGGCGACAAATGATGGGGAGAACAAAGGGGAAGGGTCACTTTCATTTAAAGCCTGCATTCACATAGCGCCGTTCGCAACCACGAGACATCCCTCAGTGCTTTCCAGCCAATAGAGTGAAGTGATTCAGCGCAGAAACCACAGCAATTTGTACACAGCAAGCACTACACACACACACACACACACACCAACGATCAGGTAATCGCGGTTTGTGTCATTGAGGGATAAACATTAGCCTCTGGGCACTGGGGTGAGAACACCATCCCTCATCCTTCTTTGACAGAGTTCCATCAGATCTTTTACACCGTCCAATGGGAGAGATACCCAAAGACAACTGTGCACCATGCAAACATAAACAACAGGAGGAGAAATTGACCATTTCACCCTCCAGCCTCCCCTGCCATGGCTGATTGGTTTCTGTTTTAAATTCCACCGACCCCCTGCATAATCCTGGATTCTGCTGCTCAATGACAATGTATCCACTCTTAATAGGAATATTGCATTCCAGAGAGACAGGGCTCTGAAATCGCACAGTACCCTGTGAAAATGGCCCCTCACCTCTGTCCTGAGAAGGTGACCCCTAATGTTAAAACCATGTCTTAACCATCACCCCCCACCCCCTCCCAGTTCAGGACAGACCCACAAGAGGAAACACCTTTTCCACGTCACCCACTCCTACACACTTCAACAGAACAGACAGACCGTGGGGTTCAGGCACATTGTTCATCGAAAGTTGCTTGCCTTCACTGCTCAGAGTTAAGTCTTAACAGCAATCTAGGTTTGTTCAATATATCATTCCAGTCGCATGACACTGTGATCTTTTGCTATAAATTCTGTGTCTTACAATCCTGTTTCACAGCTACCTGATGAAGGAGCAGCGCTCCAAAAGCTAGTGCTTCCAAATAAACCTGTTGGGACTATAACCTGGTGTTGTCTGATTTTTTAACTTGCCCACCCCAGTCCAACACCAGCTCCTCCACATCAGGGCTCAAACCACTGAGTATAGGAGTTGGGATGTCACGTCACAGCTGTACAGGACACTGGTGAGGCTGTTTATGGGGTACTGTGTGCACCTCTGGTTCCCCTGCTATAGGAAGGATATTATTAAATTGGGGCGGGTGCAGAACAGATTTACCAGTTACTGTTACTGTTTCTAGAGGGTTTGAGTTTTAAGGAGAGGCTGGATAGGCTAGGGTGTTTTGCCCCTGGAATGTAGGAGGTTGAGAGGTGACCTTATAGAAGGTTTATAATCTCATGAGGGGCATGGAGATGGTGAATAGAAAAGGTCTTTTCCCTAGATTTGGGGAATTCAAAACCAGGGGGTGTAATTTTAAGGTGAGAGGAGAAAGATTTGAAAGGGACCTGAGGGGCAACCTTTTCACACAGAGGGTGGTTTGTATATGGAAGGAGCTGCCAGAGGAAGTTGTAGATGCAGGTACAGTTCCAACATTTTGAAGACAGGAATAGGCATGGTTTAGAGGGACCTGGGCCAAATGCAGGCAGTGGGACTAGTTGCGTTTGGAAAACTCGTTCGACATGGACGAGTTGGACCGAAGGCTCTGTTCCCGTGCTGCATGTCTCTTGACTCCATAATTCCTATAAAATTGAAGGAAACCCACGCAGACACGGGGAGAACGTGCAAACTCCACACAGTCAGTCACCCGAGGCTGGAATCGAACCCAGGTCCCTGGCACTGAGAGGCAGCAGTGCTAACCACCGTGCCACCCTTTGCTGGGATGTGAGTTATGAAGTCCCTCCCCAGTTGCCCTTGAACATGGTGGAATTCTAGTCCATTTCAGAAGGCGCTTATACCTGCAGCTCAGTCTTCTCGACCAACCCAGGAAACGAATCCAGCTGCTGCAACCTTTCCTCACGAAACAATCCACTCATTCCAGATATCCACCTCTCCTGAACTGCTCCATCGGATTCACTAATGCCCTTCTGGAGAAGTCTACCATCCTTGCCCAACCTGACTGAGCTGGAATTCCACTATGTTCAAGGGCTACTGGGGTGGGGCATCCCAGCAAAGGGCAGCATGGCGGCACAGTGGTTAGCACTGCTGCCTCACAGCGCCAGGGATCCAGGTTCGATTCTAGCCTCAGGCAACTGTCTGTGTAGAGTTTACATATTCTCCCCGTGTCCGCGTGGGTTTCCTCTGGTTTCCCTCCACAGTCCAAAGCTGTGCAGGTTAGAGTGGATTGGCCATGAGAAATTACCCATAGTGCTCAGGGATGTGCAGACTAGGGTGGATTGGCCATAGGAAATTACCCATAGTGCTCAGGGATGTGCAGACTAGGGTGGATTGGCCATGAGAAATTACCCATAGTGCTCAGGGATGTGCAGACTAGGGTGGATTGGCCATGGGAAATTACCCACAGTGCCCAGGGATGTGCAGACTAGGGTGGATTGGCCGTGGGAAATTACCCATAGTGCCCAGGGATGTGCAGATTAGGTGGGTTAGATGCAGAAAATGCAGGGGTTACAGGGTGGTGAATCTAGGTGGGACGCTCTTCGGAGGGTCGGTGTGGACGCGATGGGCTGAACTGCCTGCTTCTGAACTGTAGGGATTCTAAAAGAAAGAGGACTGCTGCCTCATTCAGCTCTTTTGCAAACCTGTAAGAGACAGTAGGTAATCGGGGAGTGTACCTGACAGCTGCCTTGGGAATAGATCCATACAGCAGTGAGCTCAAACCACGATAAAGCCCCTTTACCCCATGGTCCCGAACCGTCTGTTTCACACAGTCACCTAGGGAAACAAAACAAAAACAGCTGGTTCCACTTACAAACAACGTGCATTCATTTACCCCCATTTCACATAGCAGGCTATTCGGCCCCTCGAGCTAATTCCGGCACCGCCTGAAGATAACAGCCCTGGCTTGGGATGGCAGCTTTCACTCCTCTGGATCAGAGGGTCATGGGTTCTGCGTCCCACCATCACTGATTTGAGACAATATGGACATTAAACATTTATCGTCAGAGATCAGTTAACAGTCAACGACATCATTGTGGGTCTGGAGTCACACGTGGGCCAGATTTGAGACAACAGTGTGGACGGGCATTGTCAGGTGCTAGGACTGAGGGAGGGCTGCACTGCCAGAGGTACAGCCTTATAGTTGTGCCAAAGGCGATAGGATTACTCTCAGCAGTTCGCTCGGGTGGATGTAGAAAATTCCATGGATTCTTTTTTTTAAAAAATTGGCAAGCAGGTATATTCTCCCTGGTCCCTTGACCAATAATTATCCCTCAATCAGCATCACCTAAACAGATTGTGGCATGTCATTAGCACCTTACTATTTGTGGGAGCTTGCTGTGCACAGATTAATTGTTGCAGTTTTGACATTACAATAGCAACTAGAAAAGGTTTCTCTGATCTAGCGGGGAGAGGCTAACAGGGCCTAGCATGCATTATTCAGCTTTAATTAACCTCAAACTGAGTGAGTTGCTGAGCCAAATGGGCCTTTATTTTAAAAGGCCATTCACAGGGTCTGGGTGTTGTGTGTGTTTACTGCCCATCGGGTCATTAAGAGTAAACCACCTTGCGGCAAGTCTGGAGTTACATGTAGGTCAGACAGGATTTCTGTCAGACGGTATCAGTAAACCAGACGGGCTTCATTTGTTACAAAGTGCCTAAGGTGGATGCTATTTAAATGCACCTTCTTTCAATTCTAGGCATATAAATGATTTGGATGTGAACATAGGAGGTATAGTTAGTAAGTTTACAGGTGACACATAATTGGAGGTGTAGTGGACAGTGAAGAAGATTACAACGGGATCTTGATCAGATGGGCCAATGGGCTGAGGAGTGGCAGATGGAGTTTAATTCAGATAAATGGGAGGTGCTACTTTTTTGGAAAGCAAATCTTAGCAGAACTTATACACTTAATGGTAAGGTCCTCGGGAGTGTTGCTGAACGAAGAGACTTTGGAGTGCAGTCATAGCTCCTTGAAAGTGGAGTCACAGGTAGATAGGAGAGTGAAGGAGGCGTTTGGTATGCTTTCCTTTATTGGTCAGAGTACTGAGTACAAGAGTGGGGAGGTCATGTTGTGGCTGGACAGGACATTGGTTAGGCCACTTTTGGAATACTGCATGCAATTCCGGTCTCCTTCCTATCAGGAGGATGTTGTGAAACGTGAAAGGGTTCAGAAAGGACATTGCCAGGGTTGGAGAGTTTGAGCAATAGGGAGAGGCTGAACAGGCTGGGGCTGTTTTCCCTGGAGCATTGGAGGCTGAGGAGTGACCTTATAGAGGTTTATAAAATCATGGGTAGCATGGATAGGGGAAAATAGACAAAGTCCTTTCCCTGGGATGGGACTGTCCAGAACTAGAGGGCATAGGTTTAAGGTGAGAGGGGAAAGATATAAAAGACACCTAAGGGGGAACATTTTCACACAGAGGGTGGTGTATGTGTTTGGAATGAGCTGCCAGAGGAAGTAGTGGAGGCTGGTAGAATTGCAACATTTAAAATGCATCTGGGTGGGTACGTGAATACGAAGGGTTTAGAGGGATATGGGCCGGGTGCTGGCAAATGGCACTAGATAAATTTAAGATATCTGGTCGGCATTTAGGAGTTAGATCAAAGAGTCTATTTCTGTGCTGAACATCTCTATGATTCTATAATTACACCATGCTATATGAATGAGCAGATAAGTGCTGATCCAACCAATGGCATCCATAGACCGTGAGTGAATAAAACCGTCCTTCTGTTTGTAAATGCAGAATCTGTGCAGAGAGACGTGATACATGGTCAGACCATCAGGTCAAAGGATGGGAGAGATTCTCAGGGCCATAGAGAGAGAGCTGTTAAACCTGGAGCAGGATAGTGAGATCTTTCCCACCCACTTGAGAAGGCAGATGGGCCTCATCTGAAAGTCTGCACCATCCCCATTGCAGGCATCCCTCAGTATTGCACTGCAGTGTCAATCACTCAAAGCCTGAAGGAGGCTTTGGAGAGGTAACCAGACATTCAGAGATATTTTCATCCATTTCTAACACATCGGGGACAGGGGTCACCATCCAAAGAGAGGGCACAGGAGGAGAAAGGGAGCAATGGGAGACGGAGAGCGCGAGCGCGATGGGGAAGGGGAAGGAGGATATAGAAGGTATTTATTAAAAAAAAGAAAATCTTCATAAACTGGACATTTGGATACAGAGGTAGAAGACAGAGGGTGGTGGTAGAGGGTTGTTTTTCAGACTGGAGACCTGTGACCAGTGGAGTGCCACAAAGATCGGTGCTGGGTCCACTACTTTTTGTCATTTACATAAATGATTTGGATGTGATCGTAAGAGGTACACAGTTAGTAAGTTTGATGATGACACCAAAATTGGAGGTGTAGTGGACAGCGAAGAGGGTTACCTCAGATTACAACAGGATCTGGACCAGATGGGCCAATGGGCTGAGAAGTGGCAGATGGAGTTTAATTCAGATAAATGCGAGGTGCTGCATTTTGGGAAAGCAAATCTTAGCAGGACTTATACTCTTAATGGTAAGGTCCTGGGGAGTGTTGCTGAACAAAGAGACCTTGGAGTGCAGGTTCATAGTTTCTTGAAAATAGAGTCACGGGGGATAGGATAGTGAAGAAGGTGTTTGGTATGCTTTCCTTTATTGAGTACAGGAGTTGGGAGGTCATGTTGCGGCTGTACAGGACATTGGTTAGGCCACTTTTGGATTATTGCATGCAATTCTGGTCTCCTTCCTATCGGAAAGATGTTGTGAAACTTGAAAGGGTTCAGAAAAGATTTACAAGGATGTTGCCAGGGTTGGAGGATTTGAGCTGTAGGGAGAGGTTGAACAGGCTGGGGCTGTTTTCTATGTAGTGTCGGAGGCTGAGGGGTGACTTTATAGAGGTTTATAAAATCCTGAGGGGCATGGAGAGGGTAAATAGACAAAGTCTCTTCTCTGGGTCCAGAACTAGAGGGCATAGGTTTAGGGTGAGAGGGGAAAGATATAAAAGAGACCTAAGAGGCAACTTTTTCACACAGAGGGTGGTACGTGTATGGAATGTGCTGCCAAAGGAAGTAGTGGAGCCTATTAAATTTGCAACATTTAAGAGGTATCTGAACGGGTATATGAATAGGAAGGGTTTGGAGGGATATGGGCCAGGTGCTGGCATGTGGGACTAGGTTGGTTCGGGATATCTGATCAGCATGGATGAGTTGGACCGAAGGGTCTGTTTCTGTGCTGTACATCTCTATGACTCTGATTCATCTGCCATCTCCCCCCCTCTCTCTAAGAGACTGGGTCTCATGAGGTGGTTTGAGTTGCTGGGTATGGAGCGTTTGAGTTAGAAAGAAAGGTTGGACTGGCTGGGACTTTTTTTTCACTGGAGCGTAGGAAGTTGAGAGATGACCTTATAAAGTTTCTAAAATAATGAGGGGTATAGATAGAGTTAATGGTAGTTGTCTTTCCCTAAAATGGTGGATTTCAAGACTAGAAGGCACATTTTTAAGGTGAAAGGAGAGAGATTTTTTAAAAAAAACATAAGAGGCAAATGTTTCACACAGAGAAAGGCCGTACTTTGGTGGATTTCAGCTCTTTTGTCCTTGTTTGAACCAAGGCTGTAATGAGATAAAGAGGTGGAGGGATATGGGCCAAGTGTTGGCAAATGGGACTAGATTGGGTTGGGATATCTGGTCAGCATGGATGAGTTGGACCGAAGGGTCTGTTTCCATGCTGTACAGCTCCATAACTTTATAACAGAAGGAAGTGACACAATCATAGCATTGTTACAACGGGGAGGAGGCCATTCAGCCTATCTCAGTGCTCCCCTTAAAACAAGCGAGAAACAAAATAATTAAACTTAAAAACTTAAATAAGGAGAAACCCACATAGCCAACTGGTAAAATGTCATTTGAAGTTTGACAAGGTGAGCAGTCAGAAAGGGATAAACTTCCTGAGGAACTGGTGGATGTAGGTACAAATACAACCTTTAAGAGACATTTTGATAACTACATGAATAGGAAATCGGAGGGATATGGGCCAGGAGCAGGCAGGTGGGACTAGATTAGTTTGGGATTATGGTCAGCATGGACTGAAGGGTCTGTTTCCCTACTGTATGATTCTTAGGGTCTTTAATAGGGTCAGCACGAGTGGCTGTGTTTTTAATCCAACATCTGATTATTCGGGCTATTTGACCACAGAAGCATCACTTACAAGCACAATCTTATCCGCCCCCAGTGTACACATCTCTTTTCCATAAATTCATAAAATTTATAAAAGGCACAGGACTGTTCAAACTGGAGAACACATGGTGTAAAACTCAATCTGTTAATAGCTACAATACTCTCTGCATGTCAATCCAACAGCAGGAGACGTCAATCAGCTGTTGAAGCTTGCTGTTAGGATAGAATCCCGACAGTGTGGAAACAGGCCCTTCAGCCCAACAGATCCACACCAATCCTCCGAAGAGTATCCCACCCAAACCCATTCCCTTACCCTATCACTCTACACTAACCCCTTACGAATGCACATAGCCTACACATTCCTGAGCACTGGGCAATTTAGCATGGCCAGTTCACCTAACCTGGGCATCTTTGGATTGTGGGAGGAAACCGGAGCACCTGGAGGAAACGCATACAGACACGGGGAGAATGTGTAAAAGCCACACAGATGGTTCCCCGAAGTTGGAATTGAACCCGGGTCCCTGGCGCTGTGAGGCAGCAGTGCTAACCACTGAGCCACCATGTCACCCTACTTTGGTGGATTTCAGCTCTTTTGTCCTTGTTTGAACCAAGGCTGTAATGAGATAAAGAGGTGGAGGGATATGGGCCAAGTGCTGGCAAATGGGACTAGATTGGGTTGGGATATCTGGTCAACATGGATGAGTTGGACAGAAGGGTCTGTTTCCGTGCTGTACATCTCTAGGACTTTATGAGAAAGGAAAGTAACAGAATCACATCATTGTTACAACGGGGAGGAGGCCATTCAGCCCATCTCAGTGCTCCCCTTAAAAACAAGCGAGGAACAAAATAATTAAACTTAAAAACTAAAATAAGGAGAAACCCACATGGCCGACTGGTAAAATGTCATTTGAAGTTTGTCAAGGTGAGCAGAAGCCAGTCAGAAAGGGAGTCAGCGTGGAGTCCTTACCGATTCCCTTATACCGCGGTGGGTTTGCTTTCTCATCCAGCTGTAACTGAGTCTTCACATATTCAGTCGGAAAGGTGATACAGATTTCAATTCCTCCTGCAATCCCACCTGCACAAGAAAAATCACCAACATTTAAATTCCAGATAATCACCAGGACGAAAATATTATGATTGCTTTTTCTTTTGATTAGATTAGATGACATTACATTAGTGTGGAAACAGGTCCACACAAGTCCACGCCGCCCCGCCGAAGCGCAACCCACCCATACCCCTACATCTACCCCTTACCTAACACTACGGGCAATTTAGCATGGCCAATTCACCTGACCTGCACATCTTTGGACTGTGTGAGGAAACCGGAGCACCCGGAGGAAACCCACACAGACACGGGAAGGATGTGCAAACTCCACACAGTCAGTCGCCTGAGGCGGGAATTGAACCCGGGTCTCTGGCGCTGTGAGGCAGCAGTGCTAACCACTGTGCCACCGTGACGCCCCACTTCTCTCAGCAGTGTGAAAGAAATGTACTTTACATAATATCGCACATCTCCCACCCTCACAGCATTCATATAATGCCTTTCCCAACCTCAAGGTGTTGATATAGTGCTGTTCCCAACCTCAGGATATCACTACATCGCATTACAGCCAATGCAGTCCACTGAAAGAGTCACTGTTGTTGGGACACAGGAGTCAATTTACTCACAGCAAGCTCTCACAATGAGATAATAGCCACATAGCGGCAGTTCTCACTGTGATGGTGCATAACGGCCTGGTACAGCAACCCTGCTCTGCCCAGTACCGTAGAAAACTACAGAACGTTGTGTGCACAGTCCGGACCATCACAGAAGCCAAACTCCCATCTATGGACTCTACTCTGACTTAAAACAAGAATGATGAGTACAGGAGTTGGGAGGTCATGTTGCAGCTGTACAGGACATTGGTTAGGCCACTATTGGAATGCTGCATGCAATTCTGGTCTCCTTCCTATCAGAAAGGTGTTGGGAAACTTGAAAGGGTTCAGAAAAGATTTACAAGGATGTTGCCAGGGTTTTGAGGATCTGAGCTACAGGGAGAGGCTGAACAGGCTGGGGCTGTTTTCCCTGGAGGGTCAGAGGTAAAAACAATGACTGCAGATGCTGGAAACCAGATTCTGGATTAGTGGTGCTGGAAGAGCACAGCAGTTCAGGCAGCATCCAAGGAGCAGCGAAATCGACGTTTCGGGCAAAAGCCCTTCATCAGGAATAGCGGCAGTGAGCCTGAAGCGTGGAGAAATAAGCTAGAGGAGGGTGGAGGTGGGGAGAAAGTAGCATAGAGTACAATGGTGATTGGGGAGGGGATATAGGTGATAGGTCAGGGAGGAGAGGGTGGCCTTCATCCCCTCCCCCACTCACCCATTGTACTCTATGCTACTTTCTCCCCACCCCCACCCTCCTCTAGCTTATGTCTCCACGCTTCAGGCTCACTGCCTTTATTCCTGATGAAGGGCTTTTGCCCGAAACGTCGATTTCGCTGCCTGAACTGCTGTGCTCTTCCAGCACCACTAATCCAGAACCTGGAGCGTCAGAGGCTGAGGGGTGACCTTATAGAGGTTTACAAAATTATGAGGGGCGTGGATAGGATAAATAGACAAAGTTTTTTCCCTGGGGCTGGGGAGTCCAGAACTAGAGGGCATAGGTTTAGGGTGAGAGGGGAAAGATATAAAAGAGACCTAAGGGGCAACTTTTTCAGGTAGAGGGTGGTACATGTATATAATGAGCTGCCAGAGGAAGTGTTGGAGGCTGGTATAATCGCAACATTTAAAAGGTATTTGGATGGATATATGAATAGGAAGGGTTTGGAGGGATATGGGCCGGGTGCTGGCAGGTGGGACTAGATTGGGTTGGGATATCTGGTCGGCATGGACGGATTGGACCGAAGGGTCTGTTTCTATGCTGTACATCTCTATGACTATATCCACACCTCTCATTTCCATGGAAAGACTGCCAACATTATCAAAGACCCCTCCCAACCTGATAATGCTCTCTTCCAACCTCTTCCATCAGGCAGGAGATACAGAAGCTTGAAAACACACACACACACACACACACACACACACACACACACACTCCAGCAGGTTCAAGAACAACTTCTTTCTAGCTGTTATTGGACTGCTAAATCGACCTGTCTAACTTGAAATAATGTTGATCTAATTAATGTTGGTCTTGCTCTGTGTACCCCCTGTGCAGTGTAACCCTGTATACCTCACTCTGTCTGAACACCCTATGACCTATGTCCTTATTTGCTATGATCTGCCTGTATTGCCCTCAAAACAAAACTTTATACTGTACCTAGGTACATGTGACTACAATAAATTAAATCAAATCTTTTTTATTCTTCACTCATCACAGGATGTGAATGGCGAGGTCAGTATTTATTATTTATAGATATTATTGCCCAGAGGACAGTTAAGAATCAACCGCGTTGCTGTGGGTCTGGAGTCACATGTCGGCCAGACCAGGGAAGGATGGCAGTTTCCTTCCCTAAACGACATTAGTGAGCTAGATGGGTTTCTCCAACAATCAATAATGGCTTCATGCTCATCGTTAGACTCTTAATTCCAGATCATTTTTTAAAATCAAGTTCAAATGCCATGATTAACTGCGGTGGGATTTGAAACCAGGTCCTCAGAACATTATCTGAGTCTCTGGACCAATAGTTTATCGATAATACTACTGGGCCCTTGGTTTGCGAGTCTCCAGGAGCATAGAACATAGAATATTTCAGCGCAATACAGGCCCTTCGGCCCTCAATGTTGCGCCGCCCTGTCATACTAATCTGAAGCCCATTCCACCTACACTATTCCATGTACATCCATTTGCCTGTCCAATGACGACTTAAATGCACTTAAACTTGGCGAATCTACTACCATTGCAGGTAAAGCATTCCATACCCTTACTACTCTCTGAGTAAAGTAACTCCCTCTGACATCTGTCTTATATCTATCTCTCCTCACTTTAAAGTTGTGTCCCCTCGTGTTTGCCATCCCCATACTTGGAAAAAGGCTCTCCCTGTCCACCCTATCTAACCCTCTGATTATCTTGTATGTCTCTATCAAGTCACCTCTCAACCTTCTTCTCTCTAATGAGAACAGCCTCCAGGCCCTCAGCCTTTCCTCGTAAGACATTCCTTCCATACCAGGCAACATCCTAGTAAATCTCCTCTGCACCCTTTCCAAAGCTTCCACATCCTTCTTATAATGCGGTGACCAGAACTGTACACAATACTCCCAAGTGTGACCGTACCAGAGCTTTGTACAGCTGCAGCATAACCTCCTGGTTCCGGAACTCAATCCCTCTATTAATAAAAGGCCAAAACACTGTATGCCTTCTTAACAACCCTGTCAATCTGGGTGGCAACTTTCAGGGATCTGTGTACATGGACACCGAGATCTCTCTGCTCATCTGCTCTCCTAAGAACCTTACCATTAGCCCAGTACTTTGCATTCCGATTACTCCGGCCAAAGTGTATCACCTCACACTTGTCCACATTAAAATCCTTATGTATTTTTTTCCAGGAGCTGGTCAAGGACAGAACATGAGCTGAGTCACAGGGAGAAATACCTCAGCCTTTCTCTGGCTCCTGATGTGGAATACTTAGCACCAACATAGAAGACACACCCAGCCAGACCTTCACTGCTGGGCTACCAGTCCCATGGTACCTCGGGGAGTCCTGCAAACCCATCCTCAAAACATTACATATAGGATAACAGGAAGGTGACAGGGAAAGACCAGCCTTGGATTCCTCTGAAAGGATTCTGACAGCAATACTATAAAACCAAAGTCACACCACGGTGACCAATTCAGCTGCAGGAAGTTCTATAACGCGATGGTTGCATTCCTGGGTAACCCTGCGTTATAGAAAAGAAAATCGCACTTTAGAAACAGTGCTTAAAGTGTTGGCGATGTAATCATGTTACAGCCACCACATGTTGCTTCTAAAGCTCAAAGTTTTACAATGTCCCCAATTTGTCAATTGCATTACAGCGAATTTGTGTTAATATCGTAGCAGAACGACCTGCACTTGTTATCCTGATTCACAGTAAAGACAACAATTTTCCTTTAGCATTTAGGAGAAAGTGAAAACTGCAGATGCTGGAGATCAGAGTCGAAAGTGTGGTGCTGGAAAAGCGCAGCATGTCAGGCAGCATCTGAGGAGCGGGAGAGTCGATATTTCGGGCAAAAGCCCTTCATCAGATTTTCTATAAGGTTTTCTGATGAAGGATTTATGCCTGAAATGTCGACTCTCCTGCTCCTCGGATGCTGCCTGACCTGCTGCGCTTTTCCAGTGCCACACTCTTCCTTTAGCATTTAGGAGAGGAAGAGGCGACTTGATTGAAAAAAATGCAAGATCCTGAGGGGTCCTGGCAGGGCTGCTGGTGGAAAAGATGTTTCCTCTCATGGGAGAATCAAGAACTAGGGATCACCGTTCAAACATCAAAGATCACCCACTGAAACATTTTCGTCTCTCGGAGGAGAGAGAGAGTTGTTGCATGCACCACATCTTCAGGAAAAGAATTTCAGACTCTTGACATTTTTAACGCAGAGGTAAATAGATTCTCGATAAGCCAGGGGTGAAAGGGCATTGGTGCAGGGATCCAATCAGCTGTGATCTTACTGAATGGCGGAACAGATTCAAGGGGCTGAGGGCCCTGTCTGCTCTTGGTCCGTAAAGGGGCACAGTGTACGGAGACACGTTGCTGCGGCCCACTTGCTAGCTCACCTGTTCCTGGCATTATGGGGTAACTCACTCGGACACACCAGGAGAGTACAGAGGGTGTGCAATGCTTTTTTCACATTGAGTCGTTAAACAGAAACCCTGGCTGTCCACTCTGGAGGGTAGGAAAGGTATCACTGCCTTGGTTTCGAAGAGGGAGGGGGAACATCACCTGGGTCCAGGCCAGTATTTCTCACAGTAACACATCGTGTAATTATCCCACAGCATTCATGGAAGTTTGCTGTACACAAATTGACTCCTTACATCTTCCATTCTAAAGACAGACTGCACTTCGTAAGTACGGAATTATTTCAAAAGCATTTCAGTCTTTCCTATTAATGCTTTCTTTCCCTTTTAAATTTACATAATATTTATTGCACTGTGTCAGAAAAAAAACATATTGGAAGCTCCAAGGAGGAAGGACTGTGGTATTAAGACTAATCAACCTGGATTTGTTCAATGATGCCTAAGGGAGTGGGAGATTTGATTCATTTTCCGTTCCTAATGAAGATGGCAGATTCTCTTATGGTGCAGAATGGGAGGAGCCCTGTCTCTGAACCATAATCACAGAATCCCAACAGTGTAAAAGCAGGCCATTCGGCCCATCGAATCCACACCAACCCTCTGAAGAGCATCCCACCCAGACCCATCACTTCCCTGTAACCCTGCATTTCCGGATAGTGATCCCACTGAACCTGCACATCCCTGGACACTATGGGGCAATTTAGCATGGTCAATCCACTCTAACCTGCACTTCTTCGGACTGTGGGAGGAAACTGGAGCTCCCGGAGGAAACCCACGCAGACACGGGGGGAATGTGCAAACTCGACACAGACAGTCACCCGAGGCTGGAATTGAACCTGGGTCCCTGGCGCTGTGAGGCAGCAGTGCTAACCATGGCAGATCCAAGTCCCACTCCTGGTTTTGAAGGTCAAGGAAGGTGTATTCATAAACACAGGCACATGGATTGTGAATCAACCCACCGATCCTTACAACACATGGACTCCTGGTCAGCTGTATGATGGGAAGACGTTGTTTCCTGTACCACCATAATCCATGGTTAACTGCAACAAAGAAACCTAGAAAATAGGAACAGGAGTAGGCCATTCGGTCCTTTGTTCCTGCTCCATTTGATAGAATCATGGTTAATCATCCAACTCAGAATCCCGCTTTCTCCCCAAACTCTTCATCATAAGAACTTGAGCCAACTCCTTCAATGTTTTGGTCTCTATTACTTTCTGTGACTGAGAATTCCACAGGGTCCCCCCTCTCTGGGGTAAGACATTTCTCCTCATCTCAGTCCCAAATGGCCTACCCTGTACCCTTACACTGTGCCTCTGCATCTAGACTCCAGAGTCATCGGGAACCTCTCTCCTGTGTTTACTCTATGTCTAATCCTGTTACAATTTTGTAGGATTCTTTAAACTCAGCCCGCATTTTATTCTTCCAAATTCCTGTGAATATCGTCCGAAGCTTAACAGGTTTCTAAACAAACCAAAAGCAAAAGAACTGCAGGTGCAGGAAAGCAGAAGAAAATACATAAATTGTTGGAAGAACTCGGCAGGTCTGGCAGCATCTGTGGAGAGAAAGCATAGTTAACATTTCAGGTTACAGATTGCAGAACTCTGAAGAAGGGTCACTGGACCCAGAGCTCTGCTTTCTTATTCCGCAGATGCTGCCGAGACCTGCTGAGTTTCTCCAGCAATTGCTGCTCTGGTTTCTATCCAGTCTCTCTTCATGTCTAACTCCTGAGATGACAGGAAATACTGGGAAACCTTTCTTGCTCTCCCTGTATGGCCAGAACATCCTTCCTCAGGTAAGGAAGCCAGACCCACAACACGATGTCAAAGTACACGCCACTAGGGCGAGGCCACCCTAAACTCCCGTGAAGCAGCATTACGTCACTGGAGCTATATAAATGCAGGTAATTGTTGTACAGCGCATCAACGGTGAGGTGAGGGCTTTATAAATTGATCTCTTAAAAATTGATGGCGGCATGTTGTGGCTAGCACTGCTGCCCCACAGCACCAGGGTCCCAAGTTCAATTCCAGCCTCGGGTGACTGTCTGTGTGGAGTTTGTACATTCTCCCCGTGTCTGCGTGGGTTTCCTCCGGGTGATCCGGTTTCCTCCCACAGTCCAAAGATGTGCAGGTTAGGTGAACTAGCCATGATAAATTGCCCGTAGAGTGTAGGGATGTGAGAGTTAGGTGCATTAGTCAGGGAGGAGAAAGTGAGGACTGCAGATGCTGGAGATCAGAGTTGAGAGTGTGGTGCTGGAAAAGCGCAGCAGGTCAGGCAGCATCCGAGGAGCAGGAGAATCAACATTTTGGGCATAAGCCCTTTACCAGGAATGAGGCTTGTGGCCCAGTGGGTGTGGGGGGGGGCGGGGGGAGCTGCTGAGACATAAATGGGAGGAGGGTGGGGCTGCCGGAGGTAGCTGAGAAAGCGATAGGTGGATGAAGGTGACGGAGAAGGCAATAGGTCAGAGGGGGGAGTAATAGATGGGTCTGGAGGATGGTGCTGGGTTGGAGGCTTGGGACTGGGATAATGTGGGGGGAGGGGAAATGAGGAAGCTGCTGAAATCCACATTGATCCCGTGTGGTTGCAGGGTCCCAAGACGGAATATGAGGCGTTCCTCCTCCAGACATTGGGTGGTAACGGTTTGGCATTAGTCAGGGATAAATGTAGAGTAATAGGATATGGGGAATGGTCTGGGTGGGTTACTCTTCGGAGGGTCGGTGTGAACTTGTTGGGCTGAAGGGCCTGTTTCCACACTGGAGGGAATCTATCTCTGGGCGTTACCGCAAGCAACACAGCAGAAAAATCCTGGGGGTTTCGAAATAGTGAGTTTTCATTGAATGATTCTGTTAATTAGTCTTCAAAATACTGCAGGGGGGTAAGATGCTCTTTGATTGGGTGCAGCAATTAAAGGCACATTACTAACTTTCAGAAATATATCTAAGCAGATTTAGCAACCCCTATGTGGACAAAGTTGCATTTGTATAGCACCTTTCATGAACCAAGGACATCTCAAAGTGCTTCAAAGGTAATGAAGTAAAATCTGAGGTATAGGGAGAAACGATTGGCCTAGTGATATTATCGCCGGGCTGTTAATCCAGAAACCCAAATAATATTCTGGGGATCCTCTCGGGGTCAAATCCCATCACAGCAGATGGTGGAAACGGAATTCAATTTTTTTTAAAAACTGTCTAATGATGTCCACAAATCCATTGCCGATTGTTGTAAAACCCCACCTGGCTCACTCATGTCCTTTAGGGAAGGAAACTGCCATCCGTACCCGGTCTGGCCTACATGTAACTCCAGACCCACAGCAAGGGGTGGACCCTTAACTACCCCCAGGCATGGGCAATAAATACTGGCCTAGCCTGAATGAATAAAGAGAAAACATGCAGCAACCAATCTGTACACAGCAAGCTCCCACAACCAACGACATGATCATCACCAGTTCCTCTGTTTTCGTTTTGTTGTTGGAGGATAAAGGTTTAGATAAAGGTTTAGGGTGGCATGGTGGCACAGTGGTTAGCACTGCTGCCTCACAGCGCCAGAGACCCAGGTTCAATTCCCGCCTCGGGCAACTGTCTGTGTGGAGTTTGCACATTCCCCCTGTGTCTGCGTGGGTTTCCTCCCACAGTCCAATGATTAGGTTAGGTGAATTGGCCATGCTAAATTGCCTGCAGTGTTAGGTGAAGGGGTAAATGTAAGGGAATGGGTCTGGGTGGGTTTCTTTTCGGAGGGGCGGTGAGGACTTGTTGGGCCGAAGGGCCTGTTTCCACATGATAAGTAATCTAGTCTAAAAATATAAACAGGGGAATCCCCCAGCTGTACTTTAAAACCCGCCTGAGTGTGGGAAAGGGGTCTCACACGAACATCACACCTGAAAAGGCCGTCACTTCCAACTGGGCCAGACCACCGAAGCCCCATGGGGACAGCACCCTCCACAGGGGCATCACCCCCTCCCCCCCCCCACCCCCTCCCCAACACAAACACACACACATATCACCCCCTACACACACACACACACACACACCACCCCCTACTCCCCCACACGGACATCACCCCCTCCTCCCCCTACATCCCCCCAACACACACACATAACCCCCTACCCCCCCAACACACACACACACATCACTCCCTCCTCCCCCTACCCCCCTCAACACACACACACACACACACACACCACCTCCTCCCCCTCCACCCCCCACAACACACACACATACACACAGGGGCATCACACCCCCCCACCCCAACACACAGGGGCTTCATCCCCTCTTCCTCCTCTCCCCCCCCCCCCCCACACTCCCCACACTCAGGCTTCAGCCCCTCTTCCTCTCCCCCCACCCCACCCCCACACTGGGACTTCACCCCCTCCTCTTCTTCCCCCGCCCCATACACAGGAGCATGACCCCCTCCTCTCTCCCACACACACAGGGGCAGTATACCCCACACAAACATTCACACCGCCCCCTGACAGACAGACATGGACTGACACGGGATGGTAATTGCTTTGAAAGTGAATTCTTTGCCCCTGCTTTCAGCTTTGCTCAGACTGTACGCCTGCTGGCAAGCTCAGGGACAGGAGCATCACCGAGGTACATGAGTCAGCACAAATATAAGAAGCAGTATTGGCTGCCAGGGCAACACCCCATAAACACAGGCCAATCAACAGCCACGGCTCCCTCCCAGATTGCAATGACTGTGATTGTTCGCCTGGTGACAAACACTGGCCTGATCTGTTCAAAATGTTTGTTCATCAGTCACCCAATGCTGTTGAACAGAGTGCAGAGTTCACCAGGGTGAACGTACCAGCCATTCCACCACACTCTGTCAGTTTCCTAATTCAGCATTCACTACAAAACAGTTATTCCCCATGGAAGTTTATATTCAATAGGAACACTGCACTACCCCTCTCACTGAATTTATAATAAAGGACAGGCCAACATGGATCTGTGAACTTTCAAAACACCCACCCCCCACAAGGGTAGTAATGGTGAGCAGGGGAATGGGTAAGAGGGAGGAGATCGGCACTAGGTAACAGGATGAGTGCAGGCATAGTGGGCTGAATAGACTCGCTCTGCATTCTGTGAAATACACACACAGAGACACACACACACACAGACACAAACACAAACACTCACAAAGCCCCACACACAAACACAGACTCACATGCGTGCGTGCACACACACAGACATGCACACTCACACACACTCGCGCGCGTACGCACACACACACAAGCACAAACACTCACATAGCCCCACACACAAACACAAACACTCTCATAGCCCCACAAACACAAACACACGCACACACACACACACACAGAAACACAGACACACACACAGACACAAACACAGACAAACACTCACACAGCCCACACACAAACACTCACATAGCCCCACACACAAACACAGACACACACACACCAATACTCACATAGCCCCACACACACAGACACACACACACAAACACTCACACAGCCCCACAGACACACACGTGCACGCACACACTCACACAAACACAAATACTCTCACAGCCCCACACACACACAGACACAAACACAGACAAACATTCACATAGCCCTACACACAAACACAGATACACACGCACGTGCAAACAGACATGCACACACACACGTGTGCACACAGACACACGCGCACACAAACACAAACACTCACATAGCCCACACAAACACAGACACACGCGCGTGCACACAGACATACACACTCACACACAGACAGACACACACGCGCACACAGACACACGCACACACACAGATACGCGCACGCACACACAGACACAGCAACACACAGAGACAAACAAACACAGACACACACAGACATACATGCACGCACACACAGACACACAAACACACACACACTCTCATAGCCTCACAGAGACACAGACACATAGACACACACACACTCTCATAGCCTCACAGAGACACAGACACATAGACACACACACATACACACAAACACAAACACAACGCGCACACACAAACACAGACATACGCATGCACACACACTCACAGCTACAGACACACACACACACGGCAAACACAAGGCCGCACCTTAACACGTGGGAACTAACGGATTTAGCCACACACACACTCACTCTCAATGAGGCAGATTTTGTATCTATGCAAGTGGTCTTGAATAAATTAAAATCTCACCCAGGCCATTGCAAAGCATCTTCAGACAGGTACAAGCTACTAGGTACCTGTACTTTTAAACACACCTGTACTTTTTCAATCTCAGCTTTCTTAAAATGTACAATTTTGGGGTGGAGAGAGACTGGTGGTGAGTGAAGTGTACACAGTTCTGAGGGGCATGGACAGGAAGCAGCTGTTCCTCTTAGTCAAAGGTTGAGGTTAGGAGAGGCACGGGCCAAATGGTATTATTACTGGATTATTAATCCAGGGCATACTGGATGACAGAGGGTGGAATTTGAATCCAATAAGAACCTGGAAGTAAGAGCCTAATGATGACCATTGCTGAAGGAAACTGCCTTCCTTGCCTGGTCTGGGCCTACATGCAACTCCAGACCCACGGCAACATGGCTGACTCACAACTGCCCTCTAGGCAATAAATACTAGCCCAGCCAGAGACAGCCACACCCTATGACTGAAGAAAAAAAAAGAGGGGGCACAGTAATGCAGTGAACAATTTAGAGGAGAAGGTTTTTTTTCTCCCCCATCAAGAGGGTGGTGGGGGTCTGGAAAGCACTATCTGGGTAGGTAACTGAGGCAGGAAGTCTTTAAAACGTTGCATGGATGAGCACTTGAATAGTCTCAACATTCAAGGCCAAGTGCTGGAAAGTGGTAAATAGGTTAGCACAGATTCGATTGGCTGAATAGCCTTTTCTATGCTCTTTGACGGTGAGGGGTAAATTCCAGATCAGCAGTTCATTTGCACAGTGCCCTATATCCCTTTCATAATATTTACCGACAGAGCTGGTGCCTACAGAGTGTTCCTGTAAACATGTTGATTCAGGCTCCTGTCTTAACACAAACCTTGTACATGAAAGTGAACAACAAATTTCTTCGTAAACAGCCTTGGTAGCAGAGTCTCGTGTGTGCAGGTGTGGAGAGGTGAGGATCATTGCCAGGAGAAAGCTTGAGGAAGTGGGGCCTGTACTCAGTGGGAGTTCAGAAGAGCAAGGTGACTTTATTGAGATGTATAAAGATTCTGAAGGGACCACACGGGCTGGATGATTCCTCTCGTGAGGCGTCCAGAATTAGGAGAGACTGTTTCAAATTAAAGCACCTCCTTTTCAAATAGAGATAAGGAGGATTTTCATCCTTCAGAACGTCCTTGCACTTTGGAATTCTCTGGCATGGAGAGCCATGGTCACTGAATGTGTGTGTGAGACTGAGATAGTCAGATTTCTGATTAACTAGGGCTCCCAGGGCTACTGGGGTCAGACACAAAATATGGCCACATCAGGTCAGTCATATTGTCACTGATGAGCAGAACAGGCTTGAGGGGCAGAATGGCCTTTTCCCACTCCCATTTCTTGCAGATATTTCCTTTTTGACCTGATAGACATAGAATCAATGTCTATGATTGAGTCCGAGAACGGCAACCATTTAATCAGAGAGAGCAGAGGAGGTTCATCTCTGAACCCTCCTGGTCAAAGACATTATGACACCTCTGGAGCAAGTGAGGACTCCTGACTCAGAGATAGGGACACTACCACTGCACCCCAAGAGCCCTCTATTTCCTACATTCTCATCACTACTCAAATGACGTGATTTGGGTGCCAGTCCGTGCCAACATATCACCTTCTTTCACAACCAGTGACATTCCATTGGTACAATATATGGATTATGGCTGTTTTAATTATTACATCCATCAGAGTTACTGGTTAAAGATGTACAATGGTGAATATACTGAGTCAAGGGCAAACTACAGTCAATTGCATCGAGGGGCCCTTTGTCCAGTGTGCCTTGGAATTCACAAACTGGAGCCAAGTTTGCAATGACTGCAGGTACTACCCTCCCACTCGCTTCACAAATACAATGTCTCTGTCCAACCAGCTGGCTCAGGGATTGGGTCACAGAGCCCCGGGGGCAGGCCGTTCCATCATACGGTCGCTCGACACTTTGCTGCATTGTGGGAACTTTAGCCTATCGTCACGTTACCCTGCCAACCCTAACTCAGTAACAAACACAACCCTCGAGTCAAAACCCCACCCTTCACACGTCAGCTCAGAATACTTCCATGTAGTACTGACAAAACGCCACACTGTCAGTGGGTCGGTACCGAGGGAGCGCCACACTATCCAAGGATCAGTACCGAGGGAGTGCCACAATGTCGTAGGGTCAGTACCGAGGGAGTGCCACACTGTCAGAGGGTCAGTGCTGAGGGAGTGCCGCACTGTCAGAGGGTCAGTGCTGAGGGAGTGCCGCACTGTCAGAGGGTCAGTGCTGAGGGAATGCCGCACTGTCAGAGGGTCTGTCCTGAGGGACTGCCGCACTGTCGGAGGGTCAGTGCTGAGGGAGTGCCGCACTGTCAGAGGGTCAGTGCTGAGGGAATGCCGCACTGTCAGAGGGTCTGTCCTGAGGGACTGCCGCACTGTCGGAGGGTCTGTCCTGAGGGACTGCCGCACTGTCGGAGGGTCTGTCCTGAGGGACTGCCGCACTGTCGGAGGGTCTGTCCTGAGGGACTGCCGCACTGTCGGAGGGTCTGTCCTGAGGGACTGCCGCACTGTCGGAGGGTCTGTCCTGAGGGACTGCCGCACTGTCGGAGGGTCTGTCCTGAGGGACTGCCGCACTGTCGGAGGGTCTGTCCTGAGGGACTGCCGCACTGTCAGAGGGATAGTACTGAGGGAGTGCCACACTGTCCGAGGGTCAGTACTGAGGGGGTGCTGCACTATCAGAGGGACGGTACTGAGGGAATGCCGCACTGTCGGAGGATCAGTGCTGAGGGAGTGCCACACTGTTGGAGGTTGAGTGCTCAGGGAGTGCCGCACTGTCAGAGGGTCTGTCCTGAGGGAGTGCCGCACTGTCAGAGGGTCTGTCCTGAGGGAGTGCCGCACTGTCAGAGGGTCTGTCCTAAGGGAGTGCTGCACTGTCAGAGGGTCAGTTTCACAGGGCTGTCACATTGCTCTCACAAGGTGCCTGTAAATATCACCAGGCGATCTATTAAACAAGATGCAGAGTGCCCTGTGGTGCTTTGGCCAATAATTCTCTCACTGATGAAAGACGATGTCTGTGGGAGCTTTCTGTGCACAGATTAGAAGCCACAGTTCTCGCATTACAATCATCCTCATGCTTCACTGGCTGTAATCTTTAGAATGTTCAGAGGATGCAAACGGTGCTAGGTGAATGCAAACTTTCCTTTCTCACCATTAGACGCTTCTATGATACTGGAAAGCCTGAAACATTCGGGGGTGGAGTTGTGGGGGGGTGGGGTGTGATGCTCCAGTTACAAACATCAGCAAGTTTTAATATGAGTTAAGTCTCAAAAGAACTATGAGATGATGAGAAACAGGAGCTGAATTAGGCCATTTGGCCCACTGAATCTGCTGCACCATTCTATCCTGGCTGATAGGTTACTCAGCCGCAGTCTCCTGTCTTCTCCCTGTATTCCTCGATTCCCTTACTCATCAAGGACCTATCTATCTCTGTCTGAAAGACACTCAATTAGGTGACCTCCACAGCTTTGAGAGACAGAATCCCCACCCTCTGGCTGAAGAAATTCCCCCTCAACTTAGTTCCAAAGGATTGTTCAAAGTTTGTGAAAAGATTTGTAACTCCGGTGCTCATTGGTGTGGTTCTGTGGTCCCAAGCACTGAGGATGTCACCTAGACAGGGGACGAAACGTCTGCAACACAAATTCCCACCCCAAAGGATTGTCCTTTTACTCTGAGGCTGTGCCCTCAGGTCCTAGTCTCTCCCACCAGTGGAAACATCATCTCCACATCCACTCTATGCAGACCTCTCAGTACTCTAAGTTTCAATCAGATCCCCCCTCATCCTTCTAAACTCCATTGAGTACAGACGCAGAGTCCTCACAACCATTCCTCATATGACAAGCCCATCCTCCTCAGGACCATTCTTCCACAGGGTCCTCAGGATCTCCTCTAAAGCCAACACATCTTTTCTTCGGTACGGGGCCCAAAACTGCTCGCAATATTCTAAATGCAGTCAGGTCACAGCCTTATACAGCCTCAGCAGCACACCCCTGCTCCTGTATTCTAGCTCTCTTGAAATGAATGCTAACATTACATTGACGTTCCTACTGCCAACTGAACCTGCATTTTAACCTGAAGAAAATCCCAAGTCCCCTTGTGGTGCCGATTTCTGAAGCCTTTCCCCAGTTAGAAAATAGTCTATGCCATATCCTTCCTACCAAAGTGCATTACCTCACCCTTTCCCAAATGGCATTCCATCTGCCAGTGCTTTGCCCACTCTCCTAGCCTTCCTAAGCCCTTCTGCAGCCTCCTCGCCTCCTCGAAATGATCTCTCCCTCCACCTCAACTTGTATCATCTGCTAACGTAGCAACGATGCCCTCAGCTCCTTCGGCCAGATCGTTAGTGTATAACGTGAACAGTTGTGGTCCCAACAGTGACCCCTGTAGCACTCCACTAGTTACCTGCTGCGATCCCTTTATCCGTCCTCTCTGCCTTCTGCCAGTAAGCCAATCCTCTATCATGCCAGTACCTCACCCATATCCCATTCTTAAAGGGTCTTGATAGGGTAAATGGAAACTCAGTATCGCTGAACCATAGAATTAGTATGGTCCAGAAAGAGACCTTTTGGCCAATCATACCCATACCAGCTCTATTCCCTAGTGCCAATTTCCTGCTTTTTCCACACGTCCCTGCATCCCAATAACCATCCAATGCTTCAATTTAAAACCATCTAAATTCAAAACAAAGCCGCTGTCCTTTCAATTGTCACAGAGTGAAAATCCTGTAACCTCCTTCCTTAACAGCACTGTGGCTGTTTGTACCCCCCTCATGGAGAGCAGCGGAAAGTTAATTTTAGAGAGAGGTGACCAGCTGTTGAAGGGGAACCTGTTAAATACCTGAAAGGGCTGGCACAGGCGTCATGGGACAAATGGTCTCCTTTGGTCCTGTGAGATGCTATGTATTTAAATAAGCTTGCAATCTCTTTGTGACGGCAATGATCCAATGGTGTTATCGCTAGCCTATTAATCTAGTGACCCAGGTAATGCCCTGGGGTTCAAATCCTGCAATGGCAAAGGGTAGAATTTAAATCTGATAACAATTGAAAATTAAGCCTCTGATGGGGATCATGAAAGCTGTTTGCTGAACAAACTCGTCTGGTTCACTAGTGCCCTTCAGGGAAAGAATCTGCTGTCCTTACCTGGTCTGGCCTTCTTATGATCCAGACCCACAGCAATGTAGCTGACTCTTATCTGCCCCCTGGGTAATTAGGGATGGGCAATAAATGTTGACCTAGACTGTGACGCCCTCATCCCATAGGCTAATAAAAACAATCCCCCGTCCTGATGTTTACTGACAACATTCCTGATGAAGGACAACATTCTAACTTCTCAAGAGGAAGAAAAAAATTCAAACTATTTGAGAAGACAAATCAACAGAACGAAAGTGCTGACAATCCTGGAATAATTGACCAATAACATGATGACTGATTGGCGCAGGCTCTATGTGCTGGCCTTCCTCACTGGGACCTGCTCCTGGAACTGGGTTCTCAGGGGTTTCCACAGCCTGGCTGGTCAGTCACTGGAAGGCCCCCTCAACCCAGCGCTGCCGGTCACAGGGAGAGACACGCAAGCTGTGATACCAATAACAGGGGATGCCATTGAAACCCAGCACAGCACAGAGCGTCAGCCACATCACAGCCTCAGGCTCTCTCGGTAACTTGCACAGAAGAGGCTTGACAACGGCCCTTGTGGTGCAGCGGTAGCGTCCCTACCTCTGAGCCAGGGGGTTCTGGTCCGACCTGCTCCTGAACACCTCTGATTAGAAAATATCTGGAAGAGGCTTGAGGCGGCTATAATAATGCAAAGGCTAAACAGGGTGGGTGTGTACTCACTGGAAGTTAAAAGGATGAGGGGTGATCTCATTGAGACATATTGGATTCTTAAGGAGCTTGACAGGGCCAACGCTGAGAAGATGTTTCCCCTCAGAGGGCAGAGGGCACAGTCTCAGAATAAAGAGGCACCAATTTCAGACTGAGATGAGGAAGAATTTGTTCTCTCAGAAGGTTGAGAGTCTCTGGAACTCCTTGCCACACAGAGCTGTAGAAGCAGAGCCCTTGTGTATGTTTAAGGCTGAGATTGATCAAGAATCTATCTATCGGGGAATCAAGAGTTACAGGGAGAGGGCAGGAAAGTGGATGTGAGGAATGTCAGATCAGCCATGTTGAACGGTGGATCAGGCTTGAGGGGCTGAAAGGCCTCCTGCTATTTCTTAGGTCTCATGAGGGATGGGACTGAGTGTATGGTTGACAGGAAGAAAGGAAGTTGTCAAGAGCAGGTAGAGGGTCTGCAATGGAGGAGGCAGTGGCATCGTGCTAGTGTCCAGGGTTCCCTCTGACTTTCTCATGGCCCAACCAGAAGTCAAAGTAGCCAGGCAGGAGGCTGGAAGAGCACGGCAAGGCAGGCAGCATCAGGAGGTGGGGAAGTCAACATTTTGGGTATTAACCCCTCTTCAGGACTGGGGGTGGGGGTAGGGGTGAGCTACAGATAAAGAGAGGGAAAGGTGGGGGAGGGTTTTGGGTGGGGAGAGGGGTGGAGTGGTGAGGTGAGGGAGTGATAGGCAAACATTGGTTAGAGTGTACGACCTGGTTGGTCGGGTGGGGGGGATGAATCCATTTGGCGGCTGGAAGCAAGGGATGGTAGGTGGAATGGATGGGAGGAGGGGGAGGAGCGGGAAGGATACTTGAGATTAGAGAACTCAATATTGAGACATCTGGGCTGTAGGCTGCCCAGGCGAAAGGTAAAATGTTGTTCCTCTAATATGCAGTCAATGCCACAATCGACGTGCCAATGCCTATCACCACGCACAGAATATCACAGCGTTGGTGCACTGCTTAGAGAGTACCATTGGATCTTTTTCTAGGGACACGGTTCAAATCCCACCATGCCACATAGCAAAATTTGAATTCAAGTAAAATTGGAATTAACAGGAAGTTAGCCTCCCACTGCTGATTGTTATCCTTCTTGACTCTTGTGAGCTTAGAAGAATGAGGGGTCAAAATTTTGAGGGGGCTTATTAGGGTGGATAGCCAAAAGATGATCTGTCTCAATGGAGAGACAGGAATTAGAGAATACAGTTTTAAGAATAAGTGATGCCCCTTTTAAAAGAGGGGTGTGCTTTTAATGCCTCAGATGGTAGCTCATGTCATATAAAAGAATGGTTGTGAACAGGTTAATGATCATGCTACTTTGGCTCCCTACGACGTCTCCACAGTAACTCCCCAAGGTCTCTGTAATGACGTCTAACTATAGTTGTACTTGTTGCCATCATGCATAAACCCTGTTATTCAAGAACAGGGCCTTTCTGGAGATATTCTAGCATGATGTCTCGTCTCTTCTCCTCCCCCCCCCCCAATCACTAGATAGTCCCAAGGCAAAGCAAAGCCAAATTCTCTCAAGCAACTCTTAGCTCGGGACTGGGAGAGGTGGCAAATACCATGGTGTTACCAGGAGTTGTCACCTGACAAAATACCGCAGCTACAACGTGGAATTCTGTTCTCCCGGAAGAGGAGAGATTGTTGAGATTGAGTCATTGAAAGTTATTCAAAAAAAGCAAGATTTGATAGGATATTTTTTCAGAGACAAGGGATTCAAGGGTCATTGGGAGGACAGAGAAGAAAATGACGCCAAAATACCAGATCAGTCTATGGAAAGGCAGAGAGAGGATTGAGAAACAGCTGTAGGCCAATTTTCCCAAACAACAATCAGCTATTGTTTATTGAGGGAGGTGAGGGATGGTTTCAGAATGACTGTGCAGGATACTAACTTTATTTGGGCAATGTCTGGGTTACTGTGTAAGCTACAGGCCAGCCCTCCAGTTCTCAGGTGTAGAGGGTGCAGCCGAACACAGTTACATACGACACGACATGTCCACGCACTCAGTGGTGAGGGTGGTCTACCTGGGCCCCCTGCCAGTTGGGTGGTTTGACAACATCATCATGAGTAAGGGTCTATCAAGGTCAGCCCAGAGGTTAGACAGCAACTTTCCCCAGGTAAGACAATTGAGAATATCAGTATTACCACATCGCGTGATGTCAGCAATCTTTGAAAAATTATTTTTTATTCAAAGTGTCAAGGAACCTCAGGGAGAGGGGAACACGGGATTAACGAATGAGCAAAGTTGAAAACCAATAGATAGCTGTGTGTTTGAGATAAACTTAAGTCTGTACTTCACCATTTGCTGCCTCTGTAATGAAAAGATTGATAGGATCTGTTACAGGAAAACCACTTCCTGGTCTTTTTTGAAGTTGTTCTTAAGATAGTGGGTGGTGCTTATAGCACCCAGAGTTAACCCTTTCAGCCCACATACATTGGCCCAATGTGTCACCCCAGCTCCTTTTGAGAGCAATCCTACTGTTCCCTCTCCCTGTATATCCTGCTCTGTGCCAAATACCTCAACAACTTCACAGAATCATAGAATCCCCATAGTGTGGGAGCAGGCCATTCGGCCCTTTGAGTCCACACCAACTCTCTGAAGAACATCCCACCCAGCCCCATCTCCTTGTAATCCTGCATTTCCCATGGCTAACCCACTTAGCCTGCACAACCCTGGACAAAACGGGTAATTTCCCAAGGCCAATCCATCCAACCTGGACTGTGGGGGGAAACTGGAGTACCCAGAGGAAACCCACGTGGACGTGGGGAGGATGTACAAACTCTACACAGACAGTCGTCCAAGGGTGGGATCGAGCCCAAGTCCCTGGTGCTATGAGGTAGCAGTGTTAATCACTGAGCCACCATGCTGCCCCTAACTTGCTCTTAGTAAGATTATATGGGGGTCTCTGCTTTAATTATTCCTTCCCATTCTCCAACGATCCACTGTGTAAAGAAACTGAACCTAATGGTACAATTCCAACATTTGAAAGGCATCTGGATGGATATATCAATAGGAAGGGTTTGGAGGGATATGGGCTAAACGCTGGCACATGGGACTAGATTCGTATCAGATATCTGGTCAGCATGGACGAGTCGGACTGTTTCTATCACTCTAATGAATTTTTCTCCTGGATAAGCATGCACTTAGACACTGCGCATTCACCAGAACAAGGTATCACGATAATGGAAACCACAGTTTAACACTAACATCTCCAGGATTCTCTCCTTATACTACATGTTATATCCATAGAGAATGTTCCAGACAGTCTGGGGTAAAAGTGACCAGTCAGCAAATATTATCAAGTCAGCCAGGAGTGACAGACCCAGGGTAGGATCAGTAATCTACACCACAGTGTTTTACACCACCAAGGGTTATCATGGGCTGGATATTTTGTGCAATAGAACTGAAATGCAAACACAGCAACAAGCAAGGCCCAACAACGTCTCCTCTTCCTCAGGTAGCTGAGGGAATTGGGCATGACAGCGAATACCCTCGCCAACTTTTATAGGTGCGCCATTGAGAGCATTCTGTCTGGATACATCACTGAGGAGAAAGTGAGGACTGCAGATGTTGGAGATCAGAGCTGAAAATGTGTTGCTGGAAAAGTGCAGCAGGTCAGGCAGCATCCAAGGAGCAGGAGAATCAACGTTTTGGGCATAAACCATGATTCCTGAAGAAGGGCTTATGCCCGAAACGTCGATTCTCCTATTCCTTGGATGCTGCCTGACCTGCTGCGCTTTTTCAGCAACACATTTTCAGCCCTGGATACATCACTACCTGGTAAGGCAACTGTACCATTCAAGATCGGAGACGGTTACAGAGAGTGGTGAACTCAGCCCGGACAATCACAAAGGCCAACCTCCCATCTACAGAATCCACCTACCAGGCCTGCTATCAAGGAAAGGCCGCCAGCATTCTCAAAGATCTGTCCCACCCTGGCAGTGCTTTTCTACAATCTCTACCATCAAGGAGAAGGTACAGAAGCCTAAACACACAGACCAGCTGGTTTTTGAAACAAGTTCTACCCGACTGTTGTTAGAATACTGAATGGACTCTCAAACTCCTAACATTCGCCTGTCCCTGTGTTTTTGTTTTTGCCGCTATTTACCTATTATTTACTATCTTTGCTACTTAACTCAGTGATCTGTCTGTATTGTTCGCAAGACAAAGCTTTTCACTGTGCCTCAGTACATGTGACAATAAATTCAATTCACTTCAATAGCAACTGACCATTGATCGAAATCTAACCCTTTCACCCAGATCTAGGTCCTTCAGAATATATTTTTTGGGAGTATTAACCACCACTCACCATCTCTCTCTCTCTCTCACTCTCTCACTCAGCCACACACACAGACACAGACACACAGACACACAAACTTTATTTTTTCATGGAATGAAGGTGCCACTGGCTAGACCAGCAGCTATTGCCCGTCCCTAATTGCCCAGAGGGGAGTTAAGAGTCAACCACATTGCTGTGGGTCTGGAGTCACATTTAGGCCAGAGCAGGTAAAGATGGCAGATTTCTTTCACTAAACTAGACCTCATAGTGCATTGCTTCAGATTAATGGACACAGCCTAATCTACAGCAATACGTACACACCTATAGCATGTATACCTGTAGCGATATATACACACCTTACACAGTATGCACAATAAACCACTGTTGCAGCCTGAATCTTCAGGCCATTATTCCAGCATCCCTGTCGTCGGAACGTTGGAGCGGGAGGAACCTAGGGTCAGGACTGTGGTTCAGTCTGTGGTCTTCTCACCTTGAGGGTTCTGGGTCAAACCCCACTCAAGAGCCCAAACATCACGTTCCAGTGCAGTATACCGGGAGTGCCACACTGTTGGAGGTACTGGTGTTTGGATGAGATGTTAAACGAAGGCCAATCTGCCCATTGACGAATGACTGCCCAGCGGGTGCTCTTGGTACATATCAGTGAAAGTTATCATGGTCCCAAAGGATTCTCTTATTAGACAGAGATTGACTGATGGGGAGTTTAACCCAAGGGTCACTACACAGGGGGAGAAGCTGGAGCTCAGCTGGACCCCACTCTGTCAGAGTCAGTCTGCTTCACAAAATAGGTGTCCAGCCAACTGAGCTGACCAACCCTTGAAGGAACATGCCAATTAGGAGGAGGCAATCCCTCAAGTCTGCATGCCCACTCGATACGATGGTGGCTAATGTGATTACTGCACCTTCCATCTACCCGCTGGGATTAACTTTGGGAACAGGAGGAGTAGAGAAGCAATGTATACTCCTTGCATTAAACTTTGGAATTCTCTGCCTCAGAGCGCCGTGGAACCTCACTCACAGAGTGTATTCAGGATAGAAATGGAAAGGTTTCCGCACATTGATAGATCCCACCGAATGACGTAGCAGGCTGGATGGGCTGAATGGCCTCCTGCTCCTGTTTCTGACATTCCAACGTCCAAAAGCCAAGGCTTCAAACAAAGTGAATATCACTGTGTGTCTGTGAACAAACCCAGGGAACCTCTTCCACCATTGAGCAATGGTTTGCTGAGTCAACACTTGCCTCTTGAGCAATGCCCTGGGGAAGCCTGTCAGCGTGCTCGTCATGAATTGGGAGCTCGGATCCCTGGATGTGGTGAAGAATATACGTCCGCCCTTGAGTGAAGGTCACGTTTTCCTGCTGAAAGATTCACAGCTGGCAATAAATAAAACTGAGTGGCTCTGACGGACGCATCAGAATTAATAGCTCTCCTGCATTAACACTTGGTGGGACTGACAGATCATCTCATTTACCAGACCATAGGGACATGGTGGTTTTAGGCCTTTTAAAAGGCCAGGAGTCTGGATGAACTGGGGGTTGGGTGGTGGGATGGGGGGAGAAACATGGGCACTGCAACGCCTCTTGCAGTTGAGCAGCTCACCCCCAAGCAAGTGCTTACAATTTGGGACGAGGGAAAGGAAGAAAAGAAAAATATGCCGGCCCTCCCTTCACCATAGCCCCTCCCCCCCTAGGCCAGAATCTAGAAAGCGCCCCTTAACAAGGGGAGGAAACTGGAATGCTGGACATGAGTCTAGATCAGAGTAATGCTGGAAAAGCACAGCAGGTCAGGCAGCATCCGAGGAGCAGGAGAATCGACGTTTCCAGCAAAAGTCCTTCATCAGGAAAGAGGCTTGTGGACTGGAAACGAACCTGCCTTTACATAGCGCCATTCTCAACTATAGGACATTGCTTTACAGCCCATGGCATACAGCAGCAACACGAGAAATACAGTATACACAGCAAGATCCCACAAAGAGGAACGATGAGGAAATCTGATGGGTTTTATTCGGCAATTTTATGACGACTCTCCTGCTCTTCAATATGGATTCCAACGGATCTTCCACGAATGATGGAGCCTCTGTTTGACATCTCGTCCATAGTTTGATCTCTCCGATAGTGCGGTACGCTCTCATAACTACAGAGGGTCTGCTTTCACCTTCATCACCTGGGAATGGGACTTGAACCCAGAAGCTGTTGGATTCAGAGACAAGAGTGCCAATCCCGCGAGCCGCAGCAGGGGAGAGCAGGGAGTTAAAAACGGGCGCTGTGTGTATGATCTACATGCACTGCCAGAAATTTGCCAAACATCTTCAGACAAAAAAATCTGCATTGCTGGAATCCACAGTAGACAAGCAGGAGGCTGTAAGAACACAGCAAGGCCAGGCAGCATCAGGTGATGGGGAGTCCTGAAGAAGGGTTACACCTGAAACGTCAACTTCCCCATCTCCTGATGCTGCCTAGCTTGCTGTGTCCTTCCAGTCTCCTGCCTGTCTATCAAAGATCCTTAGACAACACCTTCCAAGCCACACCCCATCCTGACTTGGAAATATATCGCTGTTCCTTCACTGTCACTAGGTCAAAATCCTGGAATTCCTTCCCTCAGGGCATTGTGGGTCAACTCATAGCACATGGACTGCAAGGGTTCAATAAGCCAGCTCACCCCCACCTTCTCAATGGGGCAACTAGGGACAGCAATATATATGTACCCAGCCAACAATGCTACTTAAAAAGATTATCAATTGGCTTTCAACGTCCAGAGAAGTCCAAGGGAGGGATCCAGCAATCAACTCTCATCATCTAGAATCTCAGCATTCAACTCGATTTCCAGTTTCCATAAAGTGACAGGACACAGCGTCAGTACAACAGAAAAGGAGGCCGATCAGTCCATCAATTCCCTGCTATCTCAAAGTTTTCACTGTCCAACCTCCACTCTACAATTAAACAACAAACACATTCAGCACCTTCTGAGCACGCTCAGCTGCTCCGTATCTTGACCCTCCCTGCCTTACAACCACAGAATGATACAGGACAGGAGGCCATTTGGCCCATTGTGTCCCTGCTGGCATTTTAAAGGAGCCAAGTGAGTCATCCCTTTGCCTTGCCTTTCCCATGATCTCTAAGCCTTGGGGTGTTCCTCTAAATTCCCCTCGGAAGCTGTCCGTCCAACCCACTACTCCTGCTCTTTTAGACAGCACGTTCCAGGCTGAAACAACTCTGTGTTAAATATTCACCTCCATTTGCCTTTCGCTCTTCCTCCAATAATATGAAGCCTTCTCTGATTGCTGACACTGCTATTGTATCCTGAAAAACTTAATACCCTCATCAGAATAAAAATATTTTTGAGGAGTTCAATTAACTCGACAGGTGTGTGTGCGTGTGTGTGTGTGTGTGTGTGTGTGTGTGTGTGTGCGCGTGTGTGTGTGTGTGCACGTGCGAGTGTGTGTCTGTGTATGTGTGTACGTGTGAGTGTGCCTGTGTGTTGTGTCTGTGTGTGTTGTGTGCGTGCCTGTGTCTGTATGTGTGTGTGTGCTTGTCTGTCAATGTGTCTGTATGTGTGTATCTGTGTCTGTGTCTGTGCCTGTGTGTGTGAGTGTGTCTGTGTGTGTGTGTCTGTTTGTCTGTCAATGTGTCTATGTGTGTGTGAGTGAGAGTGTGTCTGTATGTGTGCGTGTGTCTGTGTGTGTGAGTGTGGGTTGGAAGGGCTATAGAGTGTCATAATGTTAATACTAAGAAGCAACTTAATTTGAACATGGATCATGTTATTGTCAGCTCACTGAAGGCAATCAGCTTTCCTGGAACGTTTTGCTGTCTGTTCGGCTCTCGCAGGAGAAAATTGTGGAGCACTAAGAAAGAAAATACTTAGTTCATCTCAGTCATTTGCTGTTTGTCTCTGACAGCTAAAGGATTACAAAAGGGGTTTCAGTTCATTGGAGACAGAAACAGGGAGGCAGTTTGTAACTGCAGAGATGGCTGACAGGTAGACAAGCAAAGCTGGCTTATAGCGACATATACAGTGCATCTGGCTGACAGCTGAATAAATTAGCTCATCCCATTACAAGGTATTACGTTTATATTTGCAAAGTTGCAAACTGAATGAAGGTTCGGCTGAGTGGATTGCTTTTCTTTATTCATTCACGGGATAAGGGTGCCGCTGGCCAGGCAGTATTTATTGTTCATCCCTAACTACCCAGAGGGCAGCATTGCTGTGGGTCTGGAGTCACATGTGGAGGAAGGCGAGGACTGCAGATGCTGGAGAGTCAGAGTTGAAAAGTGTGGCTCTGGAAAAGCTCAGCAGGTCAGGCAGCATCCGAGGAGCAGGAGAGTCAATGTTTCGGACATCAGGAATCTGGATGAAGGGCTTATGCCCAAAACATCGACTCGCCTGATCCTCAGATGCTGCCTGACTTTCTGGAGTCACATGTCGGCCAGACCAGGTAAGGATGGCAGTTTCCTTCCCTAAAAGGCATTAGTGAACCAGACAACAATCGATTCATGGTCATCACTCGATTCTTAATTCTGGATATTTACTGAATTCAAATTTCACCATTTGCTGTGGTGGGATTCGAACCCGGGTGTGAGCTGGGGTCTCTGGATTAACAGCCCAGCGATAATATCAGAGGCCATCACCTCCCCGAAGTGAGGCTGCCACCTCTTTAAGATTGGCCGCTTGCTTGTTTTAAAAAGACGGACTTGAGATACTGCCCGGTTCGTCAGAACAATAAGACGGGCGCTCATTAATCCAATCGGGAATCAGGAGACCAGGCAGTGGTTTATGCAAACACCACAGGAGGAAGTCAGATAAACACATAAAACAAAAAGGATTAGACAGTACGGTGGTTAGATTTCGATGAAGAGGGCCGAGGGAAAGCCAGAGTAGAACAGAATAAATAAGGGGAGGCCATTCGGCCCATCAAGTTGATGCTCGACTCTCTGGACAGCAATGTTGTCAGTCCCAATGCGCTCTCGCTAATACCCCCCATTGCCCTGTAAGGTCATCTCCCTCCATTACACATCCAAGGTCCGTTTGAAATCACTGAAATTTTGAAATTTCTATCCCTCCTTCCCAGATCATGAGGTCGAGGGCATGACCTCTCACCAGGAACAAACTTTCTGCACATTCTTCTCCCCACCCCCTACCAAAACCTTAAATCCTTGCACCATCGGTCACTGGGAAGAGAGCTCCCAGACAATGGGGAGGGTGGGTGTACAATGGGACCATATGGAGCCACTCTGGCAAATGGTACAGACATGTTTAAGAAGAAATGTAGATGCAGAAGGGCGAGAAAGGAATTGAAAGCAAATAGGATGAGGGGAAGTGAGGGTGGGAGGGGGCTCTTATGGAGTATAAGTGATTTACTGGACTGGCGGTGTGGGCACTGGTCTGATTCTGTGCTCCAGACCCCCTGTAATTGTGTAATTCTAATTCCCACCTTGAACAACAAGTGGCTTTCTCCAAGTTAATGCCCTCCCCAACCAGACTGTAAACACAGTTGCCTCTGGTAGTTCATGACTTTATAACACCACTACAAGTCGGATTGATTCACTCTCTCTCTCACCTACAACAGAAAGCTGGCAGGGAGGGGGGAGTCTTGAGGGGGATGCAGGGCGATATAGACAAGCTGAGCGAGTGTGGGGCAGATACAGGTGAGAGGTTACACCGAGTTCCCTTCTGCCCACTCAGGCAGGTGTTAAAGATCCCGTGACAAACAGTATTTCCTCCCCATTTTTCATCCCACGACCACATCTCTAAAAGAAATAATTAAAACCAGCCATCTCGTCTTGACTTTATTATGGGATCTTGCTGTGTGCCACATTTCCTGACACCGCTACATCTCAAAAGTGCTGTGAAGTGCTTCGATTGAGTCTTAAGCTTGCGAAAGATGCTGTCATCAGACACCGGCATGAACCAGATGGAGCGAACGGCCTGTTTCTGTGCTGCAAATGCTATTGGGTGGTACATAAATCTGTTTTTATTCCTGATTACCTGGTCCAGAGCAAGTGTGACTCCCGTCCACACTTGTGACATGAGTCAATTCACTGCCTGAGGAGAAAGTGAAGGCTGCAGATGCTGGAGGTCAGAGTTGAGAGTGTGATGCTGTACCTTTGCCTCACCCAGCCCTGCCCCCTCCTCCCGTTTATTTCTCAGCACCCCCCGGCCACAAGCTTCATTCCTGATGAAGGGCTTATGCCCGAAACATCGATTCCCCTGCTCCTCTGATGCTGCCTGACCTGCTGTGCTTTTCCAGCACCACATACAATTCACCTCCAGGCAATGATGGCCGAGCAACAAACAGTGAGGGAAAAAAAAGACTGAAAATAGGGGAAAGGATCAGGAGTAAAGGTTAGAACAAGTTAATTAAACGTGAGATGGCTGGAGAATCTTTCTACAAGTGTCTTATTGCTACCACTCAGTGGAAAGGCTAATCTGTTGTGCATGTTTGGCAATCCTTCTACATAATAAAAGCGACTTTGATAAAACAGGAGTCTGTGTGAATGCCCTTTTTTTGCAGTCACTCAGTAATTCCCGTACACCCTGCTGTGAGGGAAGGAGCTGCCTTCTTTGCTTTTACTAATCTGCTGTGGAGAGATTACCAATGGAGAAGTCGGGAGGGAATATTAATGCAGCTACAAATGCAACACTCTCAGAAACTGAAGGTCAAAGTTCGACGCTCAATTGTCTAACTGACACCAACTCCAAGGAACCTTTTCCTCATAACTACAAAACATCAATTCACATTCGAGTCACATTTAACAGAAGTAGTGTCCCAGAATTCTCCTGATAGGGGGCACCTTCTCCATTTGCCTGCACTAACTGGCCAATCACAGGACCTTTCAGAGTTGGATTTAAAAGGGTAACTGTGCTGGAGCCTCATATTTTCAGTCACTTGAATTAATTTTAATAGAAACCCATTAGATACAGAGGAAACTGTATGGGCTACGGAGTTAAAAGGGATTGAGTTAGTGGCCTAGTAATCCAAAAACTCACACGCTAATCATTAACTGAATTTAAATTCCAGGTTAAGACATTGCTTGAGTCAGCAATAGCGATCAGGAATGCACTGATTTCTCTTAAAAATGCAACTCGCTCACTAATCTCCTTCAGATAACGAAATCTTAGGAGGGGAGAGGTTAAAAGTGTGGGGAAGGAATATTTAAATATTGGGTGATTAAAAAGATCAAGGCAAAGACAGGGCAACCCTTTGATATTTGTGCTATTATCTATTACAATGCACTTGGACCTTTATTTATTGTTGTGGGCGTCGCTGTCTGTGTAAGCATTTATTCCCAGTCCTGAGATGCCCTGCCTTCTTATACCACTATAGTCTGTTGTGGTGGAAGTTGTTTCTGAAAGCATGGACTGCAACACTTCAAAGGAATTTAGGGATGGGTAATTAGATTAGATTATTTACAGTGTGGAAACAGGCCCTTCGGCCCAACAAGTCCACACCGCCCCGCCGAAGCGCAACCCACCCATACCCCTACATCTACCCCTTACCTAACACTACGGACAATTTAGCATGGCCAATTCACCTGACCTGCACATCTTTGTGACTGTGGGAGGAAACCGGAGCACCCGGAGGAAACCCACGCAGACACGGGGAGAACGTGCAAACTCCACACAGTCAGTCGCCTGAGGCGGGAGTTGAACCCGGGTCTCTGGCGCTGTGAGGCAGCAGTGCTAACCACTGTGCCACCATGCCGCCCACTAATCATTGCTGGTTCTTCAAGCAACAGCCATTTGCTTCGTATGAACTCATTCAGAAATCAGTAAAGCCCTCAATGGCATATGTTCCTTTTTGTCTTGGCACCTTATGAGCAAAAGCACAAATAGATTTAAAGTTCACAAGCACAGGTACAGGGGCTAACACAAGAGGTGACCATTCAGCCCATAATGTCTTCACCAGCTCTCCGGATGAGCGATTCAGAGGCAAACATTAACCCTGCACATCTTTCCTTTTCAGTTAAGCAATCTCTGCTCAAAAGCCTCGAATTACCTGCCTCACTCTCCATCAATAATGTGGGCAGCACTGGCTAAGCCAGCATTTATTGCCCATCTCCAAATGCCCCAGAAGGCAGTTGAGAGGCAACAGCTGTGGGTCAGGAGTCACATGTAGGCTGGTCCTGGTAAAGGATGGCAGATTTCCTTCCCTCAAGGACACTCATGAACCAGATGAGGTTTTCTGACAATGGTTTAATGGTCATCATTTGTCTCTTTAATTCCAGACAGACAAAATTGAATTCAAATTCCACCATCGGTATCCTGACAGGATTCGAACCCAGAACATTACCTGGGTGCCAGGATTAATAGTCCAGTGATAACACCACTAGGCCATTGCCTCCCTCAGTCATTGCTGAGTCCTGCGTGTCTGAAACGAAGGTGGGACAGCCAGCGTCGGCTCCTGGCCTCCAGTTTGTCCATTACTGAAGAGGCAGGTGCGTCAGTACAACTTTCTCCCTGACACAACATAATAAGCTAGACCACAGAAAGTGTTACTAAGAACACCATGCGATGACAGAAGATTATCTTCTTGTATTCTTGATCTGTGTAATTTCAGTTTCCAACACGACATCGCTCAACTGAACCGGAAGAAATAAAAAGTTAGCTATGGCTGACCTGCTTCAGAACTTTGTGTACGGCTTCAGAGAGAAACTCCAGACTCACGGCTGCCTCAGGTCACCTTGCATCTACTAATGGAAACATCCCTGACAGCATCGAATCCATTATCTGAACTGAGCGGCAATGCAAAAATCTCTCAATGTCTGAAAGCTTGCTAATGTAATCATGGTGAGTGTACAGAAAACCAGTCAACATCGAATTACTGGCACTATCACTCAAGTCATTGCCTGCTCACATCTTCGTGAACAGTCAAGGAGACAGAAATCTGTCTCTATAGCGTTTTTGTTTACAATCATCTGACAGAGTTTCAAACAGCACAGCTGGTCATGTCCACACAGAACATCCCTACAAATCTCACAACACCAGGTTAGAGTTCAACAGGTTTATTCGGAGAAAGTGAGGGCTGCAGACGCTGGAGATCAGAGTTGAGAGTGTGGTGCTGGAAAAGCACAGCAGGTCAGGCAGCATCCGAGGGGCAGGAGAATCTACGTTTTGGGCATAAGCCCTTCATCAGCCTGTCATCATATTCCTAGTGAAGGGCTTATGCTCAAAATGTCAACTCCCCTGCCCCTCGGATGCTGCCTGACCTACTGTGCTTTTCCAGCACCACACTCTCGAATTGGTTTATTTGGAGGCACTTACCATAACCACCTGATGAAGGAGCAGCGCTTCAAAAGCTAGTGCCTCCAAATAAACCTGTTGGACTATAATCTGTTGTTTGTGTGATTTTTAAACACAGGACGTCATCCAACTATTCTAACCTTATTCCCCAGCATCGTTTCCAGTGCTCTTCCAAATAGTTCTTAAATGACTTGAAGATTCCTGTCTCTACCACACCTTTGGGCAGCAAGTTGCAGATACCCACCACCCTCTTGGTAAACTTTGTTGTCCTAAAATCCTCTCCAAACCTCCTCCTCCCTTCAAAAGGCCCCTGGTTATTGACCCTCTCTGCTAACGTGGGAGCTTTCTCCCCATCTACCCTCAGCTTTGTACTAACCACCTCTCCCCCACCCCCTCATTCAACACTACCTTACAACTCAGGCCTAAATGCCACTTGAACCATTGCAGTTCAAAACCTGAAACAGGATTGACAATATAGAAGGTTGAACGGTACAGGCCCTTCGGCCCACGATGTTGTGCTGAACATTTATCATAATCGATGATCCAACCTAACCTACACACCCCTCAATTTACTGCCGACCATGTGCTTATCTAGCAGTCGCTTAAATGTCCCTAATGTCTTTAATTACACTGAAAACGGCTGGAAAGACTCAGCAGGTCTGGCAGCATCTGTGGAGAGAGAAACAGGATTAACATTTTGGTTGTGAATCATTAAAGGCTGTTTCTCACGTTCCACAGACGCTGCCTGAGCTGCTGAGTGTCTCCAGCATTACTTTGCCCCAGTTTGTCTTTCAGATTTCTAGCTCCTGTAGCAGAGTCTTTGTGAGGCTACTTGGATCAGGGAAAGTTCTGGGTGTCATGACCATACACTGGGCGCACCCTCTGGACGATCCAGGGACTCCGAGTCGGTACAAGTTGCACATCAACCCCTTTTTAATTGTCACGTGTCTCGTGACTGAAAAATAACCAATAGCAGAGCCTGCAAACAACATCACCAGCCCAAAGGCTCGCCCATTACACTTCCATGGTGGAGAGCTACTTCAATAAAAAAACAATGAGCTGAACTATGAATGCAAATGTTTAAAGTATGTTTAGATAAAAGTTACTAGTGAAGGTGAAAGTCAGATCAGTCTTTCCTATTGTTGCCAACCTGGGTTTACTTTAGGATTCCTCTTCTGAAAGGAAGTCAGCAGTCGCGATGGCTTCCATGGTCAAATAGTTGGAGGTTGCTCCCTGAGGTGAGCCCAGAACACGCCCTGGAAGTGAGTCCAGGCTCCTCTGAACACAGCCACCCTCCAGCTGTTCCTCTTCCCCACATCCTACATCCCTCCTGCGGTCTCCTACCTGTGAAGGAGTTGCTGCAGCAAGATGTTCTTCTCAGACCGTGCCACTCAGCCAGCCTTTGTCACAAATCAAAACCAATGAGCAGCAAGCAGTCACTTCTGATGAACTGCTGCATCACAAAGTGAGGTCAGTTCCTTGTGCTGTCCTTCCTGTTCAATGCTACAGAAACTCTGTAAACTCTTGTAAGTAGAGGACAGGCTTTGGGGAGTCAAGAGGTGAGTTACTTGCTGCAAGATTCCTCCCCAGTTACCTGCTCTTGTAGCCATTGTTTAATTGGCTAGTTCAGTTCAGTCTCTGGTCAATGGTAATCCCCAGGATGGAGAATTGACCATTGATTATCGTGAAAAAAAAATCCCATGTGGCTTGCTAATATCCTTCTGGGAAGGAAATCTGCCCTCCGTATCCAGCCCGGCCTATGTGTGACTCCCGACCCTCTGAAATGCCCCAGCAAAACACTCAGTTCAAGGAATGGGGAACCAATGGTGACTTTGGCAATGATGCCCACATATGAAGACAGGATAAGGAAATAAAATTTCAAAGGTGTGGACTCTGAACACATGCCTAACCTGAGTTGGCCAAAAGACTGTGAGAAAACAACCATTTCCTGTTTCTTGGCAGTGAAGGAATATGCTGAAGAAATAGGTTAATGATTTCAGTCCAACCTGCTTTTCTGGTTTCATCATTAACTTGTTGACTGCTGTTACTCAGTGCATTTCCAAACATACAGGACTATATTGGAGGGTGAAAAATATCTTTCATCTCCAACATTGCTATAGTATATAACCTGCTCTTTCCTCCTGATTTGCACTGTCTCAGACATGCACAGATATCCTGGAGGTTAATATTGACTAGGAAGTCAACTGGATTCTCCATATAAATACAATGGCAATAAGAGCAGGTCACAAGCTAGGAATACTGCAGCAAGTAACTCAACTCCTAACTCCCCCAAAGCAATTATCTCCAATGCACAAGCGCAGAATGTTAGGGAATGCTCCCCACTTGCCTGGATGGGTGCAGCTCTAATGTCAAGCAGCCTTGGCACCACGTCCACACGCATCCACTCCCTCCAGCATCGATGCTCAGCAGCAGCAGTGTGTACCATCGACAGGACGCACTGCAGAAATTTGCCAAATATCTTCAGGCAGCACCTTCCAAACCCACAATTACTTCCATCTTGAAGGACAAAGGCAGCAGATACTTGGGAACATCAGCCCAATCCAAGTTCCCCTCTGAGTCAATCACCACCCTGACTTGGAAATATATCGCTGTTCCTTCATGATCACTGGGTCAAAATCCTGGAATTCCCTCTCTAAGGGCATCAAACTACAGCACATGGACTGCAGCGGGTCAAGAAGGCAGCTCACCCCCACCTTCTCAAGGGGCAACTAGGGACAGGCAAAAAATGCTGGCAAACCAGCGATGCCCACGTCTCATGAGTGAATTTTTAAAAATTCATTCACAGGATGGGGGCATCACTGGCTAGGAGAGCATCTATTGCCCATCCCTAGTTGCCCAGAGAGGGGGTTAAAAATAAATCACAATGTTATGGGTCTGGAGTTACGTGTAGGCCAGACCAGGTAAGGACAGCAGATTTCCTTCCCTAAAGGACATTACCATATCAGATGGGTTTTATGACAATTGACAATGGTTACATGGCTCCCATTAGTACCATTGTCATTGAGTAAAAAGCCAATCTATCTGCCATAGAGTGTTACAGCATGGAAAAAAAAGGCACTTCATGTTGGGGGAAATTTAATCCCGTGTGGTGGGATTTGAAGCTATGTCGCCTGAGCCTCTGAATTGAATTAAGTTGAATTGATTGTCACGTGTACCAAAACACAGTGAAAAGCTTTGTCTTGCGAGCAATACAGGCAGATCACAGAGTTAAGTAGCATAGATAGTAAATAATAGGTAAATAGTGGCAAAAACAAAAACACAGGGACAGGCGAATGTTAAGACTAGCCCAGTGACGATACCATCTCCTAGATCACCTATCCTGCTGGCACTGAGTTAAACGGAGTTAAAGGAGGGTCACTAGCCCTCCCATTTTTTGCTAAAACTGACACCCATTCCTCTTGGAGGATTTTCCAGGTCAATGCCCGATTTCATTTGTACGTTTTGACCTGGTAAGATATCCCAAGCATTGCCTAGAACTGTCAGTAAACAGAACCTGCTGTAGCGCAACACGGAGGGGTACTTGGGTCAGGAACCAAACTGTTGGTCAACGAGGTCAGCTTTAAAGAAATCTGTCTGGAGGAAGAGAGGGTGAGGTAGAGAAGGGGAAGTTTAAGGAGGAAGTTTCAGAGTTGAACGTCCAGCTGAAGGGATGGCTGCCAATGTGGAACAAGTAAAATGCTTTAAAATTTAATTACAACAATTATAAGGGGCGCTTGAGAGGCCAGAAACAGAGGAGGTACGAGATCTTGGAGATTAACAGAGCTCAGCAAGACAGCAGCCATGCAGGGATTTGAATATTCAGAACTGTACAGCACAGAAGGAGGCTATTTAGGCCATTACAAATGTGAAAGCCTTTTGTTACCTTGCTTTTCCCCCAAAACGGTGTACATTAGTTCTATTCAGATTAACGTTCAACTGCCTTTTGAAACGGCCTTGGATTGCCCCAGCCTTGCAAATAAAAATCAGGGCTATTTACCAGAGGAAACAGATGGCTCCTCATTCACTCCATAAAAACACTTCAGAATTTTCTGCACCTTTTGACCGTCTTCCCCCCACCCTCTCTCTTGGCCTCTTTATCCTCTCCCCTTACACTTACAGGGAGGTCTCTTGGTATCGTACTGGAGACCACACACCTCCTCCCCCCGCCCCGCCCCAAACTTGGAGATTCTCCATACTGGCCAGATTTGTACTCAATCCTCTAGCCCCCACCTACGCTTCGCTTTGGAAAGGTCTATTAGGCACACCTTGTTTTTATATTCAATGTTCCCACTACCCCGGATATCCGAAACACTGTTTTACCTCCATATCAATCCAAAGACTGTGAGTACGAAACCCCCTAACCCCTAGGCTCAAGCATCCCCTCAGAACCACAAATGTTAAGAGGCCCGAGAACCAATTGGGGTCAGTGAACGTAGGATGGGTAGATGGGATTTTGAGAGCATTTGGAAACGGTCAGTGCAGGTTTTCCAGACCAGTGCACACCAACAGATGCTGATGGGGCATGGAGCATAAACCCAACCAGTCATTCCAATCAATGAACAATGGAGTTCTTTTATATATCGGAACACTCGACACCGAAGAAGTATTAAGCCAGACTTGATAGCTCCTGCAAGAGCTATCTCCTCCTATGGTTCACGATAAAATGACGCATTGTTCAGCAGTGAAACTATTCTTTCCTTATCCTATTGCTCTCCTTCCAATGTCATTGCCATCAGCATCTTCACTCTCATGTGAGAACTGAAGATGGAGCCCTGAACCCCACCTTAAGTAGAGGTCACTGGGTGGGGGAACAGGAAACTTTCTGTCCCCTTCCTTGCATTAGCCAGAGGGAAGGCTCCTTTCGCTGTTTTCTCCTGGCTTCCACTTCTTCCCAACAGCAAGTCTCACGGTACACCATCCCTTTCCGGATGCTCTTCCTGCACTTTGGACCGTCTGGGGGCCACTGATTCCCAGGTATCGGTGGGAATGCCGTACTTCCCCAGTGATGCCTTGAGGGTATCCCTGAAGCCTATCCCTCTGTTCCATGTGGGGCTGGCCTGCCGTTTCAGAGCTGGGAGTAGAGCATCTGCTTGGAGAATCTTGCGAACGACATGCCTAGTCCATCGCAGCCGATCAAGGGGAGGGTCAGTGCCTCGATGCTGGGGATGTTGTCCTAGTTGAGGACGCTAGTGTTGATATGTCTGCCTTCTCAGTGGATTCCCAGGATCTTACACAGGCAGCGTTGGTGGGACTACTCCAGCATCTTGAGGTCCCTGTAGACAGTCTGTGTGTCAGAGCCATACAGGACTCTGGGAACCACCACAGCTCTGTATACCATTGACTTGGGGTTGGAGCTGATGTTGCTGTTCGCAAACACCCTTTCCCGCAGACGGCCGAAGGCTGTGCTAGCACACTGGGGGCAGTGCTGGATCTCTTCATCAAAATCTGCTTTGGTCGGCAGGACATTCCCGAGGGATTGGAAGGTCCAAGGCCTCTCTGTGGACCTTGGTGATCGGGGATTCGCTCTGCAATGCTGGGCCTGGTTGGTGGGGGGCCTCGGTCTTGTGGATGTTCAGGGTGAGCCCCATGCTCTCATATGTCCCTGTAAAGGTACTGACAATGGGTGGGAGGGACAATCACTCTCTGAGATCACACACACACACACACACACCATCCACGTCCTGCAGCTCAGTGACACTGAGTTGGGGTGAGTTTGGTTTTGGTTTGAAGGCTCTGCTCTGCTCCTTAAAGAGTCGCTCTTTAAAAGCCAAAGGTTTCAGCATTACCTTCCCTGACATCACCCTGCCCCCATCCTGACGGTGCTCAGCAATGTCCTTCACTGGCTGTGGAATACTTTGGGAATGCCAGAACGTCTGCAAGACAGTGCTGAAACACAGGTTTCCACCGTTGTATTCAGACAGCAGTACAAGTCGCAAGAGAGAAATCGGAGTGCTAACATAGCTAGCTCAGTCTGGCCTTCATTTTCAAATTTTACTGAGGCCTCAGGATCAGAAGAGCAGTACTTGAGCAAAAAAACTTTGCACAGCTTGATCTGATGTTCACGTGGTCCTGGTCTATCAAGGTGACAGGGGACAGCTGTACAACTGTAGAAAGGTTTTGAATTTAAGAGCCAAGACCCACCACTGCCTTGATATTCAGGGATGCTGAAATACTTGCCTATGGAGTAATGAGAATCCTGCTTTTGTTTGGAATTGCAGTTCCTGGTTTCATTCATCCCCTTTGGCAAGTTGACCACGAAGTGAGGGTGACAGAATTCACATCAGGTCAACTGCACAGAAACAGGCCATTCAGCCCAAGTTGTGCTTCTATCCACTTGTAGGGTGTGAGTCACAGGATCATATAGTGCAGAGGTCCTTCGGCCCACCTAAACTACACAAGTCTCACTTTCCAGCCAACTGAATGTTAAGAAGAAACGGGTATACAAATAGGAAGGGTTTAGAGGGATATGGGCCAAATGCTGGTAAATGGGACTAGATGAGATTGGGATATCTGGTCAGCATGGCCGAGTTGGACCAAAGGTTCAGTTTCCGTGCTGTGCAGCCGTTTGACTCCAAGATGGAGTCAGAGCTCAGTCAACAGTTAGATATCTGTTAGCCCACAATGGGGGCTCAAGTGTTCATCGAGCGAGCTGAAGGGGGAGATATTTGTCTATCAGCCTTGGCATACAAATAGCCTCCCTGTGCCGGAGTGTACGATGGGAAACATAAGCCAGGCACTGCTCAAGGGAGACCAGAGAGGAGGAGGAAAGGAGTTGGGTGAGCTACAGAGCTCACTTGTTGATCAAAAAAAACATGGTTGAGGATGTAGCTCTGGGAGTAGAGCTCGGCTGAGAGAGTAATAGGAGCGAGAGCGCAACTTAAAAAGCAGAGCCTCAAATCCTTGGTGGCTGTCTCCAGAGTCACCTGCCTTAGCTCTGTCTGCTCTTCATAGATGCTGCTTTAAGCCTGGTTCATGATCACCTCATCCAATGGGTCTTTCTTTGGCTCAGCATCAACTTTAGCCTGTTTCAGCCTCAAGTCATTCGGTGCAATACAAAAGCAAGTTTTTGTTTTAGAATTAGAATCCCTACAATATGGAAACAGACCCTTCGGCCCAACGAGTCCACACCCACCCTCTGAAAAGTAACCCAGCCAAATCTATTCCCCTGCCCTATATTTACCCCAGACTAAAGCCCCTAACATAATGGGCTATTCAGCATGGCCAATTCACTGGACCTGCACATCTTTGGATTGTGGGAGGAAACTGGAGCACCCAGAGGAAACCCACACAGAGAGTCGCCCGAGGCTGGAATCAAACTCAGGTCCCTGGCGCTGTGAGGCAGCAGTGCTAACCACTGAGTCACCACATTGTTGTTGTTGTCTTTCCTGGTTTGGACCAACAAGTTAAAATTACAGTTTCCATTCTTGTCTGGATTCTTTAATTAACAAATGAGCATTGCAAAACAGTGAAATGAAATTATTGGACAAAGGGACAGTGTCTATCCTACCTGCCTGTGCCTCACCTGCTATTTATATCTTATTGCACAGGAATTTTAATAACACTCTCAGAACATACATAAATCCTGTTGAACATCCGGCAACTTTCTTCGATATTATTCATTCACAAGGTGAGGGCCAGGCCAACATTTATTGCCCATCCCTAATTGCTGTGGGTCTGGAGTCATGTGTAGGCCAGACCAGGTAAGGATGGCAGTTTGGACATTAGTGAACCAGATGGGGTTTTTCCAACAATTGACAACGGTTTTGTGGTCATCATTAGATTCTTAATTCCAGATTTTTAAAAATTGAATTCAAATTCCACCATCTGCCTTAGTGGGATTTGAACCCAGGTCCCCAGAATATTCGCGGAGTCTTTGGATTAACAGTCCACTGATGTTACCAAAAGGCCATCACTTCACAAATGCAACTGGGAGTTTTTTTTCTCCTTGTCTGTCTGTCTCTCTCTCCCTCCCTCCCTCCCTCTGTCCCCTCTCCCTCCCTCTCTGTCATTGGAAATCTACAATCTAATGATAGAAGCCAGATTACAAACAAACATGAATTCATTCTGAAACCGAGATTTGCATCAAGTATATCAGCACAATCGAGGTAGAACAACTGTGGTGTGAGGGGGACAGGGTAGAATTTTAACAGGATACAATTCCAAAACTAGTTAAATTATTCTCCAATTAGCAGCAGCCTATAGACTGACCCGATCATTCATCTAACTCATGCACACAGTTAGGCTTGACGGGCTGAACGGCCTCCTCCTATACCCCACGATCTTGCTGTTTATGGATCAAGGGTTTCTTTCTCGAAAAAGCAGGGGAACCAAGCTGCATTTATCTAGAACCAGGTTTAGGTCACAATGGAGGACCACGTGCTCTCGATGTCAAACACTAACAGGGACAGTAAAGAAAATGCTGCAATGATTTACGAGGGAATGGGGCAAGATGGGACTCTCTCCTCTGGAACACAAGAGGCTAGGTTCAAATGTGGATATGGAGAAACTGTTTCCACGTGTGAGTGAGCAAAAGGGCAGAGAGTGAGACAAAGCACCATTAGCAGATCAAAGGCCTGGGTACCACGGTAGTGTCCCTACCTCTGAGACAGGAGACCTGGGTGCAATTCCCAGAGGTATGTCATAGCGTGAATCCAAAAAACAGAAAATGCTGGAAAATCTCAGCAAGGCTGGCAGCATCTGTAAGGAGAGAAAAGAGCTGACGCTTCGAGTCTAACTGACCCTTTGTCAAAGCCAAAGAGGTATGTCATAGCATTGCTGAACAGGATGATTAAAAAATACCTAGACCGCTCTGCCCTTCCTTAAACAGCAGCACTGGATTTTTAAAATTCCAGCTGGACAGAAATCCCAGAGCTGGGCTCTGTGGGTGGAGCAATGAAAACTGAACAGGCGAGATTTTAGACAATTGGTGGAGGAGCACAGAAATGCTGAAGGAGTTAAAGGTCGGAGGACATGACATAGATAAGGAGCAGGAGACTTACTGGCTAAAGGCTTTGGAGTTCACACCCAACTCACGGAGAATATATCCCTGCTGAAGGTGGGAATAGATGGGAGAAAGTCTGAGCAAGGTGAGGGGTGGGGGTGGGCTGGAAATAGAATCAGAGAATTGTTACAGGGCTGAAGGAGGCCATTCAGCCCACCATGCCCGCACCTCGTGCCAATCTCCTGCCTGTTGCTCATTAACGCCGCACACCATTTTATCCAAATAACCAGCCAATGCCCTCTGTATTGAGGGGTAACATTTGTTATAGAGATACAAGGAACTCCCTAGACATAATCACCGTAAAGCAAGCTGCCAAGGAGAAAACACAAATGTAAATTCTAGTTTTTAGTAATTCCTGGGAACCATTTACAGTAAAATCAAAAATGAAACACAAAACCCTGACTAGAGATGTCAATGGTATTGATAATGCATCAGAATATTTTAAGTACAATACTTTAATTCTTATATCACGATACCTGATATCAAAAAAATAACCATGTTTTAAAAATAAGTGTTCAAGTGGCTTCCAATTGCGTTGCAATGATCTGGCTCAGACAGACACATCATTATTAGACAGAGTTGAATCTGCACTTTTACCTGTCTCCCACAGCCTGACATTTATTATTCCAGAACACAGACCTAGGACTGATCAGTGACGTCTCAGTCCATTTGCAGATAGGTCTCATTCCCCATTCACACACACACCCACACCCCAACAGTAAGGGACACATAGACAAAAATAGGGGGACACACGTACACAGAGACAAGGACACACCCAAACATAGGCACGCACACACACAAACCCACAGGCACAATCACACAAATCCCACCTCCCCCCCATACACAGGCACACACACACACACAATCACACAAACCCATACACACAGAAACAGACACAGGCACACAATCACACAAACTTATAAACACACACACAGATAGGGACACACTCAGAGACAGACACACAGGCACACAATCACACAAACCTACACACACACAGACATACACAGGCACACACACAATCATACAAACGTATAAACACAGACACACACACAGATAGGGACACACTCAGAGACAGACAGACACACAATCACACAAACCCCCACCCCCACAAACACACACAGGGACCCGCAGATAGATAGACAAACACAGAGAGAGGTGTAATTCTGACGGAACCCTAAGCCGAGTGAGTGAGCCTGCCTTGTTGTGCAGTCTCCAGAGGCAGTACCCTTACCTGCCAGGATAGCTTTACCCGGGTGAGTGAGCTTGGCTTTCGGGGCTGCAGCAGCAGCGGCGGCGGCTCCGAGACTCGGCCTGTGTGCTGACATCTCTCACTGTCTCACTGCTGCCTACAGGCGCTGCACTGGGCTGTGTCCCTGGTAAAGCCCCTTCCTCTGTCCCTGTGTGTGTGTGTGTGTAAGAGCAGCGTGGCTGTGGGAGCCCCAGACCGTACACAGGGCGGAGACTACACCGCCTTCATCTGGCGTCACATCCTCAGCATCTGGCTGTGTGCCCAAGGGTGGAGAGAGCAGGAACATTCAATATAAGACAGGAATCAACACTTTCTAACAAGCCTGCAAGAAACAGTGTAGGTCACACACAGCCCTGCTCAGTAATGCCAGCTCTGCTGGGATCTTCACAGAGCTTTGTTTCCTCTTAGTATCTGAAAGACAGAATCTGGAATAGATTGGATACTCCCTACACCCGGAAGGGGCAACACTAGAAGGAAATTTAACACTGAATCAGCCTTTTACAAATGACAGCTTCATAAACTCACCAACGGTCCCAGTGCACAGAGCTATATCGTAACCGTGTTCCTGTAGACACCAGGTTATAGTCCAATAGGTCTATTTGAAATCACAAGCTTTTTGAGCACTGCCCCTTTGCCAGCTAGGTCCAACACTGGCACCTCCACATTGTGTAGGGGAGGTGATGGCCGAGTGGCTATTATTAAAATAAAAGCAAATTACTGCAGATGCTGGAATCTGAAACCAAAAGAGAAAATGCTGGAAAATCTCAGCAGGTCTGGCAGCATCTGGAAGGAGAGACAATAGCTGATGTTTTGAGTCTAAACTGACCCTTTGTCAAAGCTTTGACAAAGAGTCAGTTAGACTCGAAGCGTCAGCTCTTTTCTCTCCTTACAGATGCTGCCAAACCTACTGAAATTTTCCAGCATTTTCTCTTTAGGTTAGTGTGTATTTTTGTTGGATTGGTAATCCAAGACCCAGTTAATGTTCTGGGCAGCTGGCTTTGAATCCACCACAGCAGATAGAGGAATTTGAATTCAGTTTTTTAAAAACTGGAATTAAAAGTCTAATGATGGCCATGAATTCCATTGTTGATTGTTATAAAAGCCCATCTGGTTCACTAATGTCCTTTAAGGCAGGAAACTGCCCTCCTTACCTGGTCTGGCCTACATGTGACTCCAGACTCACAGCAAATGTGGTTGACTCTTGACTGCCCCCTGGGATGGGCAATAAATGCTGCATCGCCAGTGATGCCCTCATCCTGTGAAGAAATTATAAAAAATATTCCTGTACTGTAGAGAGACCTGGACCCTGCACTAACAGCACATGAGAGCACTGGAGACGTACCCTCAGCAATGCCTCTGTACTGGGGGGAAACACAGCGGCTCAGTGGTTAGCACTGCTGCCTCACAGTACCAGGGATCCAGGTTCAATTCCAGCCTCAGGTGAGTGTCTGTGTGGAGTTTGCACATTCTCCCCGTGTCTGCGTGGGTTTTCTCCCACAATCTAAAGATGTGCAGGTTAGAGTGAATGGGCCATGCTCAATTGCCTGTAGTGTTAGGTGCATTAGTCAGGAGTTAATATACGGTAGGGGAATGGGTTTGGGTGGGTTACTCTTCAGAGCGTCGGTATGGGCTTGTTGGGCCGAAGGGTCTGTTTCCATACTGTAGGGAATCTAATCTAATCAATGGGAGAGACTATCTACAACACCTTTTTGAAGGCTGGTCTATAAACATTCAGGCAAAACCAACTCCAATAAACTGTCCCCAGGAGGTCTGTTTTGCAATTCTCAAATGGACAGCCGGCTAGTGGAGAGTTAGAAAATGTTACAAAGATACCAGGCAACATTGGACACAGAACAAGACCACACCTATGGAAGGATATACAGAAATTAGGAGGAATGCAGGAAAAATTCATGAGAGTTGATTCCTGAGATGAGGAATTAAATTGACATGGCCAGATTGGCAATGTTCTCTCAGACATGGTTGAGAGTTGATTTGATGGAAGTTGATGCGATGAGCGTTAGCCCATGTAAATTGTACCACAGAAACTCAGGTTCTTACTGAGGCAGATATCTGCAAGTTTATTAATAACTAACCATGTGAAGCAATGACATCTCAGATTTATAGTCTGGGCAATATGCTTAATTATTACATTGTCCACAATACCATTTCACTTGGGCCTGTACCTAAGATTGTAATATTCAACCAGGAACCTACGCTGGTGAGTGGAGATCACAAGCTCTGATTCTTTGTCCTGGTTCATACTGGGATGACTCTGCATTTCTGTTCATACTTCTGTACCGTTTCCTCCCTTCTTTCCAACAATGTGTTGTGTGTGTGTGATGGGCTGGTAAGAGCTTGTGAGGGAAGAGCTCTGTAGATCTGCTTTAAAAAGAGGAACTGCCAATGGGGGTAGACCATTGTCTTGAGTATCGTGTAAATGGAACATGGCCATCCTCCAAAACCTTGGCAATTAGCTCCACGTTTAGTGAGCACGGACTTTATGATACAGACAGTGCATTCTACAAGAGCATTAGATTGAGGATGATGAAGAGAGAGAGGGTAATGAAGTGGACCCACAACTTTCTGTAAACCTCTTGGAATGGAGTACAGGTATAGTATGGACTATAACGTTTCACTGAACACCAAGCATACTGAATACAACAGTTAATGTGTCAACTACCATTGCATGAGAGAGATCTTTGATTTATCTCACAAGCGTGAATTTGTTAAATAGTGAACAGCGTGTGGACTTGCCCTCGGACATGGGGAACCTCAGCGGCAATCAGACGTACTGGCACTAGAGGGGGTGCAGAGAAGGGTCTCTGGGTTGATTCTGGAGTTGAGGGGGTTGGCTTATGAGCAGGGACTGAGTAGACCGGGATTATATTCATTGGAATTTAGAAGAATGAGTGGAGATCTTATAGAAACATAAAATTTTGAAGGGAACCGATAATGTAGAAGGGGAGAGGATTTTTCCACTGGTGGGTGAAACTAAGGCAAGAGGGCACAGCCTCAAAATTAGGGGTGGAGCAGATTTCAGACTGATTTGAGAAGGAACATCTTCACCCAGAGGGTTGTGAATCTGTGGAATTCCCTGCCCAGGGAAGTAGTTGATGCTAAGGTGTATAATTTTTTGAACAGTAAAGGAATTAAGAGATACGGTGAGAGGGCAGGTATGTGGAGCTGAGATTTTACACGACTTAATTGGTTGGGCAATGTCTTTATTGATGCCGGGCCAAGGGATAGATTCATGAGGCAATCTCTTGGTTTTTGCCCTTCCTGAGTTGAGGTGTGCGTAGTCAAGCATATCTTGGCATTGAGCCTGTGGAAGAATCCTTTGTAAGTTACATTCCTGGAGGATGCTAGTCTCTGAATGACGAGAGAGGACATTGCTGCCTGGGAACCCACTGAGGATGATCATTGTGAACTGTTTCAGCCAGATATCATCAGCTGGAGCTTGTTCTCATTGTTCTGATTGGTTGTGACCAAAATCAACATGGTATCCATCCTCAAACTCAGAAACGTGGAAAATTGGTACAGGAGTAGACCATTCGGCCCTTCAAGCCAGCTCTGCTATTCAATATGATCACAGTTGACCGTGCGATTTCAGTATCCCACAGCTGCTTTTTCTCCATACTGGATTTGACAATATCCACTGAGGGAATAGCTGTTGTTCTTGGTAGGTTTGAAAGTTGGCTGTGGGCATTGGGAATTGTAAGGCTGGTTTGTGTTGGACTCTGAAGCCATATGTTTGGATTCTCAGATGTAGATGTTGTAGCGGTGGGCATGTATTTGTGAGAGGGTTTTAATAGCTCATTTCTGGTGGTTTGTGCTCAGTATGAACAATGAAATGCTTATGGAATAGATACTTATGGAATCATTGTGTTCCATAAACAAAAGCAAGGGATTCCCTTTCTATATTTGAGTAGTTACCCAGCCTCCTGTAAGGATTTTCAAACCATATACAGGTTTGATTTGGAGATGCCGGTGTTGGACTGGGGTGTACAAAGTTAAAAATCACACAACACCAGGTTATAGTCCAACAGGTTTAATTGGAAGCACACTAGCTTTCAGAGCGACGCTCCTTCATCAGGTGCTAGGCCTCGGATGCTGCCTGAACTGCCGTGCTTTTCCAGCACCACTCTAATCCAGAATCTGGTTTCCAGCATCTGCAGTCATTGTTTTTACCTCTGGACTATAATCTGGTGTTGTGTGATTTTTAACCAAATACAGGTTTGTCGTTCTGTCATAGACATGCTCTAAATCCTTTCTGAAATGTATCTATTTCCAACGTTATCCCTAAACTTAATGTTAGGAGAGGCAGTGGCCTAGTAGTATTATTGCCAGACTCTAAATCCAGATACCCAGGCAATGTTCCATGGAATCAGGTTCAAATCCACCATCTAGAATTTGAATTCAATGAAAAACGTCTGGTATTATGAGGCTGATGACAAGCATGGAACCATTATCAATTGTTGGAAAAACCCAGCTGGTTCATTAATCTCCCTCAGGGAAGGAAATCTGCCATCCTCACCTGGTCTGGCCTAAAGGTGACTCTAGACCCACAGCAATGGGGTTGACTCTGAGGGCAATTAGGGATGGGCAATAAATGCTGCCTGGCCAGCGATGCCCTCATCCCATGAATGAATAAACGAAAGTAGTGAACTTGGAGGAATGACAAGGGGAGCCAGGGAGCCTTGGTCTGGAATCTTCGCTGTTGACACGAACGGTTTTGTTACCTTGTGGATCACAAGAGTCTGTAGATCTGTAGACCGATGATAGAAGATCCCATTCCAGGGTTTCTATCCCAAAGAGCTGTATTGACATTGTAGAAGGATGATACCAATGCTTGGTGTGTCAGACCCTTTGTACACAGTTAACCTATTGTGTGGGGGCTACACCATGCTGCGCCAATTTCCTGAATACATCCTGTGTGAGATGTGTAAAGGGATTTACATTGGCACCAGTGTCAATAGTGGCATTTAGTTTCTTTCAGGGTATATCACTTGGATGGAGGGATCAGGTTCAGCTTTTCTGATGGCATCCATGTTGTGTGTCACATTGACCACACGCACTGTTGCCTGGGGTCAGCAAACTGTAAGGTTGGAGCTACCTCTTGGACTTTGTTGACAAGTCTCTGAGCCACGGACTGAAGTTTGCTAATGTCGGTTTTTTGATTGGCTCTTTTCACAGGCAGCTGCAGAGAACTGAGTTTGGTTTTCTCTGAGCACTTGGAGGCATTGCATTGTGTCAGCTCAATGCCCCCTGATAAAACACAGTTTGTATTAGTCATGAAAAGCTGGTGTTTGGGACAGTCCACCTCATGTACAAGATTTCTGACAATTAGTTTGAATGTACATCCTTCTTATAGCCATGTATAATCTTTAGATTCGCCCAGAAGTATCTTTGGGAAAGATTTGATGGGAGTAGAGGCAATGATCAGTACCACGAATCTTTCCGCCAAAGTCACAAGTCACATGACACCAGGTTATTTTCCAACAGGTTTATTTGAAATCACAAGCTTTCAGAGCACTGGTAGCTCAGTGGTTAGCACTGCTGCCTCACAGCACCAGGGACCCAGGTTCGATTCCAGACTCGGGTGACTGTCTGTGTGGAGTTTGCATGTTTGCCCCGTGTCTGCGTGGGTTTCCTCCCACACTCCAAAGATGTGCAGGTTAGGTGGATTGTACATAGGTGTATTAGTCGGGGGTAAACAGCTCTGGGTGGGTTGCACTTTGGAGGATCGATGTAGACTTGTTGGGCTGAAGGGCCTGTTTCCACACTGTAGGGAATCTAATCCTTAACCAGGTGAAGTTTGTGAGTTCAAATAAACCTGTTAGACTATAACCTGGTATTGTGTGATTTGTAACTACATACTAGCTGATATTTTCCCCTGACCGTTGGCAGTATGACACTCTGACCTATCCCCTCCATCCCCACCCCCATTCCCCTATTGTACTCTATGCTACTTTCTCCCCACCCCCACCCCCCTCTCATTTATCTCTCCACTCTGCAGGCACTCTGCATCTATTCCTGAAGGGCTTTTGCCCAAAGCGATGATTTTCCTGCTCCTCGGATGCTGCCTGACCTGCTGTGCTTTTCCAGCACTGCTCCGATCTAGACCATGAACTCAAACCTGTCAATCCGAAAGGTGACTCCAACCTTAAGTGGATTGTAATTGGAACATTTTGGAAAGTTCTTTGCGATCATCACTAGAAATACCAAAAGATTTTATTCTTCCCAATCCTTTGTCTCCCAAAGTGATAAGAAGCTTGACTTCCTGCCTTTCTTCATCAGCTCTCAGTTTATCTACAAAATAAAGGTTCATTCTTTCTTCGAATGACAGAAATTCTCTGAAACTTTCACTGGAGTGCCCATTCATGTTTATTTTCCATCCTTACAGTACAGTGTTATGTTTTTTACGCTCATAGACAGAATATTGTATTGCTATGTTTTTTTCTTATTTTGTGGTGATTTATCTCTTTTTTTCTGTTTGGGATGTTGCTGTTTCCTTTTACAGATTTTCCTTGGAAAAGAAATAGTTGCATCATGTGGTGTTCATGCCGATCAGTAATGGAATGGAGTATTTCACACCTTTTTCTTGGTTTTGCATATTTTCTGAAGAAAACACAACGACGGCGTCAACTAATAACTGTCCACAGGAAAGGTTTCAACAATATGTAGGAGAGCTTTCTTTTCTAGCATTTTGTGCTGTATTTTCTTTGATGACGACTTTGCTAAATCAGAATGTCTTTTAAACTGCTATTGTTTTTAAAAATTGGACACACCATAGCCTTCTGTTAAAGAGAGAGATCTGTGCAGTAATACCACAGAGACACAGAAGATTGTGATCAGTCTGAACAGAGAGGGAACAATGAACCCCTTTTGGTGGAATGAGTTGAGAATCAGAAGTGACAGATTTAAGGTGATTCACAGGAACTGCAATGGTGACAGGACTAAGAGTTCTTCTTTCACAGAGAGTGATTAGAATCTAGAATGGACTGTCTGAGAGAGTGTGGTGGAGACAGATTTAGTCACATCTTTGAAATGGGAATTGGATAAGCACCTGAAGAAAACAAATTTGCAGGGCTACATGGAAATTGTAGGAAAGTAGAACAAGGCGTAAATATGAATCTGTGATGGAGGACAGTCCAGTGGCTCAGTGGTTAGCACTGCTGCCTCACAGTGCCAGGGATCTGGGTTCAATTCCACCCTTGGTCAACTGCCTGTGTAGAGTTTGCACATTCTCCTTTGTGTCTGCGTGGGTTTCGTCCCACAGTCCAAAGATGTGCAGGTTAGGGTGGATGGGCCAGGGGAAATTGCCCACACTGTCCAGGGATGCCCATGCTGGGTGGGTTAAATTCTGTGTCTTATGATTCTCCTCCACAACCACCTGATGAAGGAGCAGTGCTCCAAAAGCTAGTGCTTCCAATTAAACCTGTTGGACTATAACCTGGTGTTGTGTGATTTTTAACTACATTTCCCCCAATTGCTACATCTTGCAATCTAGAAAAATTCCATGAAGTTAGTCAAATATTTTTGAAATCTGTCCTAATTCTTTGTATTTATTTTCTGTTTATCTGTAATAACCTCATCCTCAGATATTTGAAAATTCCAGATGCTGAGGGATAATTATACCTTGCTTTTTAAAACCAGCAATTTGGTGGAACAGAATTGCAGAATTGTTATCTTGCAATGCTCTGGGCAATTTAAATGAGATACCAAAGTAAAAGGAAAGCAACATTTATACCACATGAGAAGAAAATGACGATTGGTTGGCAAGTGGTTGCTGATTGGTGGAGGTGTTGCCATGACGGATGCACCAGTTAATGATGACTGATGATTAACAGCCAAGCTTTGTTTAATCTTAAACCAAGGCAGATTGGCTTTGACTGGCCAAGGAAATATACTGAGAAATGAATCAGAGAATGACTGTCAACCATTTTGTTGAGTAGAACCAGGCACAACATGCGTACACATTGCAATAGGACAGGTCACTGAGTATTTGCGAGTTCCAGTACGCCAAAGTGCCTGATTGGCAATGCTGGTCAGTGTAATTCTTCGTACACTCAGGACTATCAGCAAATGTTGTCCAGTTGTACATCTAATTAGATTAGATTCCCTACAGTGTGGAAACAGGCCCTTCGGCCCAACAAGTCCACACCAACCTTCTGAAGAGCAACCCACCCAGACCCATTCCCCTATGTTTACCCCTTCACCTAACACTATGGGCAATTTCGCGTGGCCTGCACATCTTTGGATTGTGGGAGGAAACCGGAGCACCCGGAGGAAACCCACGCAGACACGGGGAGAATGTGCAAACTCCACACAGAGAGTCGCCTGAGGCAGGAATTGAACCCAGCTCTCTGGCGCTGTGAGGCTGCAGTGCTAACCATTGTGCCACCGTGCTGCCCATAAACAACTCAGTAACAGACTCAGTGCTGTGAATTCTGTAAGGATTGGCTACAGTCATTCCTGATGAAGGGCTTATGCTTAAAACATTGATTCTCCTGCTCCTCAGATGCTGCCTGACCTGCTGTGCTTCTCCAGTTCCACTCTCTGGACTCTGATCTCCAGCCTCTGCAGTCCTCACTTTTTCCTGCAGTCAAAACCTTGCTTGTTACAAGCAGCTGAAGGGGTATGCTGGCTGATAATGACCTGCCAGTCTTTGGGAGCTAAAGCCCAAATCGTTTTTAAACCTTGAGCACGTCAGCTTTGTCTGTCCCCATCGATCCACCGCGCATCACACGTTCTGTCTATCACCATTATTATATGTCTGTCTCCCTTTCTCATCTTTTCGATCTCGATACTACGTGCCAGCCTGCTTATTTTCCAATGTCGCTCCTTGCGCAGACCACTTTGTTCATCTTTGCATTCCCACATTCCAGCTCCCAGTCGCCCACTTTATTCAAACACCACGTCAAATACATTTTGTGCTTTCTTTTGTGAAAAAACGTTGTCTTTTTCTTCATCAATAAAAATTGAAAGAACTGTGGATGCTGTAAACCAGAAACAAAAACAGAAATTGCTGTAAAAGCTCAGCAGGTCTGGCAGTGTCTGTAGAGAGAAAGGGTTCTGAGGAAAGGAAATGTTAACTCTGATTTCTCTCCACAGACGCTGCCAGACCTGTTAAGCTTTTCCAGCAATCTCTGCTGTTGTTCTTTTTTTTTAATTGGATCACCCGTTTTTGTTCTGAATTCAGAATGATGCTGTGAAAAGCAGATGTGACAAACAAATACAGTCGCATGCCATTATATATCCTTCCCGCTGACCCATGACTATGGAGGGGAAGCTGAAGAAAGAAAGATGTTTGCAGGCTTAGTGGAGCAGCCCCGCTATCAGAGAGGGGCCGGAGAATGGATTTAAGGAATCGGTAGAAATGGGAGAGGTAACATCGCGGCCATGTTTGTTCACAAGTGGTGGAGAGCTGCCAGTTACAACCTGGGAAAGGTTGATGGAGGGACAAACCATCATCACCTTTAAAAACTAAACCACAAGCGCAGCGCTTGGAGTGCCACTCACTACAGAGCAAGAGCCAACTATGGGCAGGAAGGCAAATAGTGAGCTTTGAGAAGATTTGTAGCTCAGGTTGAGGTTCTGGATGTAGGTTTACTCCCTGAGCTGGAAGGTTCCTTTTCAGACATTTTGTCACCATGCTCGGTAACATCATCAGTGAGCCTCCGCTGAGGAACTGGAACAAACACTACATTGGACAACCAGGCAGAACACTAGCCACCAGGATACACGAACGTCAAGTAGCCACAAAATGACATGACCCTCTCTCACTAGTATCCTTACATACGGATAAGGAAGGACACCACTTCGACTGGGACAACACATCCATCTTGGGACAAGCTAAACAGAGAAACATGAGAATTCCTAGAAGCATGGCATTCCAACTGGAACTCGATCAACAAACACATTGACTTGGATCCCATTTACCACCCCCTGAGAAAAAGAACAGGAAATGACATCACCAACCCAAGGAAACCTAAACACTTAAATAGAAAGCAGGTCACTAACGCCAGTGCTTCACTGATGATGTTACCTGGTATGGTGACGAAATGTCTGAAACCGAACTTTCCAGCTCATGGAGCAAACTTACATCCAGAATGAAGGCAAATGTAATGATAGCATTTATTTTGAGAGGACTTGAATATAAAAGCTGGGATGTATTTCAGAGCCTTTGGTCAGGCTACCTTTGGAGTATTGTGTGCAGTTTTGGGCTCCATAATCTCTGGAAGAATATACTGGTGCTGCAGCATGTTCAGAGGCGGTTCATGAGAATCATCCCATGAATGACTTCACATATGAGGAATGTTTGAGGACTCTGACTGTATACTTGATGGAGTCTAGAAGGATGTGAGGGATCTAATATAAACATACAGAATACTGAATGGCCTGGACAGAGTGAATGTTGGGAAGGTGTTTCCATTGCTAGGAGAGACTAAGACTCAAAAACACTGCCTTAGAATAAAGGGAAGACCTTTTTGAACAGAGATAAGGAGAAAGTTCTTCGGCCAGAGAGTAGGGAATCTATGGAATTCACTGCCACAGAGGGCCATGGCGGCCAGGTCATTGAGTATCTTTAAGATGGTGATAGGTTCTTGAGTATCAAGGGGATCAAAGGTTACAGGGAGAAAGTGGGAGAGCGATGTTCAGCCATGATTGAATGGTGGAGCAGACTCAACAGGCTGAATGGCCTAATTTTTGCTGCTACGTCTTATGGTCTTAAACAGTGGCTGCACCTGGAGGACCATCAATTTGGTGAAAGATGCTCTGTGATCTGCCCTAAACCTGTTGGTCTTCCAGAACCAGGAGTTGATCCTGCCGGAGTGTTGCTGACTGGCACATCCCAAGGTCCACGATAACAACATGCTGAGGGATGCACTAAAGCCCCTGGGGCAGCTTTAGTTGGAAAGACCACTGTCTAAGACCTCCCTGCCAAAGGATAATGAGGACCCATTCAGCTGCAAGACCCTCTCTTTGCCTTAATATATGGTGTGAGTTAAAACTCCCCTTGTGCCACTACACAGAGCACAACATAAAATTCCAATGTATCGTTTACGTTTCTCTTTCTTTGTTGGAAAGATTAAACAGACTAGAATGAGAATGCTTTTGTATGTGCTTATGAATAATTATTTTATGAATAAAGTATAGTTTTGCAATAAAAAAAAGCCAGAAAATGGGATATGGCTGGATTATGCCATTTTCTGACTGGAAAGGCTACAAAAGGGACAAATGCTGAGTCATGAACCTTTCGGAGTCATGTATCTGTGAAATGTCTGATGCACACAACGAGAATGTTAGAAATGTAACCCCTCAGAAATAAAATCACCCTTTCTACAACCATCATTACTGAAAGTTTCTACATTTATCCCCCTGCTCAGGCTCATTTACTTGTAGTGGAACCGTTGGAGGTTTAAGAGCTGTATTGCAGTGATTTGTAACACTGATTACATTCGCGCAGAGTTTAAACATGAAGTGCTGGAAAAGCACAGCAGCTCAGGCAGCATCCGAGGAGCAGGAGAGTCAACGTTTCAGGTATAAGCTCTCTACTCGAATGTCATCCCTGATGAAGTCACCTTATTCTAGCGCTGCCATCTACTGATCAATAGTGGAAGAACACCCAGCGGTCAGTATGGAACCAGCAGACAGGGCTGTATGCCTACGTTGTTGGAGGCACAAGGAATAAGTTTCTACATCTTACCCAGCCCAGACATTAGTCCTTCCTCAACCATCAGAGAACAGTCTGTTCCCTGCTGTGACCCCCAGATCTTGCATGAACTCCCAAATTTTCAGTTTGGTCAATAGGGGAGGGGGAGGGGGTGGGGCAATGACCGAGTGAATTTACCACTGGACTATTAACACACAGATACTGGATTAGTGGTGCTGGAAGAGCACAGCAGTTCAGGCAGCATCCAACGAGCAGCGAAATCAACGTTTCGGGCAAAAGCCCTACCTTATTAACACACAGAGCCCAGTAACATTCCAGGGGACCTGGGCTTGAATCTTGCTACAGCAGATGGTGGATTTTGAATTCAATAATTAAAAAGTTTGGAATTAAGAGTGCAATGAATCGACTGTCGGAGAAACCCATCTGACTCACTCATGTCCTTTAGGGAAGGAAACTGCCATATTTACCTGGTCTGGGCCTACACATGACTCCAGACCCACAGCAATGTGGTTGACTCTTAACTGCCCTCTGGGGAATTAGGGACGGGCAATAAATGCTGGCCTAGCCAGAGATACCGACATCCTATGAATGCATTTAAGAAAAAAAGAGTTGCTGGGTGCATTTGGAGGGTGGGACAACAGAGAGAGGTCCCTAAAGCTACTGATTAAAGTGGCTGCAGTTAGGGATGTGGTTACATTGAGTGAGATTCAGCACCAAGGGTTGGGTTGTGTGTTTTTTTAAAATCCTCCTCCTTTTCTCTGGCTCTGTTTGCAACTGAAGTCAGGTCTGCAGGGCTCTTGGTTTAAATTCTTTCACGGGATGGGGATGTCACTAGCAAGGCCTCAGATGTCCCGAACTGCCCTCAAACAGAGGGTCTCTAACCACATTTGCTCCACTGCATAGTCTATCCAAAGGATGCCCACTTTGAAGAAGTTCCCCATCTCCCTCAGATGTACACTCAGTGGAGTCCCTTTCTCACTGCCACAGCACCATGACCTCCTCAGGCCTCCAGACCACCCAATGGAACAAACTGGCCACTACGGGTAGGATTCAAACTCATGTCCCCAGAACATTAGCCTTGGTCATAGGGTTAGTCCTCCAGTGAAGTCGGACCTGCACTATCATCTCCCCCCAGCCCTGATTTCTCCAATAGCCCTCACACAGCATTAGCAGAGAGAGGTTTTAATGGGGCCAAAGTGTCATTGGGTTTGTAAAATCCAACAGGGCAAAGGCCAACTTTGAGATGTGACCAGGACTCTGAGCTCTGCACTTGACTCCCTCAGTCTCTCCACTTCCCTACTTTTATTTAATTTCAAAAATATACTTTATTCACACATTATCTATAACAATTTGAAGGCAAAACAGGGCTATACAGACTTTGCAGAAAATACAGGCTTTTTGACAAACCCCATTTGAGCTTCAATCCAGGTTTCTAAAGATAAAAGGAAATTATTTACACTCCCAGTAAGGCTACAAAGGAGAGAGTAAATTTAACAGACCCTCCTATTTTGGCAGGGCCACCTCAGACAGTGGTATTTCCGCACTGCACATTGGCAGCAGCTGCCCCAGGCTTTAGTACGTCCCCTCAGCACATAGACATGGACCTTGGAATGTGCCAGTCTGCAACTTACTCAGGGTCAACTCAGCCTCTATTAGAACATCAATGTGGACCTCACCAGTTTCCTCATTTCCCCTCCCCCCCCCCACCTTACCTCAGTTCCAACCTTCCAGCTCAGCACTGTCCTCATGACCTGTCCTACCTGCCAATCTCCCTTCCCACCAATCCACTCCACCCTCTCCTCTGACCTATCACTTCCAGCCCCACCCCCATCCACCGACTGCACTCTTTGCTACCTTCTCCCCAGCCCCACCCACCCCATTTATCTCTCCACGCTGGAGGCTCCCTGTCTCTATTCCTGATGAAGGGCTTTTGCCCGAAAGGTTGATTTTCCTGCTCCTCGGATGCTGCCTGACCTGCTGTGCTTTTCCAGCACCACTCTGACCTAAACTCTGGTTTCCAACATCTGCAGTCCTCACTTTTGCTCTCTGCCTCTATTCTTCCTGAGCATTCTGTATTAAATAAATATTAAACAAAGTCACAAAAAAGGTGGTATTCGTGAACACTTTGTTGCCTTTTCATTCCGACCAAGAGGACAAGGTTGAAACAGAAGGATACAGAACTAGACTAAAATGACAATGATTAGGTAGAGCAAGGCACCACACCAGTAGCACACTCTGCAACCTTACATTGAGACAAACTGATTAACTGGTTGCAAATTGGAACTTCAGGTATTAGGCAAAATATAAGGTGGAAATACCGCCACCTAGTGTAGGAAATACAGCATTCTAAACAAAGGGAAATTGGCAGATCTTTCAGAGCCATTCCGAAACGTTTTGTTAGCTCAGCTGGAAGATTTGTAAATTGTGAAGGAAGACAGTGTGAAATTCCCACAGAACATTGACAAGTTGGACTAGTGAGCCGATAGGTGGCAGATGGTGGTCAATGCAATGCTGAGAAGAGTGAGGTTATGCATTTTGGTAGAAAGAATATTGAAAGACTATCAAAATAATGGGCACAATTCAAAAAGGGAGTGCAGAGCAGAGGGAGCTGGATGTAACTGCACACAGATCACTGAAGGTGGCAAGACAGTGGAGTAGCAATAAATGAAGGATACAGTGTTCACAGCTTTATGAATAAGGATATAGAGTACAAGGTGGCTAGATGAAAGTGAGGACTGCAGATGCTGGAGATCAGAGTCGAGAGTGTGGTGCTGGAAAAGCACAGCAGGTCAGGCAGCATCAAAGGAGAATTGACATTTTGGGCATAAGCCCTTCATCAGGATTAATTAATTGGCTGAGGGATGCACCATCATGGTTCAGGAAGTGAAGACCAATGGACCCCTCTTCCTCCTGGAGGCCTGGGTCTGGGAGCTATTAGAGAGAGGACGGGCATGGAGGAGGGGGTATGCCGTGAGGGAAGGCTTGAAAACAATTGGAGGCCTCTTCATTAGAATGGAGAAATTTATATTTAATCTTGAAAACTCAGCATATAGAGAGACACTAAGGCAAATGGTGGAAATATTCCACTGTTTGAACAGAGGAAAGGGAAACATTTAACTAAAAGAATGAAAAGGACATTATTTGCAAATGGCAGAAACTACACCTGGAGTTTTTTCAGACCGTATTGTACAATGTGCATTAGTGTCAAGTTCATGATAGCGGCCTACCGTTCAAAACAAGGCAGCTCAATTTCGGATTCAGTTAATTCAATCTGGAATAATCTGATTGGCTGTGATAACCATGGAACGACCAGATTGTTGCAAACACTTCTCTGGTTGACCAGGGTTAGTTAGAAGGAAACATGTCATCTATACCTGATCTGGTCTCCATGTGACTCCAGTCCCACAGCAACATTCCTCTGAACTGCTCACTAAGTGAAGAGGTTCAGAATGTGCAAGTATCACAGATATTAGGGGACAGAAAGTGATTCATTCTCAGAGTAGGTGAAGAACAATATTGGACAGCTCAATAATCTAGGAAGGGCTGAGGAAGGGCTTATGCCTGAAACGTCGATTCTCCTGGTCCTCTGATGCTGCCTGACCTGCTGCGCTTTTCCAGCAACACATTTTCAGCTCTGATCTCCAGCATCTGCAGTCTTCACTTTCTCCTCCAGCTCAATAATCTGTAAAAGATTCTTTACAAACCAACATCAGAGTTAGTCTTTCACAGCTGACAGCAGGTGGTTTAAATGCTCACTTCATATCCAATGCCCTTGCCATACAATAATGGAAAAGCTCCGAGGAATAGCTGGGAAGGTATCATCGGAGCCATGGAAGGTCGAAGCAAACTGGTTTCCTTTTGGTATCGGGAGATTAAATTTGAAGGTGAAGGATGGAACCTTGAACTGCACCCAATCTCATCTAAGAAATGTAACTTGAATTTTTAAATCACTTGCTCTGTGCAAGGGAAGTTGTGGTCAGTTTCTCTTTTACCCTGGAAATACTATTATTATTTAGCCTGTGTCCTTAAACCTTCTTTCACCACCACTGTTGAGGATCCATGGAATTAAGGCACAAGGTAGTATACATTTCAGACAGACAGATGACAGGTTGCAAATAGCACATTGTCATACTTTCAACACCAGACTTCAAAAGGTCAAAATTATATAATTAAAACAGTAAATTTCACACAATGTTCATGTTGGAACTGGAAATTTAAGCACATCCCAAACCTACACTTTCCCCCCACTCTCCTCCAAATGGCCTTAATTAATATCCAGTCCTTACCATGAAAGGAACATATAAGCTACATCTTAGAACCCCTTCTACATTTTAGAATATGGCATGTTAAAATTTGCATTCGCATTACACTTTGTACAGCATTATGATACTGACTTCACTGATTACAGAATATCAAGTCAGTGTTACAAGGAAATAGCCCAGAACAGAGGGATTGGGGATTTCAACCATGTCTCTGCGGCTCTTAAGAATTCAGTTCGAGCCTTCCCCCAGTTTTACATCATATCCCTGCAATGATTTCTGCCTTCCATTTATTCAAGTCTCAGTGGAAAGCTGTGCATGCCCAATTCCAAACTAAGCACAGTGCAAGGCTCTTCAGCAAGTTATTTAAAACTTGAGCTCTCAGGTAATTGATCTTTTAGCTATTTGACACTGCAGAGAATGTTCAATTCAAGGTGGTGTTGACGGAGACAGAGACAGTGAGAGCACGCGCAAAAAAAAGAGACCTTGCAAAACAGAAAAGCAAACAAAAGTAAGCACCATCCAGGACATTTAACTACGAATACACTTTGTCATTGCTATTATGTTGAATAAGTGCAGTTTAAGTGAGCAATACATAAAAAAATTCTTTAAAATGCAGTCCTTGAATCAACCTTAACAGAAGGGCACCTCTCCCATTAATCTGATGTTAATCTTATTCAGTATGAAACTGATCAATGAATTGATCAGAAGGAAATTGCACACTTCACTATCTGGACAATATACATCCTCAGGTTTCACTTAAAGTTGGATAGCTCACAGAATTATACTGTTGGGAAAATCCTACTTTCCACTAATGCAATTCCACTTGCTCAGTCACTTTTTCACATTAGCACTACCATATTAAGCAACTAATTTAAAAAAAAATTCAAAAATTTGACAAACTGCTTGTAATGTTGCCATAACAAAAACTGCACATCAATTATCCCAAAGAAAGTTTGCGCGAGGAGACACAAACGTAAGAAGTTATTACCCTCCACCCCGCTATTCACTTCAGATGTGACCATTGTTAGCTGGTTCTCAAAAGGTGGTGGGGAGCTGCCTGTTTGAACTGCAACAATTCACATGTTGTAGACAGACAGTACTGTTAGACAGGGAGTTTGGTTAGAGAGGGAGTTCGAGGATTTTGACCCAGAGACAGTGAAAGAATAGTCATACAATTGCAAGTCAGAATTGTAGGTGGTTGCAAGTGGTGTTCCCTGCTATTCTTGACCTTCTAGATGATAAGCAGACATGAAGTTTGGAAGGCATTGTTTAAAAGAGCATTGGTGAGTTTCTACAGTGCATAAGTCACATTGAGTGACCATGGTGGGGTTGGGGAAATGTGATACAAATGAAAAGGCTGCTTTGCCTTGGACGACGATGACGAGTGTAGTTGGGATTGTACTTGTAATCTTAGGCACGTGGTGCGTATTCCATCACAGTCCTGACTTGAGATGGAATGGTCAACACCTGCCCTCACTACTTCCATCCTAATGAAGTATTTCTAATAGCCTTTGGAAGTGGAAATCATTGGCTATACTTAAAATATTGCTGTATGCTCTATTCCTCTCTAGTGAGCCAACTAAAACATGCCCAAGGATGGATGATGGCTACAGATACATCACCCTAACGTAGGAAGACTGTTTGGACTTGGCTGCACAGAATGGCTGTTCATAAGAGTAGAATTTGAAGGTGCCTGACAACAATAGAAGGATGCACAAAATCTGACTGCCAAAATCAAATCATCTTTGCTCAGCTCAAAAGGTGGCATGGGAATGAGACAATGAGAGAAGTAGTGTTTCAAAGATTCCCTGAGGGCTTAACGTAAATACAATAGCAATGGCAACGTTCACAAGACCTTTATTGAGGAGGAAAGGGGCTTGGAAGAATCTCTTTTCTGAAGGTACAATTCTTTGGGAACATGTTGGCAAGAGAAAGTATAGAAGAGAGGAACGCCAGTGATCACAAAGCTAAGGACCACTTCCTGGATTTGGATCTAGGATCAGGCTCATCAGCCACATAGAGCCCAGGACCAGTGACATAGAATTTCTGACATGGACATTCATTAGTGATTTATCAGTAAATGGCAGAACACAACGATTAGGCCAGACTACCCAGAATTGTACGACAGACATTGTTAGAGTCATAGAGATGTACAGCACAGAAACAGACCCTTCCGTCCAACTCTTCCACACCGGTCAGATATCCCAACCCAATCCAGTTCCACCTACCAACACCCGGCCCCATATCCCTCCAAACCCTTCCTATTCATATACCCATCCAAATGCCTGTTAAATGTTGCAATTGTACCAGCCTCCACCACTTCCTCTGGCAGCTCATTCCATTCCCCTCTCACCCAAAGCCTATGCCCTCTAGTTCTGGACTCCCCCACTCCATTGTCCATTTATCCTAACCATGCCCCTCAGGATTTTATAAACCTCTATAAAGGTCACCCCTCAGCCTCCGATGCTCCAGGGAAAACAGCCCTAGCCGATTCAACCTCTCCCTATAGCTCAAGTCCTCCAACCCTGGCAACATCCTTGTAAATCTTTTCTGAACCCTTTCAAGTTTTACAACATCCTTCCGATAGGAAGGAGACCAGAATTGCACGCAATATTCCAACAGTGGCCTAACCAATGTCTTGAACAGCCACAACATGACCTCCCAACTCCTGTACTCAATACTCTGACCAATAAAGGAAAGCATACCAAATACCTCCTTCACTATCCTATCTACCTGTGACTCCACTTTCAAGGAGCTATGACCTGCACTCCAAGGTCTCTTTGTTCAGCAACAATCCCTAGGACTTTATACAGTTAATGTTAAGCCCTGCTAAGATTTGCTTTCCCAAATTGCAGCACCTCACATTTATCTAAATTAAACTCCACCTGCCACTGCTCAGCCCATTGGCCCATCTGATCATGATCTCATTGTAATCTGAGGTAACCTTCTTCGCTGTCCTCTATACCTCCAATTTTGGTGTCATCTGCAAACTTACTAAATATACAATAGACAATAGTGCAGGTGTAGGCCATTCTGCCCTTCAAGCCTGCACCACCATTCAATATGATCATGGCTGATCATCCTTAATCAGTATCCTGTTCCTGCTTTATCTCCATAACCCTTGATTTCACTATCATTGAGAGCTCTATCCAACTCTTTCTTAAATGAATCCAGAGACTGGGCCTCCACTGCCCTCTGGGGCAGAGCATTCCACACAGCCACCACTCTCTGGGTGAAGAAGTTTCTCCTCATCTCTGTCCTAAGTGGCCTACCCAGTATTTTTAAGCTGTGTCCTCTGGTTCGGGACTCACCCATCAGCAGAGACTTGTTTTCTGCCTCCAGAGTGTCCAATCCTTTCATAATCTTATATGTCTCAATCAGATCCCCTCTTAGTCTTCTAAACTCAAGGGTATACAAGCCCAGTCACTCCAGTCTTTCAGTGTAAGGTAGTCCCGCCATTCCAGGAATTGACCTCATGAATCTACGCTGCACTCCCTCAATAGCCTGAATGTCTTTCCTCAAATTTGGAGACCAGAACTGCACACGTACTCCAGGTGTGGTCTTACCAGGGCCCTGTACAGCTGCAGAAGAACCTCTTTGCTTCTATACTCAATCCCTCTTGTTATGAAGGCCAGCATGCTATTAGCCTTCTTCACTACTTGCTGTACCTGCGTGCTTACCTTCATTGACTGGTGTACAAGAACACCCAGATCTCTTTGTACTGCCCTTTTACCTAAATTGATTCCATTTAGGTAGTAATCTGCCTTCCTATTCTTGCCACCAAAGTGGATAACCAGACATTTATCCACATTAAACTGCATCTGCCATGCATCTGATCACTCACCTAACCTGTCCAGGTCACCCTGTAATCTCCTAACATCCTCATCACATTTCACCCTGCCACCCAGCTTAGCATCATCAGCAAATTTGCTAATGTTATTGCTAATATCATTTTCTATATCATTAAGATATATTATAAAAAGCTGCGGTCCCAGTACTGATCCCTGCAGTACTCCAATGGTCACTGCCTGCCATTCCGAAATGCTCACATCCAAATAATTTTTATAAATGAAGAAAAGTAGCAGATCCAGCACTGATCCTTGTGGCACTCCACTGGTCACAGGCCTCCAGTCTGAAAAACAACCCTCCACCACCACCCTCTGTTTCTACCTTTGAGCCAGTTCTGTATCCAAATGGCTCGTTCTCCCTGTATTCCATGAGATCTAACCTTGCCAAACGCCTTACTGAAATCCATGTAGATCACATCTACTGCTCTGCCCTCAATCTTCTTTGTTACTTCTTCAAAAAACTCAAGTTTGTGAGACATGATTTCCCACATACAAAGCCATGTTGACTATCCCTAATCAGTCCTTGTCTTTCCAAATACATGTACATCCTGTCCCTCAGGATTCCCTCCAACAACTTGCCAACCACCAAGGTCAGGCTCACTGGTCTATAGTTCCCTGGCATGTCCTTACCACCCTTAAACATTGGTTAACGTGGTGCCAATCTCCAGTCTCACAGCACCTCACCCATGACTATCGATGATACAAGTATCTCCTAAGAGCCCCTAGCTTCCCACAGAGTTCTAGGGCACACCTGATCAGGTCCAAGGGATTTATCCACTTTTCTTGCATTTTAAGGCATCCAGCACTTCCTCCTTTGTAATATGGAGATTTTTCAAGCAATCACCATCTATTTCCCTATGTTATATAACTTCCATGTCCTTTTGCACAATAAATACTTATGCAAAATACTCGTTTAGTATCTCCGCCCCCCCCCCCCCCCCATCCCCCCATCTCCTGTGGCTCCAAAGGCCACCTTGGTAATCTTTGAGGGACCCTAGTCTCTCCCTAGTTACCCTTTTGTCCTTTGTAAAACCCTTTGGATTCTCCTTAATTCTATTTGCCAAAGCTATCTCATGTCCCCCTTTTGCCCTCCTGATTTCCCTCTTAGGTATACCTCTACTGCCTTTATACTCTAAGGATTCACTCGATCTATCCTGGCTATACCTGACATATGCTTCCTTCTTTTTTCTTAACCAAACCCTCCATTTCTCTAGTAATCCAGCGTTCCCTATACCTACCAGTCTTTCCTTTCACCTTAACAGGAGTATACTTTCTCTGGACTCTCATTATCTCAGTTCTGAAGGCTTCCCATTTTCCAGCCGTCCCTTTACCTGTGAACATCTGTGCCAATCAGCTTTTGAAAGTCTTTACCTCATACCGTCAAAATTGGCCTTCCACCAATTTCAGTAAAAGCAATGACTGCAGATGGTGGAAACCAGAGTCTAGATTAGAGTGGTGCTAGAAAAGCACAGCAGGTCAGGCAGATGTCCGAGGAGTCTGAAGGGCTTTTGCCCGAAACGTCGATTATACTGCTCCACGGACGTCTGCGCTTTTTCAGCGCCACTCTAATCTTCCTCCAATTTAGAACTTCAACTTTTAGATCTGGTCTATCCTTTTCCATCATTATGTTAAATCTAATAGAATTATGGTTGCTGGCCCCAAAGTGCTCGCGCCCCCGGACACCTCAGTCACCTGCCCAGCCTTATTTCCCAATAGTAGGTCAAGTGTGGCACCTTCTATTAGGTACATCCATGTACAGGTTAAATCAACCCGTTGAGTCATGTTATAAAATCCTATCTGGGGCAAGTGGGACTTTAACCCAGACCTTCCAGTGCACAGGGAGGGACATTGTCACTGCATTGCAAGTGTCTTTAGCATTGTGTGTTTAACAATTTAATCACAATTATCTTACACGAACATGCAGTCATTAGGTATCTCACCATAGGATCAAAATCTTATAGAACTTTCCAAGGATTGAGTCTGTCTCTACAAAGCTACGTTGATAAAAAGGTACACAGTGTCCTTTGGCAGGTATTCAAAAACATTTCTTATGAAACTGTTTGTCATATTTTGGCTACATAATGATTCATTGTGATTTAAGTGACAAAATGTAGGAGTGTGCCTTATACACAGCTCAAAATTGATTACTTAATTGCCACAAGTGATATTAACCCCATTAACAGATACATTGAAACCTTGCCTGTGGTTCTCATTGAAAATGTTCTTGACAGGCTTCAACCTCCTCTGTTAAAACTTGTGAAATTCTAGCCACTAGAGATTTACGGCTGATGGCACAATCCCCAGCTGAGGTGACAATGCAAACTGGAACTCCATAAATACTTACATATCACCAAGCTGTGCCTACCAACCTGTTCAGATATGTTACTGAACCTCTGGTACAAGGAGGACCTGAAACCTGGGCTCCTGGTCCAGAGACAGGAACACCACTACACAACAGCCCTTTGTGTATTAGCATTATAATGAGTTTGACATAATCACAATACACACACAGCAATGTGTGGTGGCAGTTTGGGGAGGGAACGAGGCACCACTTGCCTGGTTTTATTTTCATTACAAACTTACAAGACAGACATTTCTGGCTTTGCGCCTTTATCTGCTACAATTGGTATTTGTACACATTGTGATTCAATCTCTAAACCGCATTCAGAACGGTTTTTGGATTAATTGCCTACACAGATACTCAGTAACACTGGAAGATAAGTGCTGTTGGGTGAAGATCATCGGCTGCTGGGTTTGCACTTTGGATCTTTGAAAAAGCAAAGAAAATCCATTTCCATCAAAATGTGGAATCACAGCTAGCATGTACACATCTTCAATTCTCTGCGTTTTACTTCACTTGTAGCTCTACATGAGAAGTTAGCAAACTACATGACCAAGATAGACGATGATATGCCCCTCCCAGATTGTCTCAATGCCTTCTATGCTTGCTTTGAGCAGAATTGCGGAAGAGAGAGGTAACACCTATTCCGACAAGTCCTGACAAACCTATCCCAAACAGTCTCGGCATCAGAGGTCAGATCAGTTTTCCTTCGTGTGAATCCAAGGAAAGTGATGGGACCAGACAGAGTACCAGGATGTGCACTCAGAGCATGCACAGTTCAACCTCTCCCTGCAGCAGGCCACTGTCCCTACCTGGGGTAAGGGAGCCAACATCATCCCTGTGCCTAAGGCAGCTCATGCAGCATGTCTCAATGACTACCGCCCAGTGGCCCTTACACTGGTGGTCATGAAGTGCTTTGAAAGGCTGGTCATGGCATTAAATCACCACTTTTGGTCCACTCCAATTTGCCTACTGAACCAACAGAGCCGTGTCAGATGCCATAATCAGTTACCCTTCACTCCTCCCTCGAACATCTTGGACACAGAACAGCTAATGTAAGAATCCTACTCATTGAAAGTTTAACTGTAGTCAACATTATCCCCTTGAGACTGATTACTAAACTTAGTAAATCGCTGATTAAGCCCCACTCTGCAACTGCATCCTCAGTTTCCTGACACAGGCCAGTGAAGATTGGGGACAATATTTCATGGTCACTAACACAACACTGGAGCCCCCCCCCCCAGGGGTGCATACTCAGCCCCCTGCTGCATCAAATACCAGACTAATGCCATTTACAAGTTCGCTGAAGATGCTACCATAAGTTAAATCTCAGATGGTGATGAAGCAGACTAGACAGGGGGAAGACCTGGAGAATAGTACACTGAGAACAATCTAGCTCTAAATGCTGGCAAAACAAAGGAACTCATGCCCCCTGCACATTAGCAGCAGAGGTGGAACAAGGAGAGAGTGACCATCAACAAGCTTTATTTATCTACATGAGCCCAAGACTCTTGCCAACTTTTTAAATAGGTGTGCCAGAGAGCATTCTGTCTGGATGTATCACTACCTGGTATGGCAACTGTCCATTCAAGATCAGAGACGGTTACAGAGAGTGATGAACTTTGCCTGGACAATCACAAAGGCCAACCTCCCATCTATAGAATCCATACACCAGGCCTGCTGTCAAGGAAAGGCCGCCAGCATTCTCAAAGATCCACCCACCCTGGCAATGCTTTTCTACAACCTCTACTATCGGGGAGAAGGTACAGAAGCCTGAACACAGGCACCAACTGGTTTCACACCAGTTTCTACCCTATTATAATACAGAATGGACTCAAATTCTTAACATTCACCTGTACTTGTTTTTGGTATTGTTGCTTTTTACCTATTCACTAAATAGGTAACTCTGATCTGCTAGCATTGTTTGCAAAACAAAGCTGGTCACTGTGCCTTGGTACATGTGACAAATTCAATTCAAATTATGGGTACAGAATAAATTCATTCAGAACTGCATGACCCTCTGCAATCACTCCACTCAAATTCTTGATATCTAACTGGAAGCTACTACTTTATATTACTCTAATTCTTAAGTCCCTCAATTAGCCACCTTCCAGGTTAGGTGCACAAACTGGCCTCTGCCACAAATATTAGGCACTGGAGTACTGACAGCTGTCAAGACCTCAATTCCTAAAATCTGCCTTCCTTACCTCAAGGGTTTTTTTTAAAAAAGCTCTAACCAAGCTTTGTTCAACTAGTTTAAGACAGGCAAAAAAAAAAAAGTGTGGTGCTGGAAAAGCACAGATCAGGCAGCAGAATCAATGTTTCACACAGAACCCCTTCAGAAATGTAGGGGGTGGTAGAAAAATTGGATTTTGTCCAGATGCCTGAAGGGCTTATTCCCAAAACTTCAACTCTCCTGCTCCTCTGATGCTGCCTGATCTGTGCTTTTCTAGTACCACACTGACTGATCTCCAGTCCTCAGTTTCTCCTGGTGGTTTAGTGGAGCTCTGCCAAACTGAAAAAGTGGTGTTAAACTCAAGTCAGCCACCATCTTAGAGCAAACCAGAAGGCTCGAATGGTCTGTACTTGTTCCTGGTTTGTAAATTGACTCATTCCTGTGAAGTACCTTGAGAAATAAGTGGTCCAAACAGATGCAAGCTGTTGTACACAGTCATATGGCACAAAGAGCTTTTGATCGAACCAGTTCATGCCGAACATAACCCCAAAGTAAACTAGCCCTACCTGGCAGCTCCTAAACCTTTCCTATTCATATTCTTAACCAGCACAGTGGCTCAGTGATTAGCATTGCTGCCTCACAGCACCAGGGTCCCAGATTTGATTCCAACCTCTGAGTTTGCACAGACAGTTGCCATTCTCAATGTCTGCTTGGGTTTCCTCCCACAGTCCAAAGATGTGCAGGTTAGGTGAACTGGCTATGCTAAATTGCCCATAGTGTCCAGGGATGCATACATAGGTGCATTAGGCAGAGGTAAGTGCGGTTTGGGGGGGGGGGGGGGGGGGGGGGTGCGGACTTTGAATGCCAGAGATGTATAGCACAAAGATCATTCAGCCCTTGTCCATGGCATCTGGATATCTCAATCCACTAATCCTACCTGCCAGCACCCAGCCCATATCCCTCCAAACCCTTCTTATTCATATACCCCTCCAATGGCCTGTTAAATGTTGCAATTGTACCAGCCTCTACTTCCTCTGGCAGTTCATTCCACACATTCACCACACTGCATGAAAAAGTTGTCCCTCAGGTCTTTAGATCTTTCTCTTCACTAGCTCTGTGCCCTCTAGTTCTGGACTCCCCCACTCCAGAGAAAGACTTGTCTATTCACCCGGTCCATGCCTATGATTTTGTAAATCTAAAGTCACCCCTCAGCCTGACAGTCCAGGGAAAAAAAAAAAAACAGCCCTAGCCTAATCAACTTCTCCCTTTTAAATGTTTTCTGCACCCTTTCAAGGGTCAAAACATCCATCCTTTAGGAACGGGACCAGAATTGCAGACCAATATTCCAAAAGTGGCCTAACCCATGTTCCATACAGCTGCAACATAACCCTCCAACTCTTGTATTCAATCCTCTGACAATAAAAGCATACCAAATGCCTTCACTATCCTATCTACTGGCAACTCCACTTTCAAGGAACTTTGAAACTGCACTCCAAGGTCTTTGTTCAGCAACACTCCCCAGGACCATACCATTAGGTGTACAAGTCCTGTGGAGATTTGCTTTCCAAAATTGCAGCACCTTGCATTTATCCAAATTAAATGCCATCTGCCACTTCTCAGCCCATTAGATCAAAATTCCTGTTGTAATCTGAGGTAACCCTCTTTGCTGTCCACTACACCTCCAATTTTGGAGTCAGCTGCAAACCTACTAACTATACCTCATATGCTCAGTCTGAAAAAACCCTCCACCACCCTGTCTACCTTGAGTAATTTCTGTATCCAAATGGCTAGTTCTGTATTCCAAGAGATCTAACCTTGCTCACCAGTCTCCCATGGGGAACCTGGTCAAACACCTTACTGATGTCCATATAGATCACGTCCTCCACCCTGCCCTCAATCCTGGAGTTTTTTTTTTTAAAAGTAAAAACCAAAGTTTGAGATGATTTCCCCCCACACAAAGCCATGTTGACTATCCATAATCAGGCCTTGCCTTTCCAAATATATGTACATCCTGTCCCTCAGGACCCCCTCCAACAACCTGCCCACCACTGATGTCAGGCTCACTGGTCTATAGTTCCCTGGTTTGTGCTTACCACCTTTAAATAGTGGCACCACATTAGCCAACCTCTAGTCTTCTGGCACCTGACCTGACTATTGAGGATACAAATCTCAAACAGGAGGCCCAGCGATCACTTCCCTAGCCTCCCAGGAGTTCTAGGGTACACCTGATCAGGTCCTGGGAGCTTATCACTTGAGTTTCAGGACGTCCAGCATTTCCTCCTCTAATGGAGATTTTTCTAGATTCCATATCTTCCATATCTTTTTTTCCCCCACAGTAAATACTGGTGTAAAATACTTTATTTCCTGCAGCGCCACACAAGGCTACCTTACTGATCTTTGAGGGGCCGATTCGCTCTCTCGTTACCCTTTTGTCCTGAGTGTAGCCCATCTTGGTCATTGGTTTACTACAATTTTCTCATCCAATTTGGATCAGAATAAAGGATGAAACCAAGCAAGGAATGGCTTATAGCCACTCAGCCTAAACTTTTAGTATTGAGAGTGCCAGGAATGGTGTAGTCAAACTCAATGCCCAGCTTATCAAAGAATACAAGTGCATAAAAACACTAGCATATCCATTGCTGACAAGTGCAAAACCAAATGCATCTCCCAGAAGAATTAAAACCACAAAACAAAAGCCATTTGTTAGGTATTCTCTGGCTATCATTTATAGCTGGCCAGCCACCCACCACCCTGCCAGTTATTAGACTAAATAGAATACAAGTGGATCTGTTAGAAGATTGGTCAAGTTAATTACTTCAGTTGAAGTCAGAAGATCCTCAGATATTGCAGTCTCATTACTGATCTTACTGGCTTATTAAGAGTGCATTCTTACCAAGCTGTTGTCACTGATAATTACCTAAAAAGGCATTTGTAGTGAATGAGAAGCATAAAACATTTATAACTTTCTCCCAATCTGGCCTTGCATATAAAGTGAAATTGCAGATGCTGGAGATCAGAGTCAAAGTGCTTCCTGACTGCTTTTCCAACACTGCACTTGACAAAGTCTGATGACATTAATTGGGGGGAAAAAGAAAGAGAGCGCGCGAGAGTGCGGGAGAATATACTTTAAATTTATAGTAAAAAGGATCATACAAGTTCTATCTCCCTTGATTTTTTTTATAAGAGGTGTCTGAAGTATATTTTCTCTAGCTGCCTGAAGTACAGAGACTCCAAAACCTTACTGCTCCAAATAAACTGGTTGGATGATAACCTGGTGTCATGTGATTTGTGACTTTGCCCACTCCAGTCCACTGACATTTCCACATCTTTATTAAAATCTGATTCCCAAAAAGATTTAGCTTAAAATCAAAGTAAACTACCCCATTATCACTGCTCAGTGTCCACATACTCCAAATGCTTCTATAAAAGTGACTTCCACTAATAGCAGGCTAACATTTCTGCACATCTAGTAACATGGAGACAATGAATTACTCAGCATAGTGATATCATGAGACATATGTAAACTTTATTTATCCCTCTGGTGACATGACGAGGGCAGCAGGAGGGGGTATGTGGGAAGTCCAATGCACATCCATTTCTTTCTGCTAACTCAACAGGTTAGCACAACTGTACAAAGTAATATTCACAATACCATTGCTGTTGAAGATTTTACAGCACAATTTCCCTTTAAATACATGTCACCACTATAACCAACATTCTGGACTGAATCAAGTTCGTTCCATTACAAGATGGCCTGCAACTAACTGCCTTTCAATAAACTTGCCAGAGGTATGAAATATTTCAAGAGATCCAGAAACTTCAACCAAAGTGCTGACTGACATGGGCTTACATTCTATTAAACCTAATATTCATGATTAGCAACAAAAGCTCCTTACCATAAATTTTACATTAGGCACAATATTTTAAACAAGTGGCACACACCCTTTCTTTGCATGGAGGCCTGAACTGATGCAGAACAGAGTGCTCCACCCACAGAAGATAGAACGCTTTCACATGAAGTGACTAGTGAAGTCAGTTCTGCACCAACTAGGAATGCAAAAAAAAATCCTGCATTCACTTTCCAGCTTCACCTTTAGCATTACATATTGGCAAAACATGCAGATACTGGCAAAGTAAACTTCCAAGTTTAAACTCCCTGGGAATAGGTGAACACTGCCTTCAGTACCATTACTCATCTCATTGAGGACAAGCTTTACACAGGTTGGGGAGGAGTGTGGGGGCAAAGAAACCATCCACATTGCACTAAGCTGCCAGCTTGAAAACAAAAAGGTGGCAACCAATCTATTGGAAATATTCATGACTAGATTCAATAAACTAGTTAATACTTTTCTTAATCTTTAAGTCAGTGCCTCAACAGTTTGTAGTTCCTAAATACAGTTTTTAAAAAAGCTACATTTTGAAGTTGAAATGTAAGAGTGTAATAAATAAAATAACAGAAGTCCTTTATAAAATCTTCATGCTGCAGAGGATGTTTGGCTGTAATCCTGTGCTCTATGATGGTTGTACATTTTTCATGAAGATTCAGGGGTAGCAATGGTGAAGTTGACAACGTGATGTGGCTTCTACATGTTGAAGCCATAAGCAGGCTGAGCATAGCCAGCTGGATAACCATAAGCATAGCCAGGCTGAGGAGGGACTGCAGTGGAACCTGCTGTCAACATTAACTGCTGACCTAGAAAAATCACAAGGCAAAAAAAGTTAAACCGATAATACATTAGATCTGGTCACCCCTTTTACAAATTTAAAATATTCAAGCTCAGCAAATAAATATCTATACAGACTTCAACATGCAGGAATTTCTAAAATCTGTTTGAATACTGAACTAACACAGCAATGCTCAAATCCTGTTCAGTATTGTTTCTCTTCAGCCCAGATCTAATCGATCAAGGAGTCAGAGTTAGGAGCTCAGATAGCTGAGCTTGGAAGTGAAGATGCAGGAATACAGATTGTGAATATAGATTTTTAAAAAAAAACTTAGTTGAATGTGCTGCAGAGTGCAAATAGTGTAAGTTGAAGGCAGATACTGTACCCTTAAAGCTGGCAAGCACCTGTCATATCACTGCTGGAAAATTGAAAGATTAACACTTTGGCTGTAACCTTGATACAAAATGGTTTTCTCAGCAGCTTGAATTTAAATGGTTAAATTATGCCCCAAGATACTAAAACCAATTGAATTTTACCATTTTGATAACAGAGTCAGTGAGATGATCAATGTTTGGGGTATAAAAAGCAGACATTTTGGAGTTAGCCAAAAGAGCACCATCTGCCATTTGAAAGACTGCTAATCACCACTCAAAAGTACTTCTATCATCTGAAACATCTTTGCAGCAAAGGACCAAAGACAACCCAGGGGAGGTCTACAAGATCAACACTGGGGGATGACAGCTGCTGTCTGGTTTTGAAAATACAGCTGCTATAAATTTAATAGGGGCTTATTGGATCAGTATATAGTTATGGAATGGGGAAGATAAATCTTTAAAGAGAAAGGAGGCTTAGTTATAAATAGCTGATTAGCATTCATTTTAGAGTTGAAAATTGCATTTTTTAAAAAAAGTGGCATTTGGGTAGTTGTCACTCATACTTTAATAGATTTTGGACAGGTGGGCTTTTTTGTGCCCTTGGTTTAATTAGCAGAAGGGTTTACTGCCATGTTGTAACACTAGTAATAAGCACAAAAACAAAAAAAAAAGTGTTTAAATCAGAATACAAATTGAGTTAACAGCAGCAAGTTTTGGACATCCCATGGAAACAATTTTGGAAACGGAAATGCTGCCTTCTCAGATCAGGAGAAAGGATCAGATCATGGCCTATTTATTGCTCAAAAGTCAGCAATGCAAAACATGAAGTTACTACCTTTCTGTGCGCTGCCAGTTTATCTCATAGATAAGTCTTTTCCAAAGCCAAAAAAAACTAAGTCTAGTTATGGTCCAATGTGAAGTAGAATAAAAAGATAACTATTTAAAAAAGCTAGAAGTATAAAATGGGAGTCAAACAACAAGAGACTGCAGTTACACATGGGAGAGTGAGGACTACAGATGCTCGAGATCAGAGTCAAGTACATGGTGCTGGAAAAGCAGAGCAGGTCAGGCAGCATCCAGTGAGGACAATTCAACATTTGGGCAAAGGCCCTTCAGAATAGTGTTCCTGAAGAAGGGCTGCTGCCCAAAATGGCCATTCCCCTGCTTAGATGCTGTGCTTTTCTAACAACTGCAGTTGGATGTAGGCTAAGTCAGAGCTTTGGGTGCATCAACTGGAAAAACAACAAATCTGGCTCACTTTACAAGTAACCCTGAATTATTGGGCAGATTCTAAATTCAGGGATATCAGAACTAGAACAATAGAATTGCTATGCATTACAGCTTAACTAAATCAAACCTACCAAATACTAGAGGAGCTGGTTCAGCCACTTGGTCTTCATCTTTTCTCAAGCTATCTGAAGCATCAAGTTTATCAACCTAAGGTTAAGAAAAATTAAAAGCAAATCCATATCAAGTTCAAAGAGACTACAAAATGCTATTACAAAGTTACAACCCTCCAAACATTTACAAAGAAATACCATTTTTCTGTACACAACCAGAATACTTACCTAGCTATTTTAGTATCTGCATCAAGAACCACAAAATATTACTGGAGAACATTGCAGAGTTAAAATCTACACAACACATTTAACATTTGCACACTGTACAAGTGAAAAATATCAAGTCACTAAATGCTCAAATAATGCATATTAACCTGAATGCAGAAATTCAAAGTGTTAATGCATGTTCATAAACAAGAGTGCAGAGGCTTTAAGTGAATTGCTGAACAGACTTTTTAGGAGCACCTGTAGCAGGATATTTCTACATAAAATAGCAGACCACATCAGCTCAAAAAAGGGCACTAAGTCTATAAGCATGAAATCTGAATAGAGACTCATTTCTATGAGACCACTGTACTCCAGTTCTGGGCTTCCTTCTGACAGTGATGCTACAAATCAATCCTCTGCCTGGGAACATGGATGTTTGTTTAGAGCAGCTTTTGCTACCTGCTGGGGCCAGGCCAGGGGAGGGGAGCTGTCTTTAAGGAACACCCACAATACAACTAGGTAGTGAGCTCTAGGCTAGAATTGGCATACAGTTTTAAAAATCAGGTTGATGTGCAACTTGAACGGAGCTTATTGCTAGGCATTCTTAAAAAAAAAAGAGGGGGTAGAGATTCGGAAGGTGTTCTGAAAAAGGAGACTAGTGCACCTTGCAGATGACACTTGTTTATTCCCTTCACTACTACAATGTGAATGTTTGCCAATAAAGCAGACTTTGTCCTAATGACACCAAAACATCAGATCAAAAATTTGAGTTGACAAAAATAAAGAACTTCAGAGGCTGTAAATCAAAAAGCCAAAATCGGCTGGAAAAACTCAGCAAATCTGGCAACATCTGTGAACAGAAATCAGACTTGATGCTCCAGGTCTGGTTCTGGGGAAGGGTCACCAGACCCAAAAGGTTAACAGATTTCTCTTCAGATACTGCGAGACCTGCTGAGCTTTTCTAGCAGCTTCAGTTTGTGGTCAAAAATGGTACTCATTTTTCTTTGAAAGTCAGACCTGCTGAGTTTCCTCCATCAGGGTTTGATTTCTAGCATCCTCAGTGGTCTCACATCTTTTGTTGCAGCTGCACTCATCTGGGCAAGTATTCCATCACAGTGATGGATGCCTTTTTAGATGTGGCCAGGCTTTGGAGAGTCTGGTAGAAAAGTTCCTTTCTGCAAAATTCTTGACGACCTACTCTTAGTAGGTATAGGGCAGGTCCAGTTCAATCTGTTGTCAGTGGTAACTAACCAGGATACAGATAGTTGGAAATTCAGTGATGGTAGTACCATTTGGGGGACAAATGAATACCAATGTAACATGCATTTACTTGCTACTTAACAGCCCAAATTCTAGACATCATCCAGGTCTTGCTGGATATGGACAGGTCAAATCTTGAGAACTGAAGATGTTACATTACAGAACTGTAATGGGCAAATACCAATCAAGTGGGCAACTGAAGGACAGAAACAGGACCTGTTAAAGTCATATGGAACAGGTGATGGAGCTCAGTCTTCAGATTCAAAAAAAAAGGACTATTCCAAAACAAACTCCTGCAGCAATGTCAGTTTCCACCAACTCCCAGTAGCCCATATCCCACTATTAAAACCCTATAGTCTGACTGCATGAAAAAGCATGCATTATGGAAAATATGCAGAGGACAGCACATATGGTTATCCAACAGAACAGTTCCAAACAATGATTAGGACAGGTTTCCACACAGAGCACATGTATCAGGTACAGTGTTAATGTAGCAAGTTACCTTGCATGCAGTAGTGTACATTGCAGCTTGGCCTAGAAGCCTATTTAAAATCAGCTGCCTATTGCATCAAATGCAAGTTAACCTTACCGATATTGCTTTGGATTTAACCAGTTGATCAGTTGGCTTGAAAAAAGTTCAGTGTTGGGATGGGGAGGAAAACGGGGTAGAGAAAATAAGGCTGCATCACTAAAAAGTTAAGGAAACAAACATTCCAAAAAAAATTCAGTTGGTCAAGGTTTTCCACCTCAAGAGCTGCGATGCACCAGTTCAGAGACATTAATGAGCCATGCTGGATAGCAGGGGAACATTTTATATTCAGCCTCAATAGGTTTTGTGGGGCAAGCTTAAAAAAGTATATCAAAGGATAAGAAATATTGGCAATTTTGAATTTGTTACTCAGGCTGTAGGTTTGCTTACTGAGCTAGTAGGTTTGCCCTCAGATGTTGTCACCATGCTAGGTAACAGTGAGTGCTTGGCTTTTTGTCCCACTTGCTATGTGCCTTGGTCTGTTGTAGTGGGTGAAATCACTTCCATCTGAGGGGGTTGGTAAATGGGGCCCCTAGGCATCATGGGAGCTCTAATGAATTTAAAAAAGGACCTGTACAAAAACACAGTCAGCAGAACAATGTCATACAAGATACCCTGCAAGGACAGCACCAACATTACTTTGGACAGACAGGCAGGAAACTAGCCACCAAAAAAGACATGACCAACCATCACTAGTAGCCATACACAGAGAACATCCATCCATCCTGGGACAGGCTAAACAAAGGCACACTGGTATTCCTAGAAGCCTGGCATTCAATCCAGAACTAACATTAATTTGGACCTCATTTACCCCAACCACAAGAACCAGAAGTGATATCACCCACCATAACAGACTAAGACAAACAAAAGTGGGAAAGAACACCAGCACTTATGGTGACAAAACAACGAGCCTCAAGCACATCAGAGAACAAAATCTACCAGGCTGAGAAAGGATGTCTTTAGGTAACACATTAAGACTAGTTCAAATTACTGTAGATCAAAATTCATTATTCATTCAAAGTTCAAAAAGCAATCTTGTAAGCAAGGTGGAAACACTGGCAGGGTTTTAATTAAGAGCTTGTTTCACACATCTACAAGGAGTTGCAAAGCACATCTTGGAATAGAAGTACTGAAAAGGATTAAAGAACATATTTAACATGTTTTAAGAGAGTGACCTCAAAAGTAGCAAAAATCAAAAAACCTTGCAGTTAGACAAGTGGTTAATCGAGGCTTTGAAAACAACTAGTCCTAGGAGATAATTAGTTAAGGGTTAGTCAATATCTATACTATAGAGTTAGAAGGTACTCAAATCATGGCCAGGTTAAGCATATTCCTCCGCATTAAGCGAGAACACTAAAGCCTCATTTGAGAAAGCCTAATAAGAGCAAAAGCAGATTATCACCTTTTCCATTAGTTCATCAACCTGCAAGAAAATTCAGATGTCAAACTCCAAAGCAAAAAAAGGTCAAGCACAGGAAAAGAAAAATCATACAAACTTTTGCAGTTTTCATAGGGCAATTCCACAAGGTATTTCAATTTCATAGATCAGAAACACCTTCACTAAGTCTCAACTGGCTTGGCTTCTTTCTAACTACTGCACACATTTATGACTGATATCTGCAAGTCACTGTTCCAAACATCAATTTAGAATGGATGGCATGAAACATTAGTGATCAGGTGATGTCAAGTCCAAAGAATGGATGAATACTGACACTGGAAAAAGTTATTGAAATATCTCCTGAAACACTTGCCAAATCTAAAGACTTTACCAGTCTTTGGTTAATTTAAGAGTCCTACAGCACAAACAAACCCTCCAAAGACAACTCATCCACACATATCTTCAACAGATTACATCCAATTTGCCAGCATTTGGCCAAGCCTCAACCCTTCCTATTCATGTACTCATCCAGATGCCTTTTGAGGGGTATAGTTGTGCCAGCCTCATTCCATATTTGCACCCCTGTGTTAGCACACTGCCCCTCAGGTCCCTTTTAAAATCTTTTCCCTTAGCTTAAACCAATGCTGTCTCATTTTGGACTCTTTCCTCTCCTCCTTTCCCTTCTTCCCCACCCAGGAAGAGGAGACCTGGCTATTTACTGTATCCATGCCCCTCACAGATCTTTAAGCTTCTACACAGTCACACTTCAATCTAAACCTCCAGGGGAAATCCCCAGCCTAATCAGCCTCTTCCTATAGCTCAAACCCTCCAACCTGGCAACATCCTTAGACTTTTCTAAACCCTTTCAAATTTAGAATCTCTTAAAGCAGGAAGACCAGAACTGGACACAGTATTAAGTGGTCTCAATGTCCTGTGATGTTGTGGTTGTACAGAAGCTGTACAACATGCACTGACTAAAGTCTCTTAAATGTCTGCCTGCAACTCCACTCAAGGAACGATGCATCTACTGAAACCACTCCTCTAAAAGAGTAGACCATTTGCCACTCCTCAGCCCAGATGCACGCCTGATAACAGACTGGAAGGGACCCAGCTTACCTACAGAACCAGCCAAACAGGCAAGCTTAGCCCAGAGAGCAGAACTGAGGAGTTATACAGCAGGAAAACAGACCCTTCAGTTCACACATCTGCAGACATCCAAAACCTGACCTAGCCCCATTTGCTAACATTTGGGGCATTTCCCTGTAAATCAGTTGGAAAATTGTCATACCAAAGGACAAATGGAAATTTCTTGCTCTAATTGGATTGAATAAAAACTTCTGCAGAATCTAAACTTTTGAACTGTTGCTTATCAGAATTGGTGATGTCAATTTGACAATGAACAGAGGTTCCAATTCAGAACTGCTAAACTGCCCTCAATCTGCAGTCTCAAGGCACGAGAAACTGCCATGATGTTGTTTTATTCCTCCCTCTCTGAATAGAAGTCTAACTTCATTGAAACATTTTGGACCAACCTGCCATTGGCAGTCTTTCAGCTGCCCAAGTGTGAATTCCACCCTCTGGTCATTTCTCTTAAGACACTCAAAAAGATCAAAACTTAGTTACTTGCCCTAATATTGTGATTTCAACTAAAGAGGGACTTTAAATAGGTCACTAAGATGATCTGAAAGCAAGTTACTGAACCACATCTGGAGAGTCAACAGGAATAATACTTAAACCAGCATTTGCACTCAAGACACCTAGTGAACAAGATTCAGGTTTAATGTCCACAGATCAAGCACTTCTCTACTTTAACCCCATTTCCCAGCACTTGGTCCATACCCTTGCAGGCTATGGAGCTTCCAAAAAAACATAACTTGGTACTACTTTGTAGCAAGTGGTTCCTGCCTGCAACTCACAGATAAGTTTGAGCTAGTCCCAATCCTAAAAATATTTCCTCAGCCCTTTGAAACTTAAATACCCCTATTAATGGATCCCTCCAAATGCAGGTAGTTGGGGGGGGGGGGGAGGAGAGAAAGAGGAGCCCCCACAAACCAAAAAAAAAAAAAAAAAAAAAAAAAAAAAAAAAAAAAACTTTATTGCTATTAACCCTCTACCTCAAATTTTGTAAGCCTCTGACTTCTCTGCTCCAAGCAACACCCTGGTCAATGTAGCTTTACGTCATTGCCTAGGCTGAAGTCTTTTACACTCAAGCCTGGTCATCTGAAGATTTTCTACTGAATGCTGTGGAAGACGTGTTTTGACAGGACAAACAGCACAAAAAAAAAACTGGGATTGGTGCAAAGACTGCTCAAAAAGACTTGTAAAAAAGTTCACTTACTTTGCTGAGATATTCCCTCATAACTTGAATAAAATATGGCATTGCAAAGTCCATGATGTTATGTTTCCATGACAGCTCAAGAACCACATCTGGCCGTAACAAATCATAGCATGTGAATAAGCAGGATGCAAAACATTCTTGCTTGCCCTCTTCCAGGAACCATTGCAGAAGTTTCTCAGAAAGCTCAGTGTCCTTGGATTCAGCTGTATATTGCATTGCATCCTACAAAACAAAGTCACTCAAAAAACTGACCATTGCACGAAACAAAGTTTTATCAACGCAAGATTCAAAACATTGCTCCATCCAATTCTACAGAAACTTACCTTGTACAAACGGTCTTTTTTGCAGAGTTCCACACTTTGTTTCCAGCGATTGTTACCTTTGTAGAGATAAGCAGCAATACGCCTAAACTCTATTAGCTCATGCTTTTCCAGGCGCTGAGCAAGGATAATGTTGTCGAAGTTATCATATGCGTCAATAGATGTACGCAAACCCTGTGACAAGAAAAACCCAAGGTAATCTTACTCAAACACTGGCCATATGCCCTTCAGATGGAGGTCAAAGCTCAAAAAGTCCAAGTTAAAAACTGTTTACAGATGCTTTCATGACAAAAGCACACTAGATTTTTGTTAGAGGGAAAATGGGTGTTCCTGGCTCAATGAGCATTAACACCAATCCTCAGTTACCCTGGAGTGGTAGTTGAGGTACGCTGACAGCAGTTCCTGCCAAGGATTTTTTTGACAGATCATTTCCCAGTTCCTTCCAGAATACTGGAATTTGGGGCTTTGATCAAGTAAATGCAGCAGCACCCAAAGGAAAAGAGTAATTAGAACAGAGGGATTAAGTGTTGTTAAAGGCAGATTTTCACCAAGACATCCAATATTTCAAAAAGTTAAATGCTGGCTGTTTAAAGTAGGTTCAAGATTGTCAGTTATGAAAGTAAGCCAACCCTCAAGCCATTTGAAAAAACTAAACCTGTCAGTTAATGGAATAAGATAATTAATACATAATTTGGTTTCACATGATCAATTAACTGCAGGCACAGAAATATGCCATGGAAGGGATAGTCAACAACCCCAAGACCCTGAATAGGCAGCTTTGTGATTTCATGTGGGATACTCCAAGTTGGATGGGAAGGAACGATCTATCCAAGGCAAGACTACTGAGCAAGTGATTCAATAAGAACATGGGAATTAACTGGAGTAGTCAGTTGCCCTTAAGCAGCTACTCAAGAGTTTAAAATTATTAAAATGTTGCATGGTACCTGATAATCCTCCTCTTCAGTAAGCAGGTTGTTCAGAGCTTCATTCACAGCTTTATTATTGTGATTTTGAACAGAGCGTAAATATGGTTTTATTAGAGGCAATTGGTTCACCTGCAAAGCAGAACACAAACAAAAAAAAGTAATGGCAGCATTAACACATCCACTGAAGTTACTCATGAAATGCATGATCAGTGTCAGTTAATGATTTTGCTGTGACTCAGGTCATGGCTCACCTTACTGAAGAAAGTGACTGCCCTGGTATGGTCTAAACGTGGTGATAGCACCATTAACAGATCATTGATCAACAGTGGTTTGTAATCCAAGTAGAACTGCAGGGCCTTGTAATACAACTCTACATTAGCAACCTATTAAAAAAAATTGGAACATTGTTAAGACTAAGTTCAGGTGACTTGGAGAATTAAGAGAAAGATCAATTCCCAAGACAGGTTATTTCAAAACCAGAGGAGTGAAACTGTTCCACATTAGGAAGTGTTTAACCAGGCAGTCAACAGCCATTGGTAAAAATAAGACTATTCAGAACAGCAATCTTTAGAACATTATATCACTGGGATGAAAGTATTGTGTTATTAGCAATGTAATGCTATACCTTTGCGATTATATCTTTATACTGCCCTTCCTTCCAAGCATCTGTTGGGTGACTCATCATAGTTATGACTGCATTGTCATACTCTTCATATTTATCATAAAGGAAGACCAGCTCAGCCCAAAGGTGCGCCTGCTCTGCTGCACGAAGGACCTAGATAGCAAGGGAAAAAGTAGTATGAACAAAGTGTTATTCAAGATCAGTTAATCTACATAACCAAAAAAGGACTCCAGTTACTAAAATGTCCAAAAACAGGAGGAGTATTAGAATTCTACACCCAGGTAGACACTAAAGAGATGCAGGCCAAACATGACTGTCTCTGCTAGCTACCCTGTTTAGTTCCATTCACCAGTTTATTTTTACATAGTTCTATAAAAATTCAAATTTTTAATTTTTTAAAAAGTAACTCCAATGCCCTAAAAACAGGGGAATCCAGATAAACATCTGTGTAAAAAGGTTACCTCCCTTCTACCTTTGCTTCTTTTGACACCTTAAATCTATTATCTGGTGAAGAACCTCACCCATGGAAGATATTCAACATTTTCTGCCAGACATTTTAAAAAAAGCATTGAAGTGGCAGTTGATGCACACAAAAGTGTATTTATAAACTTAAAAGGCATCAGGAAAGCAGAGTGAAAATTTGCATGCCAATTCCATTTCACCAGGGTTGGTGTCTCAGCCAAGAATAAGGTGGCAAAAAAAAAAAAAAAAATCTGAATCTCAACAGGTCTGGCAGTATCTATGGGTTGGAACTAACATCAGTCCATCGACCTTTCAGATCCTAGACTCTGCAGCATGCACCCACAGTAGTTAGTTTGGACGATGCATCAGTTTTTAGTGGAATAAGACAAATACCTTTGGAATATTGACCCTGGACCAGAAAAGTTCCAAGTGTTCTCTCATCTTTTGTGGTTTGAATTTGGAGTATAGTATTGCCAGCTCTGTGAACATTCCCATGTGAGCCCGTTCCAAGCCCAATGCTGCTTCCAAGAGAGAGATCAGTTCCTCAAAATACCCTCGATCCTAGTAAAAAAAAAAACCAAAGTAATGCATAACAGATTATGTAATAGAGACAAGTATTGTAGCCTTACCAAGGCATCAGGTTTTAACTGGAAAGAGGCTTAATGGGTGAAGACTTCAATGGCTCATTTTTTTTAGTTATGGACATATGGAAAACTAGTTTCCAAAGTGGTTCTGATAAAGATCAAAAGTAAATCTGACATTTTGTTAAACTAATAGGAAATAGCACTATTCTTTCATAACTGCTCCAGATTGGTTTGCTCACTTATATTGCATAAACAGGAGCTTGGTTGCCAAATCTGGTGAATAAGTTTACTTTTATTGCAATTATTTGCTCAGTCAATAGCAGGATAAGTGCTGTCACATTACAATTATCAGCCTGACAGACAGCAATGTGGCATTCATCCAGGTCCACCTACCATGCTTTCTCCCACCCCATGTAAAAATAAAGCCAATGGGGCAAGAGTGTACTTTCCCCAGATGAGTTTAGAATTCCTATTGTTAAATTTTGATTGACTTATACTCTGCTGCTACCAATGATTTAACTTCTGGCTACTTCAAAATGGAATCTAAACAGGAAAATCTATTGTACTTCTGCCTTTGTAGATTTAGTATCTACAGCACAAATTTACCTCCAGTTTTGATAATTGTTACAAACTGAGGCACTAATGTGTTCATTAATACCAGAATTTAAAAATGTGTCAGAATTGGTGGGTCTGAGATTACAGGGAGTCTGAATAGGCTAGGGCTTCCCCCTGCACAACTGGAGAATAGGAGGCTGGGGGATGATCTAACATTTATAAAATCATGCAAAGTGAATGGCGAGTGTATGGAAATGGACTGCCAGAGGAAGTAGTGGAGGCTGCTACAATTACAACATTCAAAACAAAAAGGCATTTGGATGGGTACAAGAATAGGAATGACTGAGGGATATGGGCCAAATGCTGGCCAATGATATCTGGTTGGCATGTTGTTTGTGCTAGACAACTGACTATGAATTGCTGGAACTCCTAGTAAATCATCTCGCAGCAGCTGAGGAATTATAGAGCTGTTATAGAACAATTACCTGGTAGTAACTGATCAGCTCCTCAAGTTCATCTGCATGGATGACAATGTGTAGGCCACATATCTGGGCTAGACGGAATTCTTGGCCATCAACACAGGCAAAACAAACCTAAAGATGGGTGAATAGGAGAGCAATTTAAAAGATTATTCAAAAATCACATGATTAATTGAATGCCCAGATTAGAGTTGCAGTGCAGAGTTTAAGTGAAACTTTAGTGACTTTAGTACAAGCTTCAAAAGTTCACCCTTATTGTTCATTTGCAGTCTTTAGGTAGCTAGGGAAGCCATATTTTGAATCCAAATGGCTCTAGCAAGGCCAGGAATTTTATAGATACCCATAAATTCATAATCTTCAAAACCAGCTCAAGTAATGCAAACAACTGTTACTGACTGCATTTCATACCTCTTTCCAAGTCCTGGTGCTGTTAGCTTTGCGAGCACTGTCCACAGCAGCTTGGTACTCTCCTAGATGTACCAGAGTGGAAGCCAAGCGAGCGAAGTTGGACACATTGTTGTAAAGTAATTTTGCTGCATCATACATGCCATCATCATAACAGCGATCACCAACCTAATGTTGGAGGTAAATATATTAGCTTCATACATTAGCATACTGTTGTGCTGAATGGCCTAAGCTGTACCCAGAGTTAGAACACTCAATAGTTCTTAGAGCTCTGATTCACAGCACAATATTACAATTCTGCACATTAAAATTTAGTGCCAATAGTCCAATTGCTCCACAAACTAAAAAAAAAAACAACTTTTCAGGTGCCCAGCGATGTCCCTTTTCAATAAAACAATCTCAATGCATTTTCACCACCCTAGTGGTCAGCAAGTTATTAACTAGAGACTTTAATTCACTGAAGTTGAGTATTTTCTGAAATTTAGTCTGGCCATTATCAGCCATTTCATCTGGCTCAGACTGCACACAAAAACTTCTGGGTCCCGCAGCACTTGGACCATTTGAAAAATTGGCTTTTTCCACATTTGCTCTCCATTTAATGGAACACATTAAATATGCAATTCTAACTGCATGCATAATCTGCTTTAATGAGTTGCAGCTTTTAAGGACTTGCATGCAAATTAAATGCTTGCCTTGTAAAACTGAGCTATCAAAGTTGACAAAAAGACAACTGAAACCAAGATTGTTGAACAGACTTAATTCAATAGTGTAGTCATTTAAATGCAGAGTTTAAATGCAGTCTTATAAAACAATGTCTTCTAGTATTACTTGTTGAATGTGGGCATTGTTGGGTCCATTAACAAATTCCTCTAGTTCAGACAAACGGTTGGTCTTTGCCAGAGCAAATATCAACTCCGTCTCCACATATGACTCTTTGGCTTTCTTCCTAGCCATTTGTAGAAATTTCACCAGGTCTTCCCAGTTATCTGAAAGATCAGAAGTGGGGATTAAATAATCACTGCTAAAGAAACTAAGAACTAAAACATTTCCAACACTTGGCATCAATATTTTTTTCGTAAAGAGTAAAAAGGATAGTTTAGTATTAGATTAGATTACTTACAGTGTGGAAACAGGCCCTTCGGCCCAACAAGTCCACACCGCCCCGCCGAAGCGCAACCCACCCATACCCCTACATTTACCCCTTAGCTAACACTATGGGCAATTTAACATGGCCAATTCACCTGATCTGCACATCTTTGGACTGTGGGAGGAAACCGGAGCACCCGGAGGAAACCCACGCAGACACGGGGAGAACGCGCAAACTCCACACAGTCAGTCGCCCGAGGTGGGAATTGAACCCGGGTCTCTGGCGCTGTGAGGTAGCAGTGCTAACCACTGTGCCACCGTGCCGTATCTTGAACAAGAAGCCCAGTACAGCAGCATCAGGTAATGCTGATTAAGAATCAACTTGATATAACATTTTGCTGGCATTCTCATTTTAGAAAGGGGAGGAGCACAAGTTCAGCTCTAAGTGAAAGAAACTCAAATTCAAAAGAATATTTTAGTGCTTTCATATTCCATTCCTCAGTTGGCTCTTCTTGATCCAGGTTAGGCAGCTGTCGCAATAGCTATATCCCATGGAGTAAGGATCTAGGTAGCAAGGAAATGGATTCTCAACCATTGAAAGGCTTGCAGTAGGTTTGGGATGGAATCAGATGCACCCATAGGAGTACCCCAATCAATCTTCAGGAAGGGGGAAAATGCCACTCCCTTAAAATGGGACAAAAAATATTTCAGGTCTGGTCTACAGATCCAGGGAGCTGTTGAGACTGTTAAATCCTGGATCACTCACCAATGCAATCTTCCAAAATGCCCTTCAGCCCAAACTAGAAATCCCTCCTTATGTGCTGGAAGTCTAGTTTTAAAACAGCAAACTCAAAACCAGAACAAAAAAAGTGTGACTGAAAGATGGTCTAACACCACAACATGTAAAACAAACTTTGAATTCCCTCCCTAAAAAGGGAGGTGGGTCTCCCAACAGCACAGCCTGCAGTGCTTCAGGAGGCTCCAGCTCAGCTCACCATCTTCAAGGGCAACTAAAGGACAGGCAAAAAACTCTGGCCAATGACACCCATGTCCCATGGGAAGACCAAAAACCCCCCAGGACAATTTTTTTTAATTGTGCAATTCAGAAAAGACTATCAAAAGTAGAAAGGATACCTGACAAGATATCAGCTGCATGACAAGGCTTTAAGAATAGAGAGCTAACAAAAAAAAGTAGCATTTGTTTAAATCAGTGCAAATCAAAACAGTTGACCTTTAAAAAAATAGAAGGATCAACAACTTGCCTTTACAATTCCAGTTAATAGGGTTACGCTATTAAAACAGAAGCAGACACTTGTAGATACCTTCACTATCAGCCTCTTGCCTAGATGGGTTATGACACCCAAGGTGGGCGAGACTAACTTCAGCCTTTGACTCAGACAGGGACACTACCACTGCACCACAGCCTTCCAACAAGTGTACATCTAGCTAAACTGAGGGAATATTGGTACAGGTTAGACACTCCTTTTGAAATGGGTAAGTGAATTTGAATTAGCATTGTCACATGTATGCATTTGAGTACAGTGAAAAGTTGATAAGATGACATTATGTAGCAGCTTGGGTACAATCCTTTGAAGGAGAATAGATAAAGTTACATTACAGCTATACACATAGTATAACCATACATCAAAATAAGTTAAATGCAGACTCTTTCCAAGGGCCCTCTGCAGACAACCAGTGCTGGGATCTCCAGTCAGATTGCTGGCTACTACCACACACCACCTTGGATAGGTGCCCCAACTTTAAGCCACCAACTGGAGGTCAAAGGCCAAGTGGGGAAAAAAGAAAAAATGACAGACTGGATGGAGCAGGAGTGTCCTACTTTGCTATCTTATCCAAGGAGAGGAAGTAAATGTTTTGGAGAAGTAATTCTCCAACTTGAGTTGGATACCAAAAAAAAAATCCATGACTGCCAACTTTGGAGACTTGTTAGTAGATTAATTCAAGAGCCAAGGGGTTAAAATTAAATTGTTTGCAGATGAAAGTTTGAGACAGAGGAAGTGGATTAAGAGATTTGACTTTAAAAAAATCCAACTGTCAACAGGAGCCACACATACAAACCAATAAAAAACCTTGATCCAAGTTCCACGAAAGTTTCGATATATTGGTAGGTTAAGGAAATGGGCAGGAAGTTGGCAGATGGAATATGTTAGGGAAACGTGAAGATGTTCAGTTTGAAGAGAGAGAACTGAGAAGTGTTTAAAATGGAGAAAGCCACAAAGGTCAGGGGGTTTGGGAGTATTGCACACACTAGCAGCTGGTGCAGTGATCAGGAAGGCTAACAATACTGGCCCATACTTTCAAGGGGGGCTGGAATAAAACAGGGAAGACGTACTGCAACTGCACAAGGTGCTGGTGGGATGACAGCATTCTTGATCTAACTTTTGAGATTTCTCTAATGAAAATTTGAGGTTTGCTGGTAATGAAATGATCTTAGAGTAAGGCTAAGAAGGTAGTGAGCTTTACACATTGGATTTAGAATAGAGGTGGTGATCTCATTGAAACCTGTTGAAGTGACAAGATAATACCAGTGAATCTGCATTCTTGTTTCTGATCAACTACAGCAGCTGAGGATAGTGCCACTGGGCAAATGGGAGTGGAGGATGGCATGGTGTGTCAAATGCTGCTGACAGGATGAAAACAATACACTACCAAGGTCTCAGGATATGTTTGAAAAAATTTACCTTAATATGGAGGTTGTGGGAATTCATTAAAAAAAAGTTATGAGAAACGTTGACAGTCAGGAACTAAATGATAAGCATGGGAGAATTAAAAAAAAAAGGACAAGGTGAAGGAACAAGTCACAGACATAGGAGCCAGACATGGGAATCTAGGTCAGGCGATCAAGTTTATGGAAACAGGTCATCTGACAGGCTGAGGATTAAAAAAGGGGAAAAGGAGTTTGTGGGGGGGGGGGGGGGGGGGGGGGGGGTAGGGGTAGTAAATTGCAAAAAAGAAAGTTAAGTTTGGGAGATAAATGCTTCCTGAATGTGCATTAACCTCATTCTGGTTGATTCATTGACCATTACTCACTGTTCTTGTTGGCTGCTTTCACAACCTCCATATAGGCAGAAGGATCATCAGCCTTGATGTAGGAATCGATGGCTTCTTTAACCAAATCCTTCTGTAATTGCGCTCTTGCCAGCTGACTCCATACTGCTGGCTCATTACAACGTTCTGCAAATTCATAAGCACGATCAAGATTGCCAATGTGGTCAATCAGAACCTAAAAAAAAAAAAGAAGGTCAATGAAAAGCTTTATTAAAAGAAGCAAAAAAAAAAACCAGAAGGTTTTCAAATCTGTTTGACCACCAACTACAAAATTCTGTTAAAGACATCCTGCTTAACTGGCTAGTCCAATGCTGGAGACAGAACACTTAGCAATACAAACCACTAATCCACTCTGCTCATTTTACATACTTGGGCACCTCTACTTATTCAGATGCAAATGTCTTAATCCTTCAATAGAGAGGAAAATATTCTTGCCTGCACAGCAGAAGTGTTCACGTCAAACTTTCGAAAGATTGCAAATGCTTCTTCAAAGAGCTCGTTACTGATGGCAATGTTCGCAATATCAGGAGCATCGTAGTTGTCGAGACGATTAATGTACTCCATAACACGGGTGCGATCTGCTTTAATCGCAGTAAGAATCAAGAGGTTCTGTAGATTCCTGTGAAAGGAATTGCATCAAAAGCACAAGCCTCAGGATTAATTCTATAAACTTCACGGTCAGTGCAGTTAAAGTGACAAATCCCTATAACAGTAAGGTAGTTACTGTAGTTGGATTTCTGTGCCTGAACTTTTTAAAAAAGGATCCTGACAGCTAATAGCAAGTTTACAGATAGGAATAGTATTATTATTATCACCTTTCAGATGGCAAATTTTAATTTGGCATTGTAATCCTTTCATGAGCTGGTTCCCACTATAAAAAATTAAAACCATTGGGAAGGTAGTGAAAAAAGGTCACTAGTTTTGTTAACTATAGCCAGGCATTTATTTCTAAGACAGGCTGTTCATAGATTTACAGTGCACAGAAATAGTCAAATGTTTCTCACCTATGTTCACTAAAGACATTGTTATCCAAGACTATCTTCTCGAGCAGTTCAATCAGCTCATTGGGAAGGTCAGCAGTCATAAAGGCTTTTACAGTGACAGATACTTCTTCTGGATCTTGGGTTTCAGACAGGGCTGTTTGGACAACCTGAAAAGCAATTCCTTTCACTTTACAAAAGTGGTTCATGAGGCTTAAGAACAAGCTGTCAGCTAAGCTCAGAATGTATTAGCTGGTTAAAGGGAGATATTCAGTAAGAGATTAAAAAAGGTAAATAAATTAAAACAATTACAAAAGTCAACAGATGCTACATCTTTATTGTTGTTTGCCAAAAATTGCTAAAGAGCAAATATTTAAGTTACACAACTTCATTGCAGTCGTGTTATAATTAATTGCCAGAAGTTCCATGATAGTGAACTAGATTAGTCCAACTTTGAAGACCTTGATCTCCTCCGGTGTCATTCTGCTTGGAATGACATTACTGACCTACAGCCAGTTTTAATAAGTTAAGTTGTCTTCTGGGATTGGAGAGAAATTTAATTTGAAAACTGACGTCTTATCCATATACTCCCTGAACAAAAGCGACGGATGGACGGACAGAAAGCAGTAGCTAGATCTCTACTTTTCCATTCACAACAAAAATAGTGCACCAAGAGTCTTGTGGCACAATGAGATGTTTCAACTCTGGGTTCAAGTCCTACTTGATCCAGAGGTGAGTCTTCACATCTCAATTTAAAGTTATGCAGTGAGTGAGGATTTTAGTACCAGTCTGACTGGAAGTACATTTAAAATCAGGCAGAACATTTCCCTTAAGCTTTCATAATTAGAGAATGTAAAGCATACCTGGTCAATCAGCTGGCGTCTAAAAGGATTATTTTCTTCAAGAACATTGGCCCAAAGCTGTGGATCTTTTCTACGTACAAGATAACGAGCCTCACTCTTGAATAGAGAGTTCTCATTGCAAACCTAAGCATGAGATTAAAATCATACAAGTCAGCTGTACACATCACTCCTTAACTTTAAATTGCCAACAATTCAGAAAGTTCTTGCATTAAAAAAAAGTTTGTATTAGCCATGATTGAGGACTACAACTGCCTTACCAAATTGCTCCTTTAAATTCTATAAAACAGGGATTTTCTAATCACTAGATTAGAAAGAGGGCAAGTATATTTTATCCCTCAGCTGCCAGAGCTGACAGATAGGGATGAGAAGCTCAAATATCAATGTTTGTTCATTCCATCTATTGAAAAACCAAGCATAAAAAAGGGCTGCATTAGCTGTTAGCATGGAGAAATCCACATGTCTGAGCTTGCAAATCTAATTCCAGGTTGCAACCTCAAAGCCCAGAGTTCAGACAGCCAAATTCAGGATAATTTTTTTGTTCAGAGGAGTTGAGGAATGCTTTTTTCAAAAGCAGTCAGGTTTACAGTGCAAAAGAAAAATTTTAAAAAGCCCCACACACCAATGTCTGCACTAGTCAAGCACTCCTACCTCATGTTCCAGAACTTGGCCAGCATTTAAGTGCTGCAGCACTTTGCTAACCAAATGCTTAAAACAGGAGATAGCTCATTACTAATTACCTTCTCAGGCAGCAAAGTTCCAGATACCCAATACCCAAAGTGAAAGATTCTTCCTCAAAATTCCCTCAAGCTCCAGCTCCTTAACTAAGGTTGCCTGATCAACACCAATGGTTAATATTTCTCCCATTTGCTTGGTCTATGCCCCTCAAATTGTATTCACCAAAAAAAAAAAGCCCCCATTCAGCACTCTGCTCAAAAATGTACACCATCCCATATTCTGATCCATCTCCCTTGCACCCACAAGATCAGATCCTTAGCTGTGGCTGTAACCAAACTTCTTGCACAAAAACCCAATGAATTTATGAGTAATAGGCCAGCTTTTACCCAGACAGTACCATCTTAAAATGCTGTGCCAAGACACTAACCTTGATGAGATCCAGATCACACTGGCCTCGCTCATAAGCCACACAAGCCAAATGCGGATCCCTCTTTTCACAGTACTTGCCGACCACTGAGCTATCATAGAAGGGGTTCTCACGCAGAAAACGCTCAGGATTGTTATTGCTATCGATATAGATTTTAGCTAAAGCATTGTGTGTAGCAGGCTCTTCACAGCCTTCATGAATTCTAGCCTCCAGCCAGGGAAGCAGCAATTTCAGTCTGCAGACAAATAAAAATACAAAACAAACCAACCTTGAGAAGCAGCAGCAACTGGCAAATTCAAATCAAAGGGCAAATATGTCAAACTGAGGAATGACTTGGAGGTGCTGCTGTTGGACTGGGGCATCCAAAAAGTTAAGCTCAGGAGGTTACAGTTCAGATTTATTTGGAAGCACTAGCTTCCAAAGTGCTGCTCCTTCATGTGATAGAACATAGAAGAATACAGCGCAGTACAGGCCCTTCAGCCCTCGATGTTGCACCGATCAAAGCCCACCTAACCTACACTAACCCACTATCCTCCATATACCTATCCAATGCCTGCTTAAATACCCATAAAGAGGGAGAGTCCACTACTGCTACTGGCAGGGCATTCCATGAACTTACGACTCGCTGAGTGAAGAACCTACCCCTAACATCAGTCCGATATCTACCCCCCCTTAATTTAAAGCTATGCCCCCTTGTAATTGCTGACTCCATATGGTGGAAAAAGGTTCTCACTGTCAACCCTATCTAACCCCCTAATCATCTTGTACACCTCTATCAAGTCACCCCTAAACCTTCTTTTCTCCAATGAAAACAACCCCAAGTGCCTCAGCCTTTCCTCATAAGATCTTCCTACCATACCAGGCAACATCCTGGTAAACTTCCTCTGCACCCGTTCCAGTGCCTCCACATCCTTCCTATAGTATGGCGACCAAAACTGCACACAATATTCCAGATGCGGCCGCACCAGAGTCTTATACAACTGCAGCATGACCTCAGGACTCCGGAACTCAATTCCTCTACCAATAAAAGCCAGTACGCCATATGCCTTCTTCACTGCACTATTTACCTGGGTGGCAACTTTCAGAGATCTGTGTACATGGACACCAAGATCCCTCTGCTCTTCCACACTACCAAGTAGTCTACCATTAGCCCAGTAATCCATCTTTTTATTACTCTTACCAAAGTGAATCACCTCACACTTAGCTACATTGAACTCCATTTGCCACCTTTCTGCCCAGCTCTGCAGCTTCTCTATATCCCGCTGTAACCTGCCATATCCTTCCTCACTGTCTACAACTCCTCCGACTTTCGTATCATCCGCAAACTTGCTCACCCAACCTTCTAACCCTTCCTCCAGGTCATTTATAAAAAATGACAAACAGCAATGGTCCCAAAACAGATCCTTGCGGAACACCGCTAGTGACGGCACTCCAAGATGAACCTTTGCCATCAACTACTACCACCACCTGTAGGGAGCAGTGCTTCAAAATAAATCTGTTGGATGAACTTTGAATGCTCCAATTTTAAATCTCAATGCATTGCTTTAGGAGAAGGTGGCTATGTGACTTCCTGAAATATACTTAATCTTCACCACTCTAAATCAGAAGAAGGATCTCTGGATTCCTGGTTTCAGAAGTTTGTAAAAATGAGGGGAGGAGGTAGCTAAACCAAATCCAGTGGTCAGCTGCAGCTCTTTAGCTCAGATGGAGGTTCAACAACTCAAATCCAAAAACAGTTTAGGCAGACACTCCCAGATCAGTATACAGTCCTGAAGTCTGTCCAAAAAAAAAAGTTTTAAAAAAAGTGTAGCTAAATAAATATCACTTGTACAACAGGGAACTTTGACCATTGCTATCACCTGGGTCAGGGTAGATTGAGTGTTTAGTAATAAATTATAGAAGTCTGGGTGCCACAGTTTACATTTCAAAATAAGTCAGTCAGTCTCACTGATCTGCTTAAATGTCTGATGTTTTCTTTAATTCTGCCTGATTTTAATATTCCCTTCCTGCTAATCTGTTGTAGTACAGACTAAACTTCAATATATGGAAGCCATCTACAGTTGTAGAGTGCTCCATATAGTGACAAATTCCCATTAAAATGGTACAGTTAAAAAGGATGCTGCAAACAATTGGCAATGCACAAAATAGGGTTCAAAACATCTTCTGTAACAGATCTAGCAATTTAGCTGGACTCTTCAGTAGTAATCAGAAGATGCTTCTGAATAATTCTGGGGCAGAAGACTGGGATTAAAAAAAATACCCTGATCCTGCAAGTGACAAGAGTAGTACCATAAAACTAGCAGCAGAAACTTCATTCACTACCTCACAACACAAGGAAAAGTCAGCTACTAACCTGTTTCTTTTCTCTACTTCACCCACAAGCTCATCAGTTGAGAACTGTCCACGGACTACAGTGATAAGATTTTTGATAACTTCTTCAGAGCAATCCACATCCAATAGTCCACCTACCACTACTGGAAGCCTGCTGGGATTCACCTGCACACAATGAGACAAAAAAAAATTAGCAACAGTTCGGTTTATCCAACCAGCATAAGGAAAACTGAAGTGCATGAACTTGGTTCTTGCATGAAGTCACTTGCTTGAGAATTGTTGGTTTGACTACCTCTTTAGCCACTTTTTCCAGGCAACGCATTTCCATAGCTTTCGGTGTACAGAAGAAAAAAAAATCACCCTCTTTATGCCAAACTGCTTCAGGGTTTTGTAGCAAAATGTCACTTCTAACTAATACAGGAGGATGTTTGGCCCATTGCATCAAGCCAGCTGTTCAGCCCTACCTTTGTTCTTCCTGCTATTCTTGGATTTATCCTGTTACCCTTCAATACTCTAATCACAGCAACAAGCTGAATACAATTAAGGGCAAATGGCATAAATTACAAGAGGAGTGCCAAGTGCAATGATCTAGAATTGTGCACAACACAGTGCAATCTCCTTACCCAAGGAGGTAGTTGCTGTACAAAAAACCCACCAGCTGACTCCTAGGATGAGTGATTGATGCAACAGTAGACTAGACATAAATCCTAAGAGCTTAGATGAAAAGAATCTCATTCAGGAGTTTTCCTGGCATGTGTGCTGTTAACAGTGGCTGGAGAGGTTCTAGAATTAGGGTAAGCACTCAAATCTCAGACTAAAAAAATGTCTTCATTCCAGGATTGCTAGTTTTGAATTGGCTATCCCAAAGTATGTGGGCTCAGCTGGAGTATATTCACTGCTGTGTGCCATATTTTTGGCAACAAGGGATTCAGGATATTTAAAAAAAGTAGTATGAGTTGAGTTTGACAGTTATCTTATTCAATGGTGGAACAGGTATGAAGGGCTGAGCACCTATTGGATGATTGTGAAACTTAATCTGTGAGCACTTTGCAAAGCAGTGATCATAGTTATAAGAACAGCTCAAAATGATTTCACTGACCTTCTGGACATAGATTTCAATGTATTTCTGCAGGTTGTTGCGATACAGGTACAGAACGAGGTCATGGACAAAGTCAAATCGGTCACACACAATGATTAAGGGAAGTTGGTCTGTCAGTTTGGCTTCCTGAAAAAACAAAAACATCATTACTGCCCAGCACAAGAAAGGCTTCAGGTTGCAGTGGCCCAACTTCCATTCAACTAAAGAGTTTGTCACTTTCAAGCACCACAGGCTATGCAAGGATGGCAGATTAACTTTTGGAGACAATGATGGATTTTAAAATGCTAGCTGACTGATTGTGACAATGAAAGCAACTTTAAAGATTTTGCATTATAGCCCCTAAGTTACCTCTACACCAAAATCTGGTTCCATTTGAGACTAGTCCATTCTAAGCACCACGGCAGGAAAGTAGACTTCATCCAACTAATCCACATCAACTAAACTAATCCCACATGCCTGAAGTCTTGCCTATTCATATACTTATCCAAATGTCTTAAAAACATTGTAGATGTACTTGCACCACCACTTCCAGAGTTCATTCCACATGAACCACAAGGTTGCCCCCTCATGCCCTTTTTAAAAAATCTCTCCACCTTAAATATGCCCCATAATTTTGAACTCCCCCCACCCTAGGGGGAAGACCCTTGCTATTCACCTTATCTAGGCCTCACGATTGTCAACTTCTATATAAAAAAAAAAAGAGGTCACCCCTCAACCATCTACACTAAGTCCCAGTCTCAAAATTCCCAACAACATCCTGAAATCTTTGAACCCTCTCCAGTTTGCACTACCACTTTGAAAATGGACAATAGCCTGTGCTACTAAAAATGGTAGATAATTCAACACCTGCAATACTACAGGAAATTTCAGTCACAAAATGGCTGAACTGCACAAATCAAAATTATCTACTTCTGAAAAGTAGCAACAGAAAGTGGATTGTCTATCCACCTTCATCTGTGAAGCTGTAAGCAGACTTCCATTAGTTGAATTAATCTTGTCTGCTCAAAGTTCATGTTAATTCTGCAAGTACATATGAACAGTGAAGCATTTAAAGCATTTTCAGCATATTAGGTAGGCATTGATCATCTACCCATGACAAAAAAATCTCAGAAGAGAATTGCACATTCAACAACTTAGCTATCAACTGCTCAGGTTTCATTAACTGGACTTTACAAGTAATCTATCTTGCTGAATAAGGCTTATCTTTTCATTATAATTATAGGACAGCTGAAAGACAGGGGGAAAGCAAAGTACTTTGATAGTAAACTAAAACAAAAATGCTCTGGCAAGGCCAAATGTTTTAGATTGGTGATCCATCAGAATTGCTAATTTCCATTACTGACAGCACTTTAAAAAGACAGACTTGTAGTTATAACCACCTTTGACTGTTTCAGAGGCTATTAGGTTCCCAGGTGAAGTTTTGTAAAGGAATGGAACCATAAACAGTCAACATACACAGGATTGAAGCTCAGGGCTGCTTTTCATGTGGAAGAGAAATCTTGTGTTGAGACCTTGAATTTTCAATCTTGGAGCAGTGGATGCTCAATGGAATGTAACAAATCCTAAAGTTTGAATATTGGAAACTTTTCCCCTACCCATAAAACATCTTGAAGGGCAGAACAGGCTGGGAGTGGCTATTGAAACATAATTGGGAACACAGCCACTTCTGTAATTATAGACAAGTATTGGATAGGGTCTGTAAGCAAACAAATATCATTTTAAGCCAGATGGTTTAGTATTCCCAAGTTTAAAACAGACATAAGATCTGCACTAGAACAGGTTGTGTATGGTCACTGAAGAATATTACCCCCCAGCAACACAGCAGCCCTACAGTGCTTATTGGAAGGGCACTTTAAGGCTGCAAGCTATTTTCCAGAGGCAAGAAGGACCAAAAGTGGGCAGTGTGCTGCCAAGAATGCAAATGAAGCTGGGCCAAAGGCACCACATTTTTATAAAAAGTACCTTCAGGAAATTCTTCACACGTTCTGAATCATAGCAGTTGCTCTCACGGCATATACGCTCAACTTCTTTAATTTGTCCAGTTTTACATGCTGCCTGAATATACTTGAAGTGAACATCAGGCTCCTGACTGAAATTCACAATGGATCCAAGGAAATAAAATAACCCTAAAATTTGAAGGAAAGAACAGAAGGTGCAGATAAAAAAAAAAAAACTCAATTTGCTCCAAGCAAATATTTCAGAAATAGAATGCTACAAATAGAGGAACGACAATGCAATCAATGCCAGAAACTGCCAGTCATTAGCACTTAGATTGCTGCAAGACAAATTGTCAAAAGAAAAAAGTAATCTGCTATACAAGTTAGACCCATTAGCATTACTTTATGATGAGTTTAAAAGATCTCTAAATAAAATGTCAAAAAGCCATTAATAGAATTACCCTCATCTCTACACATGCTTGATTAAATCTCAGAGACAGTTGTTTAAGAGTTAGAAGGTCTATTTTCTACATTCCTAAAACACAGGTAGACTAACTAATTTCACATTGACTTACTTCTCGGAGAGAAAGTTATTCCTTGCACGATTCGGGATTAGAACCTCAATTGCCTCAAAACATCTTTGAATGCAGTTTATCAGCTGCTTTTTAAGCTGAATGAGTCATTGTATAGTTTGTGATCATTAAAAATGTGCTTAGCAGAAAAGTGAAAGCCAGCAAGTTTTGAACATTGATATATTTGGACTTGTGAAGGTAATAAATCAGACCAACCAAAACATCTCCTGGATAAAAGTCTCCTGCAATTACACTAAGGGGACAATATTGGTTTTAAAAGTAGTGGATATATCAGAGACCAGCTTTGGTATTCACAAAACTAAAAAATACAGAAAATGAAAAACTCTTAGAATAAGGACAGATAGAAAAAAGGATGAATGCACTAAAAATGGTTAGGAAAGGAAACAAGTGTAGATTAAAAAAATTCTTAAGATAAAGTTTCAGAATGTAATTGCATAGATGGGATCTACAGTCTCAAGTTTACTAATGGTTTAAACAAACAGCATTAAATCTGCACTAGGCTTTGTCCTGTAAAGTTAAAGCAGCAACATCACTATAATTTGAGAAAGGAGCAAGAGGTTTAGCTCAAGTCAGTGAGTTACTCACAGTAAGACATGGATACAAAACAGCTTCCTTAGGAATTCAGGTGGTGCAAGAGACTCTAATCATAAAAACAGCTTACCCTCATAACTCTTAAAGGATTCAAAAAGTTCCACCAATGACTGAGTGCCAAGCTGCTCGTGGTACTTGGATGCTACTTGCACACAAAGCTGCAGATTCTGGCGGATGTTAGCTGACAACATGGCACGCAAGCACTCAAGGGAATCTTCAACAGAGAGTGCACCAAAGAAGTTCACCAGCCACTAGAGGTAGGGAGAAATAAAAAACCCAACATTTTAAGCCCTAGTTTCCAAAAGCATAGCAATCATGTTTAGCTCAGAATTTGCAAGATATTGTGAACAGCTCATTGTCTTTGCAGATTTGAAATGTTTACAATAAAATCCAGAGGAATAAAAGTCAGTAGTGAGTATTACGGTCTGGGGCAGCATTCTGAAGTGCCATGGAACATTAACCTGGAATTCTGCATAACTACAGCCAAAGTTAGCCTAAAAAACATTCTACACAATTCTGGAGAATAGATATATGAATAAACTTATTCCTGCTGTAAGTTCCCAGCCTTTAAAGTATAATTTGGAGCTATTCAAATTCTAGGAGATTATGACTTTCCTGACTTAGTCAATTCTGTCGAGTGTGCAGTCAGGTGAATATAATGCTATCCTGAAATCAAAAGCTTTGCAACTGTAGAAGTCGCTAGAGCACCACAAGCTGCTCTTCAGGTGGCAATGACCATACGAACACAACTCTGCATTACTTCAGTTTTCAAAATAGATGATTACTTTTTCCTGCTAAAGAACTTCGCTTTTCAGACTATGACCAAGGCCAAGCTCCTTTTCTAGGATTCAACATGCTATTTGCATGTGGTCTTGCTGCCCCTTACGGAGGAAGGCTTCTGTAGTTCAAGTGTATATTTCGTTGCTTCAGGAAGCCACTACTCGTGAGACCATCAATTCAAGAAAAAAAAGTTTCCATCCTGATGTCTTACATTTATGCAAGCCTAAGAATTTAAATAAACTGGTCTCGTTAGTAACGCCACCCACTATGCAGCTATCCATTCACATGTTTTTAGAAAAAAAGGGTTACTTTCAAAATCAACATTGAAGATGCCTACATGTCAGCCTTAGCTTTAAACAACTTAGGCTATATTAAAGCTGCATTTCACACAAATTCCACTTAGACTTGAATTCAGTATGTTCAAAGCTCATACCTCAGGGTTCAAAAGGTGAGTGTGTACAACAGCACGTTTGATATCATACAAATCTGTATAGTGCTCCAAAGCCCTCTGCAACAAGCCAGCTTTTTCACATAGCTGGGCAATATGGGCACGATCATAGTGAGTGAACATCTGGTTTCCTAGGATTGCATCAGCCACCTAAGAAAGTAAAGTCCCATTAGTAAGGATGTTAGATATGCACATAACTCATGAACTGCAGTGATCAGCTGCTACAGTTGGCTAGATTAGAATGTAGCAATCTGGGAGGTCATATGCTGAGTTTCTAGACTAAGATAAAGCAGATCTATAGAAAGATGCTGAATGGACAGGAAATTGCTCAAAATGCCTTTGATTTTTGACTGTTAGCCAACATGCAAGCTAATGTTCAACTAGCAAGGACATTAAACCGTTACAGTGTTATAAACCATTGTGATGGAATTGCCTTCAGATATAATTCTAATATTCATTAGATATATTTTGTTTGTAGAATGTTAAGTCACTTGAAATTTTGACCAACATAAGTCAGAATTCCAGAACAAAAAAGGTCAGCAAGTCCATCTGACACAGGATTAACTCAAGTTAAAACCAAACATTTAAAATGGGAAACCTAACCAGAGGAAAAAAGCTTCTCTTGCCTTAATCTAAGATTCTGTTCTGATTCCAATTGTTTGAGGAAATGATTGAATAAAAAAAAAAAATTCAGTTGTGTGGGTGAAAGTATTGTCTCATTATAGTGATTTTTTTGCTACTTCAAAAAACCTCCAGATTTATGAAGGCATAGTATGGGATTTATATAGACTTCAGTAAGGTGTTTGACAAGGTTCTTCATTGTAGACTACTTAGCATGCTTAGACCCACATAGAGTAGTGAGGACTAGCTATTTGAAATCAGAACCTGCTCAAAAAACAATACAAAGACAGAAGATGACCAGGGCTGCTTTTCAGACTGGAGACTTGTGACCAGTGGAGTCCATTGCTTTTCATCATTTAAATAAGTAAGCGGTTTGGATTTCACTGACAAAGGTATGGTTAATAAGTTTGCAACATTGGAAGTATAGTGGGCAGCCAAGATGGTTACCTCAGGGAAGTCCAAAAGAAAAAAAAAAGATCTGGAAGGGCAACTCTTTCCATAGTGACGGATACATAGGATGAACTGTTGGGAGGCGGCTGGTACAATTACCCATTTAAAAATAGGCATCTGGAGGAGTATACAAATAGGAATGTTTGAGGGTATATAGGCCAAAATGGGCATAGATTAGTTTAGGATATCTGGTCAGCAGGGATCAGTTGGACTAGAAAAAAACAGAGGGTCTATTCCCATGCTGCATTACTAGGTAAATTCAAAGAGCCTTGCTCATTCCAAGGTCCATGATGCTTGTCCCAAGAACTCCAGCCTAATGTCCACACTGTATTGCAGTAATGTTACTTTGGCTTTATACAAGGTTGTATGTGTAATGTTTACTTTAGTGTAAATATAGCACTTAAGGCTATTCCAGACACTAGGGAAGTTTGAGGACTAACTAGATTTGGCAAATTTAGTATTCATTTGTGGGTTAGGACTGAAGAAATCAGAAGAGGGGTCAATATTTATATTAAAGGCACTTTTTACAATCCAATAAATTTGAGTATTCAAATGTCATGAGACTTAGGCATTTAAGATATCTTTAGACAAAAAAAAAATCAAATGTTGCTACTTTACTTGACACAGTGAAGGCCAGAGATTAGTTCTTAAACCAAATAAGAACCCAAAACATCCAAGCATTCATGGCTAGTAAAGTACATTTCCCACCTGTGGTGCATGGATCAGATTCATTTCAAGAAGGCGTGTTTGTAAGTGACCCTCAGAAGGCCTGTTATTCTTCAACGCATCTAATAGGAAAGATGTACACTGCTGGATCAGGTTATTTTCCATAAATACATCCACAATCTGTAAGGAAGGGAAAATTAGCATCAACTGTCAGGAACTTGCACAGCTCTTTAAAAATGTTAGTTTGTCCATAACAGATTTGAAACAACAAAAACAGACTTCTGATCCATTCAGCTGATCCTAGGGAAGTGGTTAGTGTTGGGTAAGATTTTTGACTAGAACAATCAAGCAATTTCAACTGGAAAGGCATGGGCAGATAAAAATCTGGGGGGGGGGGGGGGGGGGGGGGGGGGGTTGTTCTGTGAAGCTCCACAGAGAACACATCTGACAATTAATGGCCAGATTAAGTTATGCACCTTTGTGTAGTTTCAGGATTGAATATCTACTGCAATATTGAAACAAAGTCATGAAAAACAACATGATACAAAATTTTAGAAATCACTGAAGGCCACAGGAGAAAATCCAGGTACCATGTTACTCCAGAAAGCAAAAAAAAAAGGTCATCTAGATTTTATCCCACTTTACAGGGTAACTAAAGAATCCACATTTCTGCCACAATGAGCATTCATTCACCATAATACAAAATGGGAGTGAAATTAGTTACAAAGTTACTCACTTTATTCACCAGCTTACACTAGAAGTCTACAGTTCCACTAAAACACAATGCTTTATAGAATACTATTTTCATGCATTGTGCTTTAAATTAGCCCTCTAAAATTATGCTGATATGGAGTTTACAAAAGCAACTGTCAAGCTAGCATACATGTGTCAGAACTACTGCTTGTTAAAAACAAAGATCACAGCTGAGTGGAGTTAGGTTTTTAAGCCACACTAGACCAGAAACAATAGTTACAATTTTCCACATCACCCACACTTCATTAATCCAATAGACAGATTCCTAAAAATTAATTTCAACCCATGATAGGAGATGGCTAACAATCCAAGTCTGGACTCATTAACACTTGGTTCAGTTAACAAGCCAGCTGAAGACCCACCAGCAGATCCTTCCTTAAACTTCAGCTGCAAATTAAAAAGCTTAGAAGTGTTCAAACTGACCTGATTAATGTTAGCTAGGGGTTCTTCATCCTGGACAAGCATCTGTGCAAACTGAAGTCCTTGGTCAGGGCTCACTCGCATAACATTTCTCAGCAGGAAGACCCAGTCTGGAGTGTAACCAACCTGTTAAACATTTGTATAAGTTGGACTTGGGGTAAACATTTGAAAAGTCAAGAAAAAAAAAGCACAACACAATCTGGTGCATTTCAGACAAAGGTATTTAGTACATTGAATACGTGTGGAAGTGCTGAAGATTTTTGTTCAAGTTTTACCTAAAACATTTAACAGGTATTGCAAAGACAATAGAAGGATGTAGGACAAGTTACCTTTTTTGCATACAGAACAATTTTCTGGAATTGCCCAGTTTCTGCAAAACACTGTATAACTTTATTTGGCACATTGGCACGGAGATAGACACTTAAAGCTAGTGTGGGATCAGCTGTCTTCACCAAGTCTCCCAGCTCCTCAGAACACTCCAACTACATTAAAAAGCAAACATTAAACAACAGGTCAACAATAACTGCAGATTCATGAAACATACACCACCACAAGTGCATGAAGTTACATGTTTGTAACTTTTATTCTAGCTCCAGATAATCAGTGCCCATTCTCAGGAGGAATTAAAGAGCTGTCGTTACCTTATCTTCCTTCAACCATTTTTCCAGCAGTTGCTTGCGGCCTTGTTGCAAGACAGGACGGCAGAGTTCCAGCGATTCATACTTGTTCAATTGTCCCTGATCAAGGAGTATCCCAAAATACTGCAGAAGAGGCGAAGCTTGCCCTGGCTGGGCTGGGACGGTCTGGAATTTTCTAATTGTGTCTGGAGTCCGTAGAATACCCTACATGAACAGTAATTGCAAGGTGAAAAGCTTAATAGTCATAGGTACCAATTTAATGTCACGGCATATAGAATAAGCTGATTTACTCATTGCAATCCTGAAACATGCATTGGTTACTGAGGATAATAGAGGTTCCTCTGTCCTGACACTTTCCTAACATTAAGAACACATTTCACCTTTTTTTGAATGGTCTAAGCTTAAGGTGCCTATAATATCCTTCATTACTTTCACCATAACCCCTTGATTAACCAGTTGACTTGGTAAAAACAATTTTGGATTAGTGGTGCTGGAAGAGCACAGTAGTTCAGGCAGTATCCGAGGAGCAGCAAAAACAAAAAAAAAACAAAATGACGTTTTGGGCAAATTCCCTTCGTCAGGAATAAAGGCAGAGAGCCTGAAGGGTGGAGAGATAAGCTAGAAGGTGGGGGAAGGGAGAAAGTAGCATGGAGTACAATAGGTGAGTGAGGATGAAGTGATAGGTCAGGGAGGGGGGTGGAGTGGATAGGTGGAAATGATAGGCAGGAAGGCCAAGTCATGGGGACGGTGCTGAGCTGGAAGTTTGGAACTAGGGAGAGGCAGGGGAAGGGGAAAATGAGGAAACTGGTGAAGTCCACATTGATGCCCTGGGGTTGAGTGTTCCGAGGCGGAAGAGGAGTTCTTCCTCCAGGCGTCTGGTGGTGAGGGAGCAGCGGTGAAGGAGGCCCAGGACCTCCATGTCCTCGGCAGAGTGGGAGGGGGAGTTGAAATGTTGGGCCACAGGGCGGTGTGGTTGATTGGTGCGGGTGTCCTGGAGATGTTCCCTAAAGCGCTCTGCTAGGAGGTGTCCAGTCTCCCCAATGTAGAGGTGACTGCATCGGGAGCAACGGATACAATAAATGATATTAGTGGATGTGCAGGTAAAATTTTGGATGTGGAAGGCTCCTTTAGGGCCTTGGATAGAGGTGAGGGAGGTGGTGTGGGTGCATGTTTTGCAGTTCCTGTGGTGACAGGGGAAGGTTGTCAGCTTCCACTTGTGGTTAATCTATTTGGCAATCTTGCCTTTTTGTTCTGAATATGAACTCAAGCTTTGGCAACATTTTCTCATTCCATTAGTGTTGGAGTGCTATAATCACAAGCTAAGCAACGTACCAAGTTTTCATAGAATCCCTACAGTGTGGAAACAGGCCATTCAGCCCAACAGATCCACAGCAGCCCTCCAAATAGTATCTTACCCAGATCCATCCCCCTACATTTACCCTGACTAATGCACTAACCTACAAATTCCTGAACACTGGACAATTTAGCATGGCTAATTCACTTAACCTGCACATCTTTGGACAGTGGGAGGAAACCCACACAGGCAAAATGTCTGTCAGGAGTTTGCCAGCCTCTGGCGACTGTCAGGGACCCAGGTTCAATGCAGAGGCAGCAGTGTTGATCACTGAACTGTTGTGCTATCCTAATCAAGGTTTTGAATGCCTGTAAACAAGTATATTCAACATTCTAGAGTGCACAAGATTTCACTAAATTGTCTAATAGGTTATTGCACCCACTGACCCAGCAGTAGAGTTGGCCTTTTCACATCGGAATAGATTTAGTTAGAATGAAGTCCACTGCCTGCAGCAAGAGCACATTAGTGGTTATAGGAGAGAGAGTGAGGACTGCAAATGCTGGAGATCAGAGCTGAAAAAAAAGTGTGTTGCTGGAAAAGCACAGGTCAGGGAGCAGCCAAGGAGCAGGGGAATTGACGTTTCAGGCATAATTCCTGAGGAAGGGCCTATGCCTGAAGTGTCAATTCTCTTACTCCTTGGATGCTGCCTGACCTGCTGTGCTTTTCCAGCAACAGTAGTGGTTAACAAACGAGATAGTACAGCTGTTAAAAATGTTGCAGTTAGGAATAAGGCCTGGATTACTAAAAGTCTTGAAAATCCAAAACATGAAGAACAAGAGGCTGTTAGGCTGGCAAGCATGAGGAGACAGTGCAGCACCATGCAAAAAAGGAGAACAAAGTTTGAACAGTACAAAAATGGAGACAAAAACAAGTCCTTGTGATTATAGCACTCCAACACTAGTGGAATGAGAATGTTATTTTATTTTATATTCAAAATAAAAATGCAAGATTACACCACAGGAGGAAGTTGACAAGTCAACTGGTTAGTCAAGGCATTATGGTGAAAGTAATAAAAAAGGATATTATAGGCACCTTAAGCTTAGACCGTTCAAAAGAAGTAGAGGGTTGAAATGCGTTCATTACAATGTTAGGAAAGGGTCATTAGAGGAACCTCAAATTATCTGAGGGACAGTTGGGAATATTTTTGTTAAATGGAATGCCAGATAAGAGTCAGATCCAAACATCAGGACCTCTTGTTTGGATAATCAGAATTAGTTAATTGAATTCCAGATAGAAGTTCTTCTGGTAGAATGAGAATGCACATACCTTTGGTGCTGATGCAGCAACTTTAGCAGCTTCAGCATAATTTCCTTGTGCGAATAAAGTGTTAAACTTTCGTGCAAAGAGCTCCTCAGCACCAGCAAGGTTGCTTCTCACAGCCATTCGGAGAGCAAGGTCTGGGTTTTGGAGCACATTAGTTGCATAGTTTACAATATTCTCTTCTTCCACACAAACAGATAATACCTGGAGGCAAACAAAAGTGGTCAATTAAGAGACATTCAATATAGCAAGAGCTCTACACAAGTGAAAGTTGACATTGAATGCAAGCAAATTGTAAGAGTTAACAATGTAATCTACTCCCAATTAATTCACATCCAAGAAATTACAACAGCTCGATTGTATACAGGGCAATGAAATAGTTAAGGAGTCTACAATTTGTTAGTTACATCCTGGGGCTAAGAAAAGGTATAATCTACACAAATGCCCCATGGTTAAAACATCCTTTGCTAAAAGTGAATTACATTCTCACTCATGCTGACCACACTAAGCAAAAAAGCCTACTTGGAAGTGGCTTTTGTAATGCCAGGCACCCTGAAGAAACTTTAATGTGCTCTAAAGTCATTGCTACATTACGGTTTGCAATTCAGGACCATAATAAGTATTGCCCTCACTGCTGGTATAGGAAACACTACAAAAAAAAAAACAACTCCAGTTTGCTTACTACTACAGAAATTGCTAACAGCCTTGGATAACATACTTGGCCTTTTTTATTGACTCCAATGATGCCAGATGTAGGTTCATGGGGAGCAGTCACAAAAATGGTCTCAGCACTAATACGGTTCATGTAGATACAAGCACCAGATTCCAAGTCATACAAGTGGATGTAGCCATATTTGGTAATGAGATATATAACCCCATATTTTGTTCCAATCTGAAAAGAAAAATATTGGAATGACAACTTTCCATTACATTTTAGTATTTCCATCAAGGATGCCAGCAGAGTACAAAGATTAGGAATGAAAGAAAAAAAAAATCAACACTGGATCATGCACACAGGTTGGAGGCATAGAATCAGATTCCCTATAGTGTAGGGACGGGTCATTTAGCCCAGAGTCCACAGTAACCCTCTAAAGAGGATCTTACCCAGATCCACCCCACCCCTATAACCCTGTACCCCCATGGCCAATCCACCCAAGCTGCACATCTTTGGACTGTGGGACAAACTGGAACACTGAGGAAACCCAGACACGGAGCACTGGGAGATGTTAAACTGGTAGTGAGATCCATCAAGTCAAAAATGGAGCTATAGCACTAGACCCTGCAATACATTTGCCATTCAGCTGATTTGAAACTTCAGTTTTATGTACTTACTATAGCCAGTTAGCCCACTCAATTCAAAATTCTATAGTCTAAACTACTGAAACTATATATAGAGTAGTAAGTGGTTCTCCAAAATTCACACTTGCAGTTTAACTGTACCATCTAGGTGACTCAAGTCAGCTAAAAGCAAAGTATTTTTAAAATTTGGTAAAGAAACCAACTGTGAGTGCACTGTCTGGTTATAAACTCAACTGGAGACATCCAGCCTCAATGCAGAGACCAGAATGGGGCCACTGACTTCAAAAGATAATCCTGCCTTTAAAGTTGTTAGTCTTGCAGTTTAAAGAAAAATATACACTTGCTAGGAAGTGCCAGAACATATGGAAACAGGGCCAAGAGGACCTTCAAGCCAGCCAAGGTTGGCAGGAGACAAAAATATTCCTTCAGGTGACAATAGCCATTACCAAAACAGGCTCAGCTTGCACATGCTGGTTATGAGCAACTCATTGGTAAAGCATTCTTCATGAAGCCTCAAGATAGCTACAAATATTGCACCAAGTTGTTGTGATCATAACAAACCTAGGCTGTCAAAATATATTCTGTTGAAAAGTAGTTTTTGATAGCAGAGTGTAATTGTCTTGTAATGAGTATTCTAAGTAGCATGAAACAGCACTGTGGTTTATTGTAAAGTGTTTAGAATGAAGCAGGTACTTACTTGCATAGCTACTGGAAAGTCAGTTTGGGCCTCTGGAGGAAAAAACACATCCACTGCTCTCTTTGTAAAAGGCTGGTTTCCAGCAGCTGGCTGACCTACTTCTATTATATGTAACTGCAAGAGAGTTTACAAGTCAGTTTCAAAAGGCCAGGGATAGACTAGCCACAAAATACAGACAGTGAAACTGTCAATTACAAAAATTTTTAGGTGGATTATCTGGGATGCAATGTGATGCATGTGATGCAATGTGCAATTTGCTGGTTACCAGATCACCACTTTTCTTTATAGTACCTTGAAGTGTTCATTACAACTTGTGGATAAGGGCTGTGAAATTTGATTTACATTTGCAGGATGGTGGGAAATGGATTAAAATACACCACAAAAGGAGTGTCCAATTAGCAGTAGGAAGTGTTTAACCAAAACAAATTTACCTTTCCTCCTGCTTGACTACGAACTGCAAAGCAAAAGAGCGTCGATGGTGTGGGATTCTCTTCCAATTTGAAGTCAGCAAAAGCTGCGGCATGTCCCTCAATCGGTTGGGACACCTTCCTGTCCACAGAGTACAGCTGCATCGCACCAACTACCCTGTTTTGCTAAATGAGGAAAAGCAAAAAGTTGTAGGAAATGCAGTCAGTTCAGCTGTGACCAGTGCTAGGTGGTCTGAAGTGGACAGCACTGTACTATACAAGGTTACAATCCACATTTGATTAGCAAACAATTTAATTCCTTAAAAAAGGATTACAATTGCAGACCCAAATAGCATTCAGCAAGAAAACCATGAGCACTTTAGTGTGGTGGCCCTGGTAGTATTTGCTGTGTTTCAGATTCCTACTTGAGCCATATACTTTGCAGCAAGAACTAATTTATGCTTGGCTGAGCATGACAGCTTGTTTACTGGTTACAAGGGATTTACTGCAAAGATGAGCCAAGACCAAAAAAAACATTTTGCCAAAGAACTGCCAAATTGACTGACTTGAATCTCTGGTGGCTAAAATGTGAAATTCCTTTCCTAATTGGATTATGGGTCTATTTACAGATGACAGACTGGAATGGATCATGGTGGCAATGCACCAAATTGAAAGGCAACCAAACGTTGGCCAATAAGTGACAGACAGCCAGAGACACCAACATCCTACAAATGAAAACAAGTCTGCATGGAAGATAGGAAAGGCCAGATTAGCTGCACACTTCAAGCTGAGGGACATGCACTGCTTTGGCAGGTTACCTGGGAATTGGACTCCATTTCAGTCACCTAGAGGGTAAAGCTACTTATAAACATTCAACTCATTGAGGATTCACCATTATCCTCAACTATGATCTTGCTTGGAGACTCCTGAAATTGTTCAAGAATCCCTGAAGGTCACTAAATTGACATTATGAATCATTAGCCACGCTGCAGTGACAGTTTAACTGGACATAGTAAGTTGTACTAATTCAATTAGAGTTTAGAGAATTGCCCAGCAGTCCAAATGTTGAACACAAAGGGGGCAAACCTTGTTTGGGAATAAGTTTACACCGAAAGAGTTTTACAAGGCAAGTCAGCATTATCCTGACATCCTTAAAACATCCTAACCAACAATTAACAAAAAAATTAATGTGGCATCCAAGTCTCTTCTCAAACACACTAAAGCAAGATCTTTCTTTCAATTACTTTACAGCAAATGTAAAAATAGCATTAAAAGCTTACATGCCAGAAATATTAAGTCAGTGGCATAATGTCTATTAGTTTCAATGCACTGGGTCCCTGATGGAAGACAGTAGCAGCTCATGGGGCAATTGTGTATATACACACCTTTAAGTTAGCAGAGGACGGCCCTGAAAAAATGCTCTAGCCAAAAAGTAATCTTTAGGTCTGATTACTGCAAACACATTACAGCACAATAAGACCAAGGTTGTACAATCTTCCAGTGATTGGTTCAGCCAGTCTTCCTTCTAGGTGCCATAAACAAAAAACAAACAACTCAGGAGGTTTGACAGCATCCGTGGACAGAAAAGCACAGCAGGTCAGGGCCAAACTACATTTTGGGCTGGAGCCCTTCAGGAATGTGCTGATGAAAATGTAGTCTTATTTTCATGCTACTTGGATGCTGCCTGACCTGCTGTGCTTTTCCAGCAACATTGGAGCTCCAGCATCTGCAGACTTAACTCTGCTTTCTCTCCACAGGAGAGAAGAGCCCAGTGACTTGTAAAGAAATAAGACTGCACAACACCAGTATTTAGCCCAAGTTTCCTTAAAAGAGACACTTGCAGTTATAAACATCTGAAAGCAAGTTACAATGCAGTTTGACAACTGAATGTCCTATTTTAGATACTGGAAAGCACAAGTGCTTTTCAGCATCTAAAAACAGGACTCCAGACAGACAAGATTCCCCAAGCTGAAAGGGAAATTAAAAAGCTAGTCGCCAGGTGAAATATACCACACACCTAATATTTTTGACAACCTTTCAGAGCATTACTGTCAACTCACTAGGGGCAGTTCATTGAAAAGTTTCACTACTTCTAGAGTCAAATAGGAGAGTGATTAAAACTATTGTCCAATTATATCCAATTGCCTAATTCAGGTTAGAATTTGCACACCAAGTATTTTATTGGACTAAAGTTTTTTTTAAAAACAATGGCAACTGAAATCAAAATGCTGATCTATAACTTACTACCACTAGAACTGCTGTTCAACAAATAGATAAAATGTGGGTGGGGAAAACAGAAGTCAGAAGCAGTGTTCTGACACCAGACTGGATCATGAGTTCAGTTTCTTGATTCTTTCAATTCCCATAATGGCAGGGGTTTGTGGATACACCGATTCTCAGTCTCTGGTTCAGGATTCTATCTCAGCACCTCTAAAAAATGAGAGATTTTCCACTTTTCCCAAGAGGATTTTATAGCAAGAATCATTAAGGCAAGCAAGGAAGAGTAGCTAGAGGAATTCTTATTTGCCTATACAAGGAGCAAGCTGAATGCCAGGAGCCAATAATGAAGTACTTGAGCCAAGAACTGGCCCAGACTGAAAAAACTAAAATAGCAGTCTGAACAAAGTTGCCCTGAACAATGATGCTACTATTGCCTAGAATGCTCCCTCACTTAAATTCAAACTTTCAGTAATGGGTTTTTAAAAACTAAAACAAAAATATTGTTTAAAGCAGCATCCTTTCCAGAACACCCGGGAGGAAACCCACAGAGGGAGATGTGTCAATGCCACAGACAGCTGCCCAAGGCTGGAACTGAACCCAGGTCCCTGGTGCTGAGGAAGCAGTGCTGATAACAGAGCCACTATCACCCCATTTCACAACAAGAGATAACATTTTAGTGATCCAAGTGACGAGCATAATCCAGGACACCATTGCTCCTCAAAATGCAGGAGGTCACGAGACAAGCTGACAAGGCAGACAACCTAATGTCCCTCCAGAAAGGTGGGACTATGAAAGCAGCATTCTCCTGTACTGTGCTGAAGTGACAGCCTAGATGTTGCACTTAAATCCCATTTTGACATGAATGCAATGTTCTAACCAGATGTCAAGTGCATTAGCTTAGCTACTACTTCAGGAGTCTGGAAATTCTTTAGACTAGCGAGAGAGACAAAAAAGTGTTAAGGCATATAGCTTGAGGAAAAAGGTGATCTACCTGTGCAGAAATTCCAATTAGAAGCAACCACTTCTGCTGAAGGTCTGTCCTGTAGTTAATAATTTGACAGCCAGCCAAGCTGGCATGCCTATCAAACATCTTCTGTGGCTGAGAGTCACCTTCCATGCTCCAATGGAATACTGCAGTCTCAGTTACTAGGGCAACAGTGTTTAAAGAAATCCATTTCCAGAATGTGACTTCTTCAACCATATTATGAGCTTTCACTTTGCTCTTCATTTCAATGTTAAATATTTGTAGGGTTTTGCCAGCTAGTACAAACAAAAAAAAAGTTAACATTAGAACATCAAAGCAGCATTTGACTATAATCAGCATGTAGAATTCTAGTAATGCACAATATAGAAATCAAATTTAACAAATACCAAAAATCTGTAGTTGAGGTCCTTGAAGGTTTACAAGAATGCATAAACATCTTTAGTGCAGTTATTAAAGCAATCCAAGCACTATTCCTTGGCCATAGTTAAGTCTTTATGTTAGTATTTGGATTTTTCAAAATTGCATACATGTTGACAGTACACATTTCCACTAATAACAAGCAAGTTCACTCCAAAGCCATTCCTAAAATGTAAACTGAGTCTAATTATGACCTTTATCTTCACTAGTCAGTGAATACAACTGAAGATCAGCTACACAAACTGCCTATAACCTACGATGAGGGAAGATTAAAGTGTTTACAAATAGACTTTGACCAATAATCTTGATTACTAAAAATGGCAAGGGTGTCAGTTACAAAGCAACTAGCTAGAGGAAAGAATTTTGATGCACTACAGAGAGAGAAGGGCTGGGGACCTTTCAATCTGCCCAAAATCCAGCATGAAAGCCTGGTCTAAAAATTAGAAAATACCAGCCAATCTCTAGTGTACACAATGATTACCCCTGACGTGTTTAAGATTGTATAGCTGTTAGTCTAATCTATGCATTGCCAAATTAGGGTGACCATTGAGGAAGTACTGCTGCAACAATGGCATTCTGCAATAAAATGGATTCACTTGAACCAGGCCAATAGTGTGTTTCAATAAGATCATATGCAGATTTGCTGAAGCAATCCTTTGTTCTTGATCTTAGGAACTAGTTGCTTTGGAGCAACTATTAGTACAACAGACTCCTGATATAGCTGCAATAGGGTTAAGGTTATTGCCTGAAACATCGATTCTTCTGTTCCTTGGATGCTGCCTGAACTGCTGTGCTTTTCTAGCAACACATTTTCAGCTCTGATCTCCAGCATCTGTCATCCTCACTTTCTCCTTGAGGAGAAGTCTCCTTGACTTGGGAATCAGTGGGCATGAGACAGGAGCAATGAGTGGCCAAGGGAAGGGAGGCCACATCCCAAAAAGGAGTGCATATAGAATGTTACAGTACAGGCCCTGGATGTTGTGCTAACTTGTGAAATTAATCTGATGCCCATCTAGCCTACACTGTTCTATTATGTCCAATACCCATTTAAATGGCCTTTACAATGAGTCTACTGTTGCAGACAGGCGGTTCCACACACCTACTCTGAATAAAGAAACTAAGCATTTTCTGCAACATTGAGTTTTTCCAGCCAGCTGCAATTTTGAATCATTCAGCTGTCAGAATGCACATTGAATCACCAATTCAAACATTGCATGCTAACAAATCCTACACAACAACATCTGAGTTACAGTACAGTAAATGCTCTCCATTCAGCCAAACTCCATTTCTGGATACCACCAAGAGAGCCACTCAACAGAAATGCAAGCTTTTTGCCAAGGCTCATCTTCACAATGGTAGACTAGAGCAGAAAGCACACAACACAAAACATGCAGAGATTAGTGGATCATTCTCAGACAGCAAACCACAGTCTGCAATACATTTAATGTCAGACACATTTGCAGCACCTAGTTAATATTTCAAGAACTTCGTTTATCACTAGTTATCCCACTGACTATTCAAGAAATCTAAAGTGATCTGTCATTTGTGCTGACTTGGCTGGAGCAGCTCGAGAAGGAACGTTGTAATACTGCAGATGTTAACCATTTATACTGCAGGACAAGTCCTACAGCACCTACAAGAGCTCAGTATTTCTTACTTCAGTCACTGTCATGGTATTTGGCTGATTTTCAACTACATTGATCACCATGCAATTCAGACATACGAGCAAGTGACTAAATAGAATACAACAATTTATGAATGTGAAAATGTTGTGGTCAAATACAACATTGCAATCTTTGTGGCAGAGTCACGATTCATGTTAGCACTTTCTGGTCTATAGAAATGCTAAAGTTCAATTGGAATTGAAGTTCCTCGATTTGAAAATAAGGCACTATTTCCTTTCCTAAAGTGAAATCAAATTCTTCATTAGGTACAGGAGACTGGACAACCTATTATTTTGACTTTTTGCTGATGTCTACAGTAACACTGGCTTTTAGAAAAAACTAAGACCATTAGCAACTGTATCCCTTTGCTCTGATCTGAAATTCTTCTGGAAATCTGACCAAGCCTTCGGTGTCTAAGATTTCAGATTACCAATTTGTTGACAGTGGTCTGTGAAGTGACTTCAAAATCTTTTCTATCTAGCCCCTTTAATACACTAAAGGATGAAATTGGATAAATTCTACTGTATTATGAAGTTTGCAAAATGTACTTATGGAAGCAATTCTGCAGATGTTTAACAGAATGGTGATGGTTTTATTACATGGAAAACTAAATTTGAATATATATTGCAACAATGTCATGTGTCTGGTACACAGTCACTTTGGTGCTATTAAAATCAGTGTTTACTTGAGGGGGTGCAAATATTTTTGTCACTCAAATTTACCAAATCCATTACTCCAACACTAGGAGAGAATCACCATATTGGCGCTGTAGCAAAATCAGAACTGTTCTTAGATTACTGTGAAGGGGGGGGGGGGGCGGGGAAGAGGGAAGAGAGAGTGTTACTGGCACAAACAGTATTTTTACCAGCTGACTCCAACATCTGCATATTAAGCAGTCTATTTACATTTAAATGAGTAATGCTGCTGCTTCATAACAACCTTGTTAAAGTTTTCCTTTTCTTTGTCCCCCAGAAGATCAAAAAAGACAGGTTCCAAAATGTTTGGGTTGATTTACTTGAATCTTAAGGTTTTAAAAAAAACACTTGTACAATGAAAGGGCGTAAGCCAGTTCTTCCAACTCAGCTTTGCTGAGGTTTGGTTTTAGTGAAGCTGTTGGACCCAAAGAAGCAGGTCCATCTGGATTCTGACTTCACTCCTGCAAGACCCTGTGATTTTTACCTTTGTTGCTAAGGGATGTTTATGGGGATTGTTGCAAGTATTTTGAACAGCATCATAAAGTTAGAATAATTGTTTGGATTTTCAGAGATTCTGCATTGTTCTCATTTTTCTTTCAGAAATATTGTAAATAAGTTCTGCTTTGTTTAAAAAACAAGGTGGTTGGGCCAGATGCATCCCTCCTGGAATAGCCACTTTACCCCCACTTAAAATTTAGTAAAAGTGGAGTCTGGGCTACTTTCAAGAAAGTGTTGCGAGGGGGTCTGGCCTGGTCTATAACAAATGGGGGTTGATTTAAAAACTTTGACCACTTACATTTATGCATTGTATTATGAATTAACTCACCTTCAATAGGAAATACAAGTCCAGCTGATTAAAGTCTGCTTACAATACAGTAGCTTTTGAGTATTACCTTTTATTTCTAAACTGACCACTTTGTTCAACCACAACTTTGACAAAGCTAGCAGTAATTTGAACAACCAAGTGTTTAAACATGGAGATAATCGATCAAATACTTGGTGTGAGCAGCATTCAGTAAAAGTTTAAAATCTAGGTGAAACTGGAAGATTGATCACATCTTAGTTAATTCTAAGATCCTTAATTTTCAGGAATAATATGGTGCATGATCAATATCTCCATCTTGACGGTTGAATTAATGCCATCTCATTCACAGAGAAAAGCAATGCTAAGACTGGTCTATGTGCAGCATGGTGGCTCAGTGGTTAGCACTGCTGCCTCACAGCACCAGGGTCCCATGTTTGATTCCAGCCTTGGGTGACTGCAAACTCCCCACACACCCTGTGTCTGCATGGGATTCCCCCAGTGCTCCGGTTTCCTCCTGCGTCTGAAGAAGATGTACAGGTCAGGTGGATGGGTCATGGGAAGTTGCCCAGTGTTAGGTGCATTAATCAGAGGGAAATTAGGTCTGGGTGGGTTACGCTTCGGAGGATTGGTGGGCCGAAGGGCCTGTTTCCACACTGTAGGGAATCTAATCTAGTTGGCCCCATACCCATAGAGATCAACTCCTTTCACCATTGACTTGGAGGAGTCAGTACATACCATAAACAAGAAACTTCACAAATTCAAATGTTCCCTGTGACTATCAAGAGGACAACAGCAACAGATACATGGGAACACCACTACTGGTCAGCACCCTTGGAGCTACCCATTATCCAGATTTGGAAATATTGTCACGGGATCAAAACCCTAAAACTCCTTAATGGAATAATAGAAGTACCTACACCAAGTGGACTGAAGCAATTCAAGGTAGTAGCTCAATACCTTTAAAAACAATTAAGTAGGTAATAAGTGCTGGCCCAGCAAGTGACACCAACTTCCCATGACTGACTATGTGCACTCCATATTTTGTGAAATTCTCAGCCAGTCTATTTAGACTTGCTATTTTAAGTTATTACAGGCAAAGCTTGAGATTTGCATGCCCCCATTTAACTGGAAATTGATGTTATTCACAGCAACAAATGGATACATTAAATGGATGTTGTGGTTTGCTTTTAAATGAAAAGACCCATTTACTACAGAGACAAAGCTACCACAAAACACATAACTCACCATCTGAATCGAGACAAGAATGCAGGAAGGAAAATATTTGATCAGTAACAAAAAAAGTGTGCAAGTAATAATTGTGCTTAATACCAAGAATACAAAAGTTACAAGATTGAAACTTCACTACTGTTAAACTTAAAGACTCACCTTTCAGTGCAATCACTTTGCTTGCTGGGTTCATGATGACACTGTCAGCAGATATTGGACGCCGAATCGGATTTGCTGGATCATTCAGATCAATCACCACCACTTGCGCCTGTTCTCCCACTTTCTCCCTGATGCAGATGAACTTGTCAGATTCCATGGTAAGAGTACTGAATCCAATATTGGCAGGATTCACACCTTGGTTTTGGAGCTTAAGACAAAATTTTGCACATTGCAGTATGACAAATACTCAATCAGAAAAAGTTACAATTTTAGTATCCCAAGAATCCAGTTTAAGAGTTCAAAAGGAATGTAAAAAAAACAGCCCATCTATAGTAGTTAGTGAAGTCACTTGGCCCAAGCTACATTTAGCTGCTTATTTCCATTTACTGGGTAAAGTACCAAGTCTTTGGAACCAAAACAAGTAATTCTTATTGGGCTAAGAGTAGACAGTTTGCATTAGAAATGATTACTTCTGTTAGTTATCCGACATTAGTAGGCATGTTTATGCCCCATTTGAAGTGGTATCTTTTGAATAGAAAAAAGCTCAAGTTGGGCAATTTGAACACAAACTTGACATTTGTTTGAACAAAAAAACCCAAGAGCCAACTACTGAAAGGTCTTTCCAAAATGTTTGACGTCATTTAAAATGACAAGTTCCCATCTCTATATTTCCTCCTTTAGACAAAAGAGCAAATTTGCACTTTATTGGTTCTCAAGGAAAGGTTTTCTTTCACCACCATTACCACAAATCAAAAATACAATTCCTTGAAGAGCCTATGCAAAAAAGTGTTAGAATCACCACTGGTCACACTAACTGTAGTGCAGTAATAGTATAAACAAACTAGTTCTACTGGTGCAAAAACATTAAAGAATCTGGTTCAGATATTAGCAGATTCAGTGAACTTGTTTCAGCAATTCCAAGATAGCAGATTGATGTCAACTAGGCAAATCCAATTTGGGTTCCTTATTAAAGTACAGGATTGGGGAATGTTGCCACTTTCAAATAGCAACTCTGGAAAAAGTAGATAGTGCTGCAGAATACCAGCATGTCTGAACTACAAAAACACTTCCTGAGCTAGTATTTCTCCCTTAGGCAACTGGAAATGAAGCAATTCGAAATTCCTCAAGGAGAAAAACAAAAAGCTTAACATTGAAATATAAAGGCTCTCCAAGCACAGGATGCTAGCAATTGTCTAGTAATTCCAGTTAAAAGAAACTTTTTTGAAGCTGATTTTAAGTCTTTCCTAGTTGAGGAAGCTATTCAGATTGACTGACTTGCACAGAAAGAGACCTTCAGTCCAACTAATCCATGCTGACCAGAAATCCCAACCTAATCTCGTCCCTTTTGCCTGCACTTGGCCCATATCCCTCTAAACCCTTCCTATTCATACACTTACAAGGTGTCTGGATGGGTATAATTGTACCAGCCTCCACCACTACCTCTGGCAGCTCATTTTATTCATGCACCACCAGGTGAAGGGGTTGCCTTTTCCCCTCTCCCCAAACCATGCCCTCTAGTTCTGAACTCCCCATCCCAAGGGACTTGTCTATTTACCCTATTCATGGCCCCTATTTTTTTTTGAAGTTTATAAAAATCAAAGTCATCCCCCTCAGCATCAGGGAAAACAGCTCCAGCCTATTCAGCCCCTCCTAGCTCAAATCCCCCAACCTGGCAACATCCTTGTAAATCTTCTGAACTAAAGTTTCATAACATCCCTCCTACAGGAAGATCAGAATTTCACACTATTCCAGGAGTGGTCTAACTAGTGTCCTGCACAGCCACAACATGACTTCCCAACTCCTATACCTTCTGCTCTGTCCAATAAGGACAGCATACTAAAACATCTTCAGAAATAAATATTGAAGCTGTGCCAAAGCTTTGGCCAGTTATAATTTGGAGACAACAGTACTTCAGAATATTAGCAGCAAGCTCACAAAACCACAGTTGTTCTGTTAGAGTATGGTGCATTCACTAGTGAAAAGAAATCAGTAATACCCTCCTAGTTGGTGCTTCAAAAGAAAGTTCATTTGCCTCCAGGAATGATGATGGGCTTTTGCCCAAACCATTAGTGTTCCTGCTCCTCAGATGTGGACTGACCTGCTGTGCTTTTCTAGCACCACAATCTCTCAACTGACCTCCAGCATCTGCAGTCTTCACTTTTGCCTAGGTGATTTTAACCTCACTGAATCCTCTTCAAAAAAGATGCCTACTTGAAGTTCTCCTCTCTCCACAAAGATCTGAGAGTCTCTCACTGCAACTCCAGGTCATTGCCCCCACCCTAAAGTTTTCACTGACATCCTGAAAACAGGCTTGCTGCCACAGCCACTCTCCTTCCTCAGTGCCTGCCTATGAAACTCCCTGATCCCACATGGACTCTGGACTACATTGACCACAATTTGGACCTATGAGACCCAAGCTAAGTGGCATGAACAGGTTATTGCTGAGATGAGTTGCGCTTGCCAATCAAGGCTGAGACCAACACTTTACAGTTTGAAACAGCTCAGGGTGTTCTAGTTATACAAATAACATTTCACCAGGATCTTGCAATGTGGTAATCTTGGCATTCCAGATATTCAAAGTCAGTGCCATTAATCATCCTTTGTCTCCAAAGCTTAAAAAACAAACATGCCAACTACCTTCTCCACTTTAATTTAGTAATTTGAGACCTGGATTTAGTTTATTTGGCAAGTATGGGGTTCATACAGAACAAGGGAACAGTTGAAAGAATCTAAGCTAGGATAGTAGAGAGAATTAGCTGCCCACATGAAATCTTCAAGCAGATAGAGAGTTGATTTTGTGTTCATGCCCTGGTCTTAGTTGAAGGAGGACCAGTCTGGATCACCTGGCAATCAATTGCAGTGCTCACTTGAAGCACATGTTGTAAAGACTTCATTCAGTCTCTGGCTTATAAAGTGGATGTGACCCATCAGAAAGCCTAGATATTTGCTTTGTTTTGTTAACACTACTTCAGTCGCAACCAGTTAAATGTGTCTGGCAAGTCAGTCATTTTCAGACAAACTAATTTAAACAATCTTTACTTCCTTCCCTCAAAACTTCATAGAGGCCTGTGAATACTGATCAGAAACAACTGCATTCGCCACCAACAGGGCCTACAAAAGTAGGTCAGAAGCAAGGAATACTGACTATCTCATCCTGACTCTACAAAGCACATCCATCTACAGGGATGAAGTCAAGAGTGTGATAGAGTACTCCCGACTTGGCTGGATGAGTGCAGCTCAACAATACTCTAGTGATGCCATCAGTATAGAACAGCCCATTTGACTGGCACCACATCCACAAGGATCCACACTCCACCACCCAGTAGTGGCAGTGTTGGTTATCTACAGGATGCACTGCAGAAATTCAAAGATCCCTAGACAGCACCTTCCAAACCAACGACCACTTCGATCTAGAAGATAAAAGGGCAACAAAAAAAAAAAGTTTAAAAAAGGGAACACCAACCTGCAAGCTCCCCATCCTGATTTGGAAGTTTTGCTATTCCCAATCACTGGGTCAAAATTCTGGAATTCTCTCCCTAAGGGTATTGCAAGTCAATCTGCAGCATGTGGACTGCAGTTGATCACCATAACCTTCCATGGCAATAAGTGCTGGCCAGCCATTGAATAAATTAAACAGATGATACTGACCAAATGATTCACTAAGATTTAGTCTCTCCAATGATAAGATCAAAACCTCAAGTGTCAGTTTTCAACAAAACAAAAACTGGCTCCTTTGAAGCAGTGATCAATTTGCTTTAGTCTCAATAGCATACATGCTGGTCAGTGACATTCATATCTGGTGAATAGTAAAAAAGGGTGCAGTAATATCCAGAACAGATAGGTGACAGTTAGGGGACAGAAAGGGAACCGGCAGACAGTGCAGGGATCTGTGGCCTTTCCCCTCAACAGTAAGTATACTGTTTTGGGTACTGTCGTGTGGTGGGGAGGGATGACTTACCAGGGGAAGGGGGAAAGAGGAGCAGAGCAGTAGTCATTGGGAACTCTTAGTTGGGGGGACAGATATGAGGTTCCGTGGGGATGAGAGAGACTCACAGTTGGTGTGCTGCCTCCAGGGTCTGTGATGTCTGTTTTTGGGATCCTTTGGGGGACGGAGGGCAGCCCCAAGTTGTAGTCCACATTGGCATCAATGATATAGGTTGGAAGAGATGGGGATTTAAGGCAGAAATTGGGGATCTAGGATGGAAGCTTAGAGCTAGGACAAAGTTTTTTCTCTGGTTAGCTGCCTGTGCCATGTGCTAGTGAGGTGAGGAATAGGGAGAGGAGTTGAACACGTGGCTACAGGGATGGTGCAGGAAGGAGGGTTTCAGGTTTTTGGATAATTGGAGCTCCTTCTGGGGTAGGTGGGACCTTTAAAGCAGGATGGTCCTCATCTAAACCAGAGGGGTACCAACATCCTGGGTGGGAAATTCACTAAAGTTATTAAGGTGGATTTAAACAGCAGGGGGATGGGAACCAAAATTGTAGGAAAGGTACAGAAGAGGATGAGTGTAGGGAGTTCCAAAATCTAGTATCTGACACTGGCAAGCGAGAACCTGGTTTGGAGTGTGTGGACTTCAACGTGAGGAGCATCTGAAATAAAGTGGGTGAACTGGCAGAGTGGATTGGTACCTGGGACTTTGTTGTGGCCATTACGGAGCTATGGCTAGAGCAGGGACAGGAATGGCTGTTGCAGGTTCTGGAATTCAGATGTTTCAGCAAGAATAGAGAAGATTGTAAAAGAGAGGGAGGTGTGGCATTGATGATCAGGAACAACATTAGTTGTAGAAAGGATGTTTGGGAACTCGTTAACTGAGGTAGTACAGGCGGAGGTTAGAAACAGGAAAAGAAGTCACCATGCTAGGAGTTTTCTATAGGCCTCCAAATAGTCCCAGAGATGTAGAGGAAAGAATAGCAAAGATGATTCTTGATAGGAGTGAGAGGGTAGGCAGGGTAGTTGTCATGGGGGACTTCAACTATCCAAATATTGACTGGGATCACGACAGTATGATTAGTGTAGTGGGTCAGTTTTTGTCGTGTGTGCTCCCTGACAGTATGTAGACAGGCCTGCTAGGTTTAGTATTGGGTAACAAGCCTAGCCAGGTATTAGATTTGGAAGTAGGTGAGCACTTGAGACAGCGATCACAATTCTGTCAGGTTTACTTTAGTGATGGAAAGGGATGGGTGTACTCTACTGAGCAAGAGTTTGGCAGGGGGGGGGGGGGGGGGGGGGGGGGCACGTGGGGGAAATTACAATGCAAATTAGGAAAGATTTAGGAAGTGTAGAATGGGAGAAGGAAACTGCAGGGGATGAGCACATTAAAAATGTGGAAGTTATTCAAGGAAAGGATCCTGTGTGTCCTAGATAAGTATGTACCTGTCAGGCAGGAGTATAGATTATAGTAAGCCATGGCTCAAGCATTCTAAGGAAGTAGAATCCCTGGGTCAGGAAGGAGGTTTATGTTAGGACAAGATGTGAAAACTCAGTTAGGGCACTTGAAGGTTACAAGGAAGTCAGGAAAGACCTATAAAGAGCTCAGAAGAGCCAGCAGGAGACATGAGAAGTTGTTGGTGGATAGGATCAGGGTTAACCCTAAGGCTTTCCATAGGTATATCAGGAATAAAAGAATGACAAGAGTTAAATCAGGGCCAATCAAGGATAATCGTAGGAAGTTGTGTGGAGTCAGAGATGGAGAAAGCACCAAAATATCTTGACAGTGTTCGCTATAGAAAATGTTGGCAAGGAAGATAGAGACACTTGCATCTAGACTAGAAGAAATTGAGGTTCACAAGAAGAGGTATTAGAAATACTGCAGAGTGTGAAAATAGACAAGTCCCCTGGGCAGGATGGGATCTATCCTAGGATCCTCTGGGAAGCAAGGGAAGAGGTTGCCGAGCCTTTGGCACTGATCTTTAAATCATCATCATTGTCTACAGGAATAGTGCTAGAGGATAGCAAATGTGGCTCCCTTGTTCAAAAGGGTAGTAGAGACAACCTTGGTAATTACAGACAAGGGAGTATCACTTCAGTTGTTGGTAAAGTGTTGGAAAAGATTATAAGAGGTAGGATTTATAACCATCTAGAAAAGAATAATCTGATCAGGGATAATCAGCACAGTTTTGTGAAGGGTAAGTCATGCCTAATGAATCTTATTGACTTTTTTTGACAGTGACCAAACAGGTAGATGAGAATAAACTGGTTGATGTGGTGTATGTGGATTTCAGCAAGGCGTTTGATAAGGTTCCTCACAGTAGGCTATTATATAAAAAGCAGAGGAATGGGATTGTGGGAGATATAGCAGTTTGGATCAGTAATTGGCTTGCTGAAAGAAAACAGTGGGTTGTAATGATGGAACATGTTCATCTTGGTGTCCAGTTACTAGTGGCGTACCGCAAAGGTCGGTGTTGGGTCTGTTGCTATTAGTCATTTATAATATGCCTGGATGAGGGCTTAGAAGGGTGGGTTAGTAAGTTTGCGGACAACACTAAGGTCAGTGGAGTTGTGGATAGCGACGAAGGATGTAGTAGGTTACAGAGCTGGGCTGAGGTGGCAAATGGAGTTTAATGTAGGCAAGTGCAAGGTGATGCACTTTGGACAGAGTAATCGGAATGCAAAGTACTGGGCTAATGGTAAGATTCTTGGGAGTGCAGATGAGCAGAGAGATCTTGGTGTCCATGTACACAGATTCCTAAAAAGTTGCCACCCAGATTGACAGGGTTGTTAAGACGGCATACCGTGTTTTGGCCTTTATTAAAGGAGGGATTGAGTTCCAGAACCAGGAGGTCATGCTGCAGCTGTACAAAGCTCTGGAAGTCATACTTGGAATATTGTGTATAGTTCTGGTCACCGCATTAAGGATATGGAAGCTTTGGAAAGGGTGCAGAGGAGATTTACTAGGATGTTGCCTGGTATGGAAGGAATGTCTTACGAGGAAAGGCTGAGGGCCTTGAGGCTGTTCTCGTTAGAGAGAAGGTTGAGAGGTGACTTAATAGAGACATACAAGATAATCAGAGGGTTAGATAGGGCGGAAAAAGACTCTCCCTGTCCAAGTATAGGGACGGCAAACACGAGGGGACACAACTTTAAAGTGAGGAGAGATAGGTATAAGACAGATGTCAGGGGTAGTTTCTTTACTCAGTAAGGGTATGGAATGCTTTGCCTGCAACGTAGTAGATTCATCAAGTTTAAGTGCATTTAACACATTGGACAGGCATATGGACATACATGGAATAGTGTAGTGGGATAGGCTTCAGATCAGTACGACTGGTCGGTGCAACATCAAGGGCCAAAGGACCTGTACTGCACTGTAATGTTATGTAACAGTAAAATAGTCATCTAAGGGCACTTTGTCTTTAAGTGAGCAATGAAAGGGTCACTGGATCCAGAGCACTGACTGCTTTCCCCCACCCCAGAATGCTGCCAGACCTTGGCAAATTTTACTAGTAAAAATCAGTTCTGTTTCTGCAATTAAGTAGTTCCTTTCAAACTCTACTTGCTGTTATACAGTTTGCTTAGTCATGTGAATTTGACAGGGCACTACATGTTGCTTGCAGTGTCTGTCCTGCATTGAAGGAGTCAACTCACCCCAAAAAAAAAGGCTTGACTTGATTAAAAGTCTGTCACTAATTAGTTATGCATTGTAAGGAGGGCAAATCTATATACTCAAACTTAATGCTGGAGGAATGCTAGAAGACAAAAAAGAAAGAAGTCACTGTACTTCAAGTGCTACAAATTCCACAAGATAGAGAATGGAAGCCACTGCTTTTGCTCAACTCTAATTTGTTTCCCTAGCTACCAGCTCCCATAGTCTCCTTGGGCATCAAATTAAGATTAAACCAGTATATGGCTCAAGCTTCCAATGTCATTCACGCCAAGTGCTACTTCAACTTATCCATTTGAAATTCATGCCTTAGTCAAGTCTTGAAGTGACAATCTGATGCTTCACTGGCTGGCTTGATCTCCCAAACTCTGATGCACAAAACATAACCGAACCAAGTCCTGTTCACTTAACTCCTGCGCTTGCTGCCATCTGACCAAGAAATTTTTAACAATGCTTATCTTCAAATCCCACATTGTGCTTAACTATTTCTGGATTCTTGAAAAAACCTGAAAAATGCAGCTGGTAATTTAAAATTGCCTAGGCCCTGAGCTCTGGTATTCCCTTCTGACAACTCCATCTTGCTGTCACTAAAAAAGTCTAACCAGCCTCTGACACCAAACCCAATAGACTTTTTGAACATTTAGCCCAGTGAAGCAACAGGTGATGATTGTAGAGGCCATTACATTTAAAATGTAATTAATGAGATGAACAAAATCTTGCAGATTCACTTGTCTTTCTCTACCACCCCATCCCCTATCATTTCTGTTCACAAAGTGAATAGCAAAACTTGTTAGCAATGGTTGTAGAAATAGAGGATAGAATAGGCCATTTGATGCCACAAGCCTGCTGTGCCATTATGATCATGGCATAACAGCCTACTCCCACCCATCCCTGGTTCTCTAGCTACAAGCTAGATCTACCGCCTCAAAAAAACAATACTTAATTTGATGGTTCACCAGCAAGGTATTCAGTTCTGAAAAAAAAAATTACCTTTATCCTTTAAAAAGGACAGGCCCTGGTTCTAAAACTCTTCCTCCCCTCTTTCTTTCCTTCCCCCCACCCCCCATGATGACACCCTCCGACATCTAACCCATCTAGACGTGTTCAAGCTTTAGGTTTGCAAGATGCCCCTCATTCTTCCATACTCCAGTGAATACAATGTTAAAACCAACTTAAACTTCTCCTTAATGTCAATCCAAGAGTTAGTCTTGTAAACCTTCATGCACTATAGCAAAAGGCATCCTACCTCTGCTAAACAAGACCAAGATTACACAATATTCCAGGGGTCTGTCTCACCAGTGCCCTGTATAATTGCAGCAAGACATTCTTATGCTTGTACTATAATCTTCTTTCTGGGGGCCCACATTGTTTGCATTCTTTACTTCTGTTGCACCAGCATACTTACTTTAGTGACTGGTGCAAGATACCCTGGCCACTGATTACTCCTCACTAAAGAATCTATTTTTTGCTACCAAACTGGATAACTTCATATCCACATTAGAACACATCTAGCATGCATTTACCCACATGGCTTGTTCAAATCACACTCCAAACACAAGAATCCTGCTCACACCACCCAGCTTTGGTCTTAACAAGATTTAGTTCCTTGATCCAAAAAAAAGCATTCCAAGTGAATAGCTGGTACCTTAATACCAATCCCTGCTGTATTCTACAGTAACTGTCATTCAGAAAAAGACCACATTCCTTTTATTTCCTGTCTAACCATCTCAATATACTCCCACCCAAATGATAAATAAGATTATCAATCTCATATTGAAGATGAACCAAACTTATCAGCTGCAAGTTACAATTTAGGCACCCAATTACCTTACAACTGTTAAGTCATGTTACTGCAGCAGTATGAAAATTAGTTTGCAGACTTAAAGACTAGTACTGTACTAAGCCAAGTGTTCAAAAGGCCCAACTGATCAGAAATAAACTAAATAGTGCCCTGACAATCAGTACAGAATGTTTCTCCAAACCAAACAGCACCCAATTTCAACACTACAGTTGATTTTAGTTAATATTAAGCTGTAAACTTCCTCAGCAACCTTGGAAGTGAAAAAACACCTGGATCCCATTCTCAACAATCGAACGGTCAGCAATCTAGCCAAGTTCAGACTCTTGCCACTATAACCTGAACATCATCAATGTTAGTGAACTGCTGCAATATCAAGAACAGGCTGTGAAGTGTATCCAATTGTACTACTCAAATCTGAGAAACAAAGGATGTTTTGCACCTCCAATTTAAAATTAGCAGCAAAAACAATTAAAGTAACATTTCAATCTGCCTCCAGAAGTCAGTTGTCAAATTATTCAAACATCAAACCCATTTCACAAGTATGAACACTTCACTTTTGCCTGGTAAAACAAGGCTGAGCTTCAACCACATGATTAGATCAGGAAAACAAGTCACAACTACAAATTTGTTGGAAAAGGAATCTGCAAAAAATTCCAAGCTCCTGTATTCAGATACCCATCTTAGAGCCTACATTGAAATTCAAGTTTTCACTGAAGAATTTGTAAGTGTCCAAAACAGCTTTGCCCAGATGTGCTGTGGCATTAAATCAAGGAGGCAAGTTTTCAGATAGGTCATTAATATTTCAATTTAATGATTCCTTTGATTCAAATAGTAAGATACATTATGAATTATGCAAAGAATACTTACTAGGAGCACGGCAGTACCAAGAGAATACAATCTGTTGACAGTGTTCAGAGTCTTTTGAAATACGATCAGCAATTAAGGCCACAAGTGCATTAGTATTCAGCTATCAGAACCTATTAGCATTGCTGGTTTTTGGGTAACAGGCATTCACAATTGTTATGATCTATTAAGCCCAAGTTTAAACTTTGTAGGTGTCCATTAGTTAGTATTTGGAAAACAACCGGACTGTATTATCAATACCAGTGACGCTTGCGTGCAAGCATAGCAAAACACTAATGCAATTGATGTTTAGACTATGTCGACCACGCAGGCTGTTGACTTGTGTCCTGATGTAGGTATAACCACCCCTAGCAAATAACAGGATTAGCTAGCAATCCTTTTTCCTGTTTGGTCGGGGGCTTTTTATAATGTCAGTCAAAAAAGTGCAAGGGTGCTAGAGACGAAGCCCAAGACGTTTAAGTGCATTTAATAACGAGTATTGGAAGGCAAAACGTATAGGCATGGACACACCGAAGAGCGTAGAAGGAACGTTTATTTAAAGCGGCACAACTTCGGAGCAATTATCATACGTTTCACTTCAATAAACCAGCGAAGGATTCTAACGATCATTCACGAGTTCGACCATCTTGTAAGCCATTGATCAATAACCATTGCGACAAGTGTGGCTCTGTTTACATAGGCGTGAAGAGATGTCAGGGGAGTGAGAATGATCACGCTTGGCAATCTCCAACTATCAATATTGTAAAAGCGCTCCGGGAGGGTGAAAACCTAAGTTAACATCGCCAGTATCAAGAGATAATAGTTAAAATTCCTGCTTTTAAAAAAAGTATGACAACATACTTCGAACTAGTCCGGGGGGAGGGGTGTCATGACAAGACAAAACCCTTGAACCCACACTTAAAATCCATGCGTGGAAATGGAGGACACTAATTCCTCGCACCAACGCGGCTCCAATAACAGTTAGCTGCAATTGAAGTGGATCCATCAGGAAGATGGAAGTCTTTGCACGGTGTAGTGCTAATCAACTGGAAAATTAGGTCCGACTGCTGCCAAGCTAAAACTAACGGGAATAGCTGACTTCAAGTCATTAAAAAAAACAGCAAACTTGACATGGGGGGGGGGGGGGGGGGAAGATGAAAAAGAAAATCTGGATCAAACATCTCCTAAATGTTTGTTACACCTAATGGTGCCAGTTTCAACTGAAGAGTTTAAGAAAGAATGATCAAAACAGTTGTTCCGATTGGCCCCGAGTAAAACGAGGCAGTGTGTACCGAGTAAGGCAGCCCCTTGCTGCAATGGACTGGCTGGTCTGGAACATGACCAGGGCTGGGAGTAATTCATCACCAAAATAAGAGGCGGCGTTTTCAGTCATTGCAATTTTTTTTTTGACGGGGTGGGTGGGGGGAAAAATAATAATCTCCTGGTTTAAAACTCTCAGAATGAGGAATAACAGATATTCGGGATAATCAGCACCGTTTGCATGCACCACACCCCACCCCTTCAGTCAATCCAGAGAGAGAGAGAGATTCGGGAAAAATAAAATCCTGGGAGAGCATTGAACATTAAAAGAAAAGCCGCCTTTTCATTCAAACTCATCCGAGTGATGGATGGATGGATGGAGAGGTTGCTCTCTGTCCCACCTCCCCCCAGTGCTGCAGCAGGAGCAGTAGCCCCTCACAGGGTCAGGAAGGCCCTGTGATGCACCCTGTGGCCGAACAGCCAGGGAGTTGGGGGAAGGGGGGGGGGGGGGGGGGTGAGGTACCCTAACCACCTCTGCCCCAACCAACCCGAACCCCAGGCTTCAGTAAGACTAGGCCGCGGTTGCCTAACAACTGGGCCCGGGGGTGGGGGAGGGGGGGTGTCCTGTCGCCCCCCCCCCCCCCGGCCTCACCTTTAAATTATTTATATCTCACTCCTTACCTGCAGGTGCTCCTGGAAGCGGATGGGAAGTATCTGGGCCATGTTTATTCCTCTGCCGGTTTCCCCTTCAGCAGTCAGTGCGGAAGACTTGGGTGAGGGGGGGGCGGAGGGAGTGAGGTCCGTAAAGAGTAGACGGGCCCCCGGTGAGAGAAGAGCCTCAAGCCGCCCCCTATCCCCCTCCAGGATTCAGCGAGCGGAACGGTGTGCGCATGCGGCCCCCGGGCCCGCCCTAAAGTCCTCCCCGGCCCGCACCGGGCGCCGCCCACTCCGTCCCTCATTCGTCGCTGGGGTTGGCTGTCACACGGGGCATCCAATCGCAGCCTAGGCTCGCGCACGTGGCACACCCCTCCTCTCGAGACTGACTTGTCTAAACCCCGCAAGGCTGTTGTCCCGCCCCTCCATTGGTCGGGTCTTTGCTATGACTGGCAGCCCGCCCGTTCAATCGGCATCCCAATTGAGGCGGACGCCGGATCTCCCCGTGTTCCGATTGCCGACTTTGCAGTGATTGAAGGGTGAGCGATCCAATTGGTACAGGGTTGGCTCTCAACGATCCCGCCTCTCGGCCGCCAGCTCGTCTCCGGAAGGATGACTGACGGGTCTAATGTCCAATCGTTGCAACATACCCGCAATTGACCACGCCCCATCCATCCCGTTGCCTCCCCAAGCATTATTCCATAGGGTGTCCTAAAGTGACTGACCACTAACTTATCCAATAGAAATCCACATCATACGGACGTCCGCCTCCACGCTACCCTCATGCGTTCCAAGCAGTGACTGACGGCTCAGTGTGACCAATTGTCGCTTTGTTCCCGCGGCCGCTCCGCCTTCACGCCCTTCCTCCCAATGATGGACAACGCATTGGGCCCAATCTACGTGCGGTTCCTTAGTGCAATCCCCGCCCACTGCGCCGACAGAAACCAATCGGCGCCTAATGAAGGCGGGACGAGACGCCAGGAATGTCAATTACGTGGCCCCAGCCTGTGTGCGTCCTTCCCGCGGAGCAGCAACCTCCGCAGGGACTATAGAGTCCACCCGCACACATCTCATTGCTGCGCTTGGGGAAAGTTGATTTTAACTGTAATCTGAGCGTGGATCTGAAGTATTCTCGCGGTCTGCGATTTTTTGGGCGTGTGCTTCTGCTGCATGTTGTTTGGCTGCTTAGCATATTCCCACAGCTTGTGTCCTTCCGCCTGCTGCAGACTGCTACATCATGTCACGTGATTGTGTTGGTGCCAGGGGTTCCCTGCATTTTTCTGCTGCCAGCATGATGCAGCAGGATTTTAACTTAAATTTGCGACAGTACTGTGTTGCTCAATTAGAGATGCATTGTTAAAGCTTCAAAGTTAGTTCCATTTCCAGCGAGGGGAGCATTTTATACAATAATAATGCAGAAAATTATAAATAGAAATGCAACACAATATTAAACACATTGGTGGGTGGAGGGAGTAGCAATTTAAAATATCGGCTGCCTGTTTTGATAAGAGCAAGAGTAGGCCACTCAGCCCCTCCAGCCTGTTCTACCATAACCTGTCTGTGGCCTAACTCCATATATTGTACCTGCCTTGGCCCATAATCCATTAATATCTTTGCTGATCATGTCTTCTGTCTTCTGGAAGTACGGTGACGAAGTTCAGGCACCCAAAGAAGCATTTTAGAAACATTGTGCAGGATTTGCAGGAGAGTGGCACTAATTAGTAATGCTCATTTGGAGAGCTGGTGAAGACACAATGGGCAGAACAGTCTCTCAGTAAATGTAACAATTCAGTTTATATTACAGAATGGGTACTGGAGTGAAAAATGTGGTCTTGCATTGTTATTGTAATCCAGTATACACAAGGGATTGGGTTTGAACTTAATTTAACAAGTGTTTCACTTTAAGTAATTCCTGCAGAATACAATATTATTATGACTTGTATAATGTGTAGAATTAAGGACAATGCATTATAGATTTAATACATAATGAAATTAATTGAAGCCATCTTGATATCAGAGAGATGTTGCTGAAGCTTTTCATCTTGTACTCATCAGGACAAATGCAACGTTGCCTAATTTCAACTTCTACAAGAGAAAATAATGCTAATTGGTTGATGTTTTCAGCAGTATTCCAGTTGTCACAGAGTCATCGTTTCATAGAGATGTATGGCACGGAAACAGACCCCAACTCATCTATACTGACCAGATATCCCAACCTAATCTAGTCCCATTTGCTAGCCCTTTGCCCACATTCCTCTAAACCCTTCCTATTCATATCCCCATCCAGATGCCTTTTAAATGTTGCAATTGTACCAGCCTCCATCACTTCCTCTGGCAGCACATTCTATACATGCACTACCCTCTGCGTGTAAAAGGTGCTCCTTAAGTCCCTTTTATATCTTTCCCCTCTCACCCCAAACCTATACCCTCTAGTTCTGGACTCCCTCATCTCAGGGAAAAGACTTTGTCTATTTATCCTATCCATGCCTTTCATGATTTTATAAACCTAAAACTGTGTAACCAATTAAACTGCTTTTCTGATGTTGCATGTGAAAGTATAGCTAGTTGCAGATAACATGCTGAAGGAGTTGGATACTCTGATATTAAATAAGACTGAGAAGATGGCTCCTGCTGAGAAAGGTGGGCAGCATGGTGGCGCAGTGGTTAGCACTGCTGCCTCACAGCGCCAGAGGCCCGGTTTCAATTCCTGCCTCAGGCGACTGACTGTGTGGAGTTTGCACATTCTCCCCGTGTCTGTGTGGGTTTCCTCCGGGTGCTCCGGTTTCCTCCCACAGCCCAAGAATATGCAGGTTAGATGAATTGGCCATGTTAAATTGCTTGTAATGTTGGGTGAAGGGGTAAATGTAGGGGGATAGGTCTGGGTGGGTTGCTCTTCAGAGGGTCGGTATAGACTAGTTGGGCCAAAGGGCCTGTTTCCACACTGTAAGTAATCTAATCTAAGTAAAAAGAAAGGGTTGTTCTGCTGTCATACAATGGATATGAGGGAAGATATATTAATTGTACATAAGGGTATCCATTGCATGGGTTTCAAGAAACCTGCACCTCATGTCATTACGGAGATTTGAGTGAAGGAAATGAGTATTCCTGATGTCCAGACTGATATTCATTTGAACAAGACTGTTTGGGCAAAAAGCCCCAGGAATGTTCCACATCACGTTCGCGTGCGTTTATCCCCAAAGCACAACAGAGATGAGGATTCTCCTTACAAACTCAACACGCTGGTTGGAGTGATTGTATGAGGTCAGCTGTTTGGACCTCATAGAATATGAGTTCTCTGATTGGGGCTGTTAACCTGGTCTAATCAGGGAGCCCTGGCTGACAGATATAAACAGGAGTGTCAGAGGTTCTGCTCACTCTGAGAGCTGGCTCTGAGGGAGCTGGATCACTGTTGAGAACTCTGTGTGTGTAAGTAAAGGGGGACTTGGTGACGAGATATGGGCCTCTGGTGAGTTATTTCATTGGTAGCTTGTCGCATCCTGCAAAGGTCTGCAAACTGTCAATGTTGATGAAAATTGAACTGTAAATGCTTTGTTAAAGCTAAATTTAAAAATGACAGCATTTAAAAACAACAATTAAATCCGGTGAGTTTACAAAAGAGCTATATGTACGTCTGAGTGAGGAGGCTACAGAGAGCTGTGGACAATCGTCTTTGGGAGTAGGTGTCAGTCTTGGCAAATGAGAATTAATTGAAAGAATGTAAGTCCCTTTAATGACGAACACCTCTGCATTGTCAGAGCGCAATGACTCAGTGGGTAATTTTCTTGCTTCTGATTCAGAAAGTTGTAGATTTAAGCCCCAGTTTGGAACACTCTGGTTTGAGGAGAGTACTGGGGGAAGGCTGAGCCATTAGAGTTCCTGTCATTTCGATGAGCTGAAACTGAGCTGTTAAAGTGATTCAGATTCAGTTGAAAGCATGTGGAGAAACAACACAAAATCAGAATGAACTGTATAAAACAAAAGGGTACAGTTCTGATGTAATATGCAGAAGGGGCCTGGGGCTATATATATGTACAACTCATTGAAGGTGGTGGGTCAGATTAAGAGACTGTGGTGCTGGAAAAGCACAGCGGGTCAGGCAGCATCCGTGGAACAGGCAAATTGATGTTTCAGGCATGAGCCATCCCTGATGAAGGGCTCCAGCCCGAAATGTCGATTTTCCTGCTCCTTGGATGCTGCCCAACCTGCTGTGCTTTTCCAGCACCACACTCTTGACTCTAAGCTCCAGCATCTGCAGTCCTCACTTTCCTCCTGATTAAGAGATTGGTTAATGAAGTGTATGATATCCCACGCTTATAAGTTGAGGTGTACAGTTCAAAAGCAAAGAAATTATGGTGAACTTTTGGAAACCTCTGGCCTTAGCTGGATTGTTGTGTTCACTTCTGGATGGTCCTTGTTGGGAAGGACACAATTGCATGAGAGAACATGGTGGAAAGATTTACGAGAATCCTTCCAAGGATGAGGGGAATAGATTAAAAAATTAAGGTTTGAGTTCAATCTGTTCCTCAGAGTATCAAGGAAGAGTCATAGTGGCCTGTAAATAGTGATATTACAGTGGTAATATCAGTGAACTAGTCATTCAGAAACTCAAGCTAATAATCTGGGGACAAGGGTTTGGATCCCATTATGGCAAATGGTGAAATTTGAATCAGCTATTGTCTGGAACTCTAAAATAAGCTAGCCTCATGGTGACTACATAACTGCTGGTGATTGTTGTAAAGACCCATCTGGTTCACAACTGTCCTTTGGAAAGGGAAAATCTGCTATCCTTATCTACGTATGACTCTAGACCCACAGCAATGGGGTTGACCCCCTGGCAAACCAATCATTTCAAGTGGCATTCAGGGCTAAGTAATAAATTCCAGTCCTGTCAGTGACACCTAAATGAATAAAACAAAACTCAAAGCATTAATTCTGCTTATCCTTTCACAAATGCTGCCAGACCTGCTGAGTTTCTCCAGTTCCCTCTGTTTTCCTGAATGCTGGAGAGCTGGAAAATACTGGAAAAATCTACCCTTCAGATCTCCAGCATTCACAATACCAAGCTTCTGTTTAATCCATGTTTTCACCATTAATATTTTGTATATAATGTATAATCAATAGATTGTAATATGAATAGATAATGAGACAGTTATGGGAGGGAAGCTATTTTTGGAGGTAGAATATCTTTTGATAATCTTACTTGGAGTTGTCACTTTCCAAGCGTTGGTGTCAGACGGATGTTATCGGACTGTTCTCCACTTGGCAGCTGATGTGTGACTGTGGTGTTGTTGACGTAATTCTATCTTTACTTTTTGGTTATGAATAGCAGTTGTACCCGCAGAAAATTTCCATAAGACCAATAAAAACATATGAGTCTGTGCAATATCCAAGGCGCAGGGTAGCACATGTGGTCTGTTTATTGCAAGTGGTGATCCACAGCTTCGAATGAGGATATTACATCACTCTGTGTATTGCTTATGTCTGGGAGCAGGGACACCTCAATAAATAAAATAAATAGAAAAGGGGAAGAAGAAAGTGTGACAGAGAGTACATGTTTAACATGCACACTGCAATAGAACAATAGCAATGTTTTGCATTCATATAGTACCTCTAATAGAATTCACTGGAGGATTATAAATCAAAATCTGACTGGGCTGGATAGATATTAGGTTTCATGACCAAATGCACAGCTAAGAGATAGATCTTAAAGCGGGAGAGAGGAAGGTGAGGAAGTTTAGTGAAGAATTTCAGAGGCAAGGGCAGCAAGATCTGAACTTGTGTTCTGTAGTGTATCAAAGGTCTGGAAACTGTGTGGGTTAGTCAGGGAGTATGCTTGACATGAAACATAAGTTGTGACTATCAGAAGTATTGCAATTATATTGAGGCAGCTCGGAGCGGAACTTGCTGAATGGAGTAAGGTTGCATTCGGTTGCAGTTTCTGTAACTTTTAATGGTAAAATGTTTCATAATGTACTTTTACAAATATTATAGATAAAATATATTTCTCAGAAAAAAAAGTCAATAAAATCAGGAATGTTCTAGTGGGTTGATTTAAAGAAGCGCAGAGGTTTTGAAGGGTTGTAGGGGGTTTGGAAGGGTTTCCAAAAATAGGGAGAGGTGAGTTCAGGGCAGGATTTGAAACCAAGGATAGGAATTTGCCAATTGGTTAACCACAAACCAATGTAGAGAAGCAAGCTCAGGGGTCAGGTGAACAGGAGGTGTTGTGAGTGTCGGATGATCTCTAGTTTATGGAGGGGAGGATATGGGAAACCAGGCAGGAGTACATCAGGATAGTCAAGGTTAGAACTACATGCTCTAGTCCAGTGACATCTGTGGCCTAGCGCCCCATTGTAGTTCTGGTTATCTCTATAGTGACTCTGCATTAATCTTTACTTATATTACATTTTCTCACATTTTGCCCAGTTTGGATTCCTTAAATCCTATTTTTATAAAACCACAATAGCACAAGAACTAGGAACAGCAGTATGTTGTTTGCAACTCCTTCCCCTGCTCTGAAACGTCGATTCTCCTGCTCCCCAGATGCAGCCTAACCTGTTGTGCTTTTCCAGCACCACACTGTCGTTTCTGTATCTTCTGCCTGACGGAAGAGGTTGTAGGAGAGCTTTACCGATGAGCAAGGGGTCTTTGATGATGTTGGCAGCCTTTCCACAGCAACAAGAGGTTTAAGTGGAGTCCATGGATGGGAGGTTGGCTTCTGTGATGGTCTGGGCTGTGCATACCAGCTTCTGTAATTTCTTACGGTCCTGGGCAGAGCAGTTGCCGTACCAAGCTACCAGGCACCCGGACAGTACATTCTCAATAGCATCGGAGGCAGTCCAGAGAAGGTTCACTTGGTTGACGCCGGGTCTGGAGGGAATGCCTTATGAAGTGAGGCTGATGAGCTTGGATCTGTACTCATTGGGAATGTGGAGAAGGAGAGGCAGCCTTATTGAAACACCTAACGTTCTGAGAGTATTTAACAGGATATTTGTGGAAAGGTTGTTTCCCCTGTGGGAGAGTCCGGGACCAGACGTAATCTCAGACAAAGGGGTCGTCTATTTAAGACGGGAGACGAGGAGGAATTTCTTCTCTCAGTGGATAGTCAATCTGTGGAATTCGTTAACACAGAGGGCTGCTGAGGTTGAGATAGACAAGCTTTTAATCAAAGATTATGGGGAAAAGTCAAAAAATCGGAGGATTTTCAGATCAGCCACGATCTCATTGATTAATGGTAGGCAGCAGACTGGATGGGCTGAATTGTTTACTCTGCTTTTAAATCTCATCCATGGTTGATAGATATTGGTGATAGAGTTTGGAGGCAGCAGGGAAATTGAGAGGAGCAGTGGTGAGATGGAGCTGTGCATCCTCATATGGAGTCTGACGCTGTCTCTTCGGATGAAGTTGCTTTGGGGAAGCGTGTAGCTGAGAAATTGGACAAGACCAAGACCGTGGGCAGGTAAGGAAATGTAACTAGGTAGGTGCACTGACTGAGAAACAGTGTTGGTGGAGGATGATGTGGTCAAAGGCTGAAGCCTCTTAATATGTTACAGACAGTTTGCAATGTCTTACAAGGTGACAGTATGATCATGACAATGTATTTACATAGCGAAGCCAGATTTGCAAGTGCGCCAGTTACTTCATCAACAATCTCATAAAATCTGGCAGCTCTGTGGCTCAAAGAGGTTACCACGAGATTGGCCTCAGCTGCAGAATCATTTGGAACACTCCCAATTTCCAACTAGCTGAGAGCCAAGAAGGAAGTGGTGTAACTATAATGACTTAATGGCCTTCTGAGGTCAGATCTGCGATGGACTATATTGTTAGATCAGACTGTACGGCTGTGCTTATTTCTTAGAAGTTCAGGCTTTAGTGAATTTGTTCATATTCTGCGGCAGTTTGGCGGGGGCAGTCATACATAGAGTCAAAGAGTCATACAGCACCGAATCAGACCCTTCGGTCCAACTTGTCCATGCTGACCAGAGATCCCAATCTGGCCTAGTCCCATTTGCCAGCATTTGGTCCATAACCCTCTAAACCTGTCCTATTTATGTACCTATCCAAGTGCCTTTTAAATGGCCTCCGCCACTTCCTCTGGCAGCTCATTCCTTACACGCACCACCCTCTGTGTGAAAAAGTTACCCCTCAGGTCCTTTTTAAATCTTTCCCCATCCTCGCCTTAAACCTATGTCTTCTAGTTTTGGACTCCCTTACCTTGGGAAAAAGACCTTGTCTATTTATCCTATCCATGCCCCTCGTGACTTTATAAACCTCTATGAGGTCACCCTTCAGCTTCTGATGCTCCAGGGAAAACAGCCCCAGCCTTTCAGCCTCTCCCTATAACTCAAACCCTCCAACCTTGGCAACACATCCTTATAAATCTTTTCTGCGGCCTCTCATCCTTCCGATAGAAGGGCAACCAGAATTGTATGCAGTGTGTCAAAAATGGTTTCATCAATGTCGTGTCCAGCTGCGACACCATGTGCCAACTCCTATACTCAATGCACTGACCTATGAAGGCAAGCATGCCAAACACCACCTTGACTATCCTATGTACCTGCAACTCCACTTTCAAGGAACTATGGACATGCATCCAGTGGTCTCTTTGTCCAGTGACATTCAACAGGACGCTACCATTAAGTGTATAAGTCCTGCCCTGGTTTGCCTTATCAAACCGCAACATCTCGCATTTATTTAAATTGCACTCCATGTGCCACTCCTGGACCCACTGGCTCATAAGATCAAAAGATACAAGCGCAGAAATTAGGTCATTCGGTCCATTGAGTCTGCTCTGCCGTTCAATCATGGCTGATAAGTTTCTCAACCCCATTCTCCTGCTTTCTCCCCATAACCCTGTTCAAGATCCCTTTGTACTTTGAGATAATCTTCTTCACTGTCCATACACAGTCCCTGGTGTCGTATGCAAACTTACTAGCCATGCCTCCTATATTCACTCTCAAATCGTTTATATAAACGACAAATTGTAGTGGAACCAGCACTGATCCTTATGGCACACTGCTAGTCACAGGCCTCCAGTCTGAAAAACAACCCTCTACCACCACCCTCTGCCTCCTGCCTTCAATCCAATTTCGAATGCAATTGGCTAGCTCCCCCTAGATCCCATGTGACCTAACCTGACCAACCAGTCTACCAGGTGGAATCTTGTTGAACACTTTGCTGAAGTCCACATAAACAACATCTATCGCCCTGCCTTCATCAATTTACATTGTCACCTTTTCAAAAAAACTCAATCAATTTAGTGAGACATGATTCCTAGATCAGCAAAATAAATGGAAATGCCTCCCTGGCTGCTCTAATTTCTATGTCCGTCATTCTGATCCGACCACCCAATTGACAGTTTTTGCTAATGTGGATTTTTGAAAACCTATAAATGTATTATCTCTTTTTCTCTTGCTCTCCAAAACTAGATTTGCTTTCCATGGCCCAGTGTGACCTTACTGAGGTAGGTCTTGTGGGCCAATAGTTCAAGTGGATAAGAGAGAATTAGAGTGGGTTGAGAGAGCAGGCAAAGCATGGGGGGTGTTTTGGATGAGCTTCTATTAAGTAGGGCAGCTGCTATTCTTGGTGTGAGATGTGGGACTGGTGTGGTTTGGTGTGGGATTGGTCTGGTATGGTGTAGGATTGATGTGGTTTGGTGTGGGACTGGTGTGGTTTGGTGCCTATTGGTTGGAATAGACATGGTGGGCCGAAGGGTCTATTTCTGTGCTGTATGATGCTAACATGTCACAGCTGTGAATCTTGGTGTGGGATTGATGTAGAATTGGTGTAGTTTGATTTGAGATTGGTGTGGGATTGGTGTGAGATTGATGTGGTTTGGTGTGGGATTGGTGTGGATTGTGTCTGTTAGATGGAATAGACATAGTGGGCTGAAGGGCCTACTTCTGTGCTGTATGACGCTAACATGTCACAGCTGCTACTCTTTGGTCTAGGCCCAGTTGGTTCAAGCAGGGAGGGATCAGCCAGACTTTGTAGCTAGAGAGACCGTTTGTAACCTTGGTATCATTTCTCACCCTCAGATGAGATTCTAACCACATACTGACATGTTCACAGGGTTCATCTTGTTCCTGCTTCAGTTCATCAGCTGCTGAAGCCCTCAACCATTATCTTTCTGATCCAGAGCCTGGACTTTTCGAACACATCCCCAGCTGGTCTCCTGCATTTTAACTTCCTCATTTTAACTCAAGCTCACCTATTCACCCCTTGATTCCAATACTTGCTGACCATTTTGCAACACGTTAGTGTCATTGTGTCATACAACACAGAAATAGGCTCTTTGGACCACTGTGTCTATTCCAACCAACAAACACCAAACCATACCAATCCCATGTACCAAAGCTTGGCCCACAGCTTACAATGCCCCTGGAAGTTTAAGTACTCATTCAGATGCTTCTTCAATGTTGTGAGAGTACCTGACTCCCCCATCCTGTCAGGCAGAGTTTTCCATATTTCTACAATCCTCTGGCTGGCACAGTGGCTCAATGGTTAGCACTGTCACCTTACAATGTCATAGACCCAGGTTCGATTCTAGCCTCGGGTGACTGTTTGTGTGGAGTTTGCAAGTTCTTCTCGTGTCTGTGTGGGTTTCCTCCTACAGTCCAAGGATGTGCAGGTTGGGTGGATTGGCCATGCTAAATTACCCAATAGTGTACCAGGCTTAGGTGCGTTAGCCTGGTAATGCAGGGTAACAGGGTAAGTGGGGGATGGCTCTGGCTGCAGGGTGACAGGGTAAGTGGGGAATGGCTCTGGCTGAGAAGCTCTTTGGAGGGGTGATGTGGACTAGATGGGCCAAATGGCCTGCTTCTGCATTGTAGGGTTTTATGAAATATGGCACATTGATTTTAACATCCCCATCTTTATTTTTAAGCATCTCCACTCTTCCCTATTTCTGCCTTTTCTTCCAGCCCCACAAATCCTCTGGGATATCAGCACTCCTCTAATTCTGACTTCTTGGCAGAATGGCCACCTTTAACTACATTACACTAAGTGAAGCCAGTGGTAATATCACTGGGCGAATAATCCAGTGACCCAGCTAATTGTCTGGGCACGCGAGTTCGAATCCCACCAGGAACATCGGTTTAAATTTGAATTCAAAGCCTGGAATCAAAATGGCGACCATGTGCTGATTGTTGTAAAAACAGTTCTAGTTCACTGGCATCCTTTGGGAAGGAGACTTCCCAACCCTAACTGGTCTGACCAGGCTCCAGACTCATGGCAATGTACTTTTAGCTTAACAGTTCTCTAGAAGAACTGTTAAGCTTAGAGACAAATGCTGTGCCAAATCCCATAAAGGAATAAAAAGAAAATGGTGTCCTTGCCTTCGGTTGCCAAGGCCCCAATCTTTGGAATTCTGTACCCAAGTCTCTCAGCCCCTCTTCCTGTTTCTCTTACTTTTAAATCCATTTTCTTGACCAAGATTTTGGTCATTACCAAATAACTCCTTATGGGTTTCAGTGTCAAATCTTGCTTTCTAATGCTGTTGTAAGGCCTCATGATGGTATTATTGCTAGATTGTTAATCCAGGAAGTCAGGTTATGTTCTGGGGACTCAGGTTCAAATCCTGCCATGGTAGATAGTGGAATTCAAATTACAAAAAAAAAATCTGGATTTAAGGGTCTAATAATGACAGTGAAACCATAGTTGATTGTTGGAAAAACCCATCTGGTTCACAAATATTTTCATAGAATCCCTACAGTGTGGAAATAGGCCATTTGGTCCAACAAGTCCACATTGACCCTGTGAACAGTAACCCACACAGACCCATTTCCCCAGACTAATGCATCAAACCTACACATCCCTGAAAACTATGCTCAATTTACCCTGGCCAATTCACCCAACCTGCACATCTTTGGATTGTGGAAGGAAACCCACGCAGACACAGGGAGAATGTGCAAACTCCACACAGACAGTCACCCAAGGCTGTGATTGAACCTGGGTCCCTAGTGCTGTAAGGCCACAGTGCTGCACTAATGCTGTTAGGGAAAGAAATCATCCTTACCTGGTCTGGCCTACATGTGACACAAGACCCACAGCAATGTGGTTGACTCTTATCTGGTGATTAGGGATGGGTAATAAATGCTACCAAGACTGAAATATATGGAAAGATACAGGAGTCGAATTAGGTCCCATTCTTGTCAAGAACCTATCTATCTCTGTCATAAAAACACTCAATGACTTGGCGTCCACAGCCTTCTGCAGCAATGGGTTCCACAGATTCCCTACCCTCTGGCTGAAGAAATTCCTCATGTCAGGTCTAAAGGGTTATCCTTTCACTCTGAGGCTGTGCCCTTAGGTCCTAGTCTGTCCTACTAGTGGAAACATCTTCTCCACCTCCACTGTATCTAGGCCACTCAGTATTCTGTAAGTTTCAATCAGATCCCCCTTAAATCTTCTAAACTCCATCGAAAACAGACCCAGACTCCTCATGTGACAAGCTCTTCATTAGCAGGATCATCTTGTAAACTTCCCTTGGACCTCCGACAAGACGGCTTGGAACATATTAAAGACGCTGGATAAATATAAATTGTTGTTGGTGATTATCCATTGGAACATGTGGCTGCAACACAAGGTGTGGATAGACGCAGTTTCATGTCCTCTTGACATAGATATCTATGTTTGCCCTGAACTATGGACACTTAGCGAGATCAATAACAAGTTATTAAATTCATAGATGCCTTTAAGATTATGAAGGGGTTTGCTGGCTAGATGCGCAGAAGATATTTGCATTTGAATAGGAGTCCAGAACAAGGGGCAATTGAAAAAGACATCACAAACAAATCCAATTGGGAATTCCAGAGGAAAGTGTTTCCGGTGAGTCTGTGGAACCCCCTATAACAGGTAGTAGGTGAGGTGACTATTATAAACACATGTAAATGAAAACTAAATTAGTACAGAAGGGAAAGAAAGGACTAGAAGACTATTGTGCTGGGGTAAGATGACGTAATGTTAGCACAGATTAGTTGGGCTGAATGGCATACAATGTCATAGTATACAAAAGAGGGCTAATGCTATCCGAGCATGAGTCAGCAACCTCAGGCGACCGAGTCAGCAAAATGAAGTGTCCTAATTGAAAGCAGCTGCATGAACATCATGGGTGAAGAGTAGGTCAACATGTGAGGCCTGGGAAATAACATTTATTATTCACCCACCAACCATTCCCAGGCAATTGGGAATAGTGCCAATTTGGTGGTGTGTTACAGTTTATTCATGCTTTCTGAGTTGGAGCAACATGCACGATTACATGCACTATTACATGCACTATTACATGCATGTTGCAGTCTGGAGCTGTAGATAGAGAGGCTTCAATATTCTTTTCATCACGAGACTGATCAAAAATTTCTCCTGTTCCTGCCATGGAAATATTTAGAGGCCAATAATCAGTCTGTTTGGCCACATTATGTGCACATTGTTTATGGTCATCTACCCCCCTGGGATGGAGCTCGAACCCAGCACTTCAGGCTCAGAGGGAGGGACGCAACCATTGTTTCATGAGACATCCCCGGTCCGGATTGCAACATCGTAACTCACTGAGTCAGAAGATTTAGGCGTTAAACCCCAAATGTGAGGACTCAACATCAGATGCCAGGCTGACTGTCATCCGAGGGATTCCAGATTGTCCGAGGGGGTCTGCTTTCGAACCAGATGTCAAATCGAGGCACCTTCTGCATCAGAATGGGCCTAAAGCAGCTCCTTTAGCCACAATCGCGAAGGTGAGGCCGGAAGTGACCTCTGGCGTCCAGGCCAATATTCATCCCTTAGCCGACATCGCTAACCTAGACACTCAGGCCATCGTCACGTTGCTGTGAGTGTCAATGCTTTTTCCCTACAGACACCATGAGAGCCAGCTTAGATTATGGGGTTGATCCTCTCAAAGAATCGTCAGACTGAGAGAGGAGCGTTCTCAGAAACTAGGAGTAAGTGAGGACTGCAGATGCTGGAGATCAGAGTCGAGAGTGTGGCGCTGGAAAAGCACAGCAGGTCAGGCAGCATCCGAGGGGCAGGAGAATCGATGTTTCGGGCATAAGTCCTTCTTGAGGAATGTGGAGTCCCTTTCCCCATCCACATTCCTGATGAAGAGCTTATGCCCAAAGCATCGACTCTCCTGCTCCTCGGATGCGGCCTGACCTGCTGTGCTTTTCCAGCGCCACAATCTCAACTCTGAGAGAAGACCGTGTCTCCCCACTGAGCTAAGGTTGACTCCCAGTGCAGCAGCTCAAAGCAGTGACCAACTGATATGCATCCGGTATCCACTGAGATCTGTAATTAGTGCCAGACTGAACTCTCATCCTGGAGTAGGAAGTGGGTGGAAGTTCCAACGAGTGGGTGATTAGTCATCGTTGCTTTTGTGCTGTTATGTCACTGGCAGTCTTTGATTAAATTATTGCCTTGCAGTGCATCACATCCCAAGCAGGCTTTACTCAATATGTATTTGTTGAAATTACTAAATTAAATAGGAATGCCTCAGTTATTACAGTGATTTGTGGACTGTTGCTGCATGAGTCAGTTTCAGGAAAAATGAAAGGTCACAAAGAAAGAAGGAAAGATTTACAGCATGGAAGAATACCATTTGGCCCATCATGTCCGTACTGACGGAACCTATCCCACTTTCCCGAGAATGTCTACTATTCCGAACACCATCCTCCAGGAAGCACGTAAGTGTATTGGAGGAGATGTTTTTACTGGAACCTCCACAGGAATGAGAAACTTCTGTTATAATCATAGGTTGGAGAAAAAGCGGGGACTGTCCCCATTGGGCAAGAAGAGGGCGAGAGGACATTTGATGGACATTTTCAAAATCACGAGAGGTCTGGATAGTGTAGGTAGGGAGAAACTGGAAAAGGTTCAAAACGAGACAGCATAGATCTGAAGAGTTTTGCAAAGACAGCAAATGTGATGAGAAAATGTTTTTTCTCACAATGAGTCATTAATGTCTGGAATAGACAGACTGGGAATGTGGTGGAGGCAGGTTCAAGGGAGGTACAGGCCATTAGATGATCATTTGATTAAAAGCAAATTGCAGGGTTACAGGGAAAAGGCAAGCATGGGGCTCTAAGTGATCACACTCATTTGCAAAGCCAGTTCAGACATAATGGGTTGAATGGCCTCAATCAGGACCAGAATCATGCTGTAATTCCTCATTGTAACCCTGCACCTTCTTCCCGTGTCTGCGGGGGTTTCCTCCGGGTGCTCCGGTTTCCTCCCACAGTCCAAAGATGTGCAAGCCAGGTGAATTTGCCATGCTAAATTGCCCAAAATGTTAGATGCATTAGTCAGGGGTAAATATAATGTAGGGTAGGGGAATGGGTCTGGACGGGTTACTCTTCGTAGAGTTGGTCTAGACTTGTTGGGCTGAAGGGCCTGTTTCTATACTGTGGGGAATCTAAACTAAATATTCTCCCCGTGTCTGTGTGGGTTTCCTCCCACAGTCCAAAGATGCACAGGTTGGGTGGATTAGCCATGCTAAATTGCCCATAATATCCAGGGATGTGTAGGTTCAGTGCATTAGCCATGGAAAGTATCGGGATGGGTCTGGATGGCATGCTCTTTGGAGGGTTGGTGATGGGCTGAATGGCCTGTTTCCACACCGTATAGATTCTGTGTTCAATTGCCATGCCTTGGCGGCAGCTGCCCCACATCTCAGTTACATTTTCCCTCAGCCTCCCCCTTTATGTGGAGGAGCCGGTGTTGGACTGGGGTGGACAAAGTTAAAAATCACACAGCACCAGGTTATAGTCCAACAGGTTTATTTGGAAACACTAGCTTTAGGAGTGCTGCTCCTTCATTAGGTAGCTAGTGGGGCAGGATCAATAATTAAAACTGTCAGTTTCTAGTGGTATCTGTACATGCTCAACACTGTTTGACTTCCTAACCTGATCAGGAGTTCTCTTTGCGAGAATGTGCTAACTCACAAAATGATTGTTCACGAAATGTGTGCAGAGCAGCACTTCACCAGTTTGTAATAATGGGCCCGGCCATGGAACAGAAATCCCTGGACTGCTTTTACTGTCTGTGATCAACAACTGACACCAGATGTTTATTCACTCTCTGCTGTCCACATCCTGGGGGGTGACCCATGACCAGAAGCTGAGCTGGAGCAGCCAAATAAATACAGGAGCTGGGGTCAGAGGCTGAGAATTCTGTATCCTGTAACTCACCTCCTTGCTCCTCAAAGCCTTTCCCGTTGTCTAACAAGGTGCGAGTCCAGAGGGTGATAGGACACTCCCTGAGCAGTTCCGAAGCTCGGTGTGGGTCACTGCTGTTGTGCCTATGTTGCTGCCTCCAAACGTGCACTCCTGCCATCTATTGACTGAAAGATGTATTGCATCCAGTCAGCAATGGGGTGATGTGCAACTGAGCAAATAGGACCAGAATGTTCCACCCCTGGCTAGGTTCAGCTTAAGGGGCCATGCTCCAGTTTTATTTGGACTGACGTAACCCTTGAACCCGAAGCCTCAGTATCCACAAGACCAGAAAGGATTGGAGAAACTCAGCAGGTCTGGCATCTTCTGTAGAAGGAAAGCCAGAGTTTTATTTTTAAGAATCCCGACAATGTGGAAACAGGCCATTCGGCCCAACAGGTCCACACTGACCCTCTGAAGAGCATTCCGCCTCCCCTCCCTCCACTGCAGTTCCCATGGCTAATCCACCAAGCCTGCACATCTCTGGACAATTTCCCATGGCCACTCCACCTTAACCTGCACGTCTTTGGACTGTGGGAGGAAACCAGAGCACCCGGAGAAAACCCACACAGACACGGGGAGAATATTTAGTTTAGATTAGATTCCCTACGGGGAGAATGTGTAAACTCCACACAGACAGTCGCTCGAGGCTGCAATTGAGCCCAGGTCCCTGATGCTGTAAGGCAGTAGTGCTAATCACTCAGCCACCATGCTACCCCATCAGTTAATGTTTCAAATCCAGTGATCCTTCAGATTTCCAGCATCTGTTTTTATTTACGATTACAACAGGGCTACAGCGATTGTGAGCCGCAGCTGTGCTGGGAATGCTTAGCAGGTCAGGCACCTTCTGTGGAGAGAGAACCAGGTTAAACCTTTCAGGGCATTGACCCCCCTTGCCAGAATTGGAAGAGGTTGGAGGTTCAGCAGTTCAGAAACAAGATGGAGGAGGCATGATGATAACATTCAAAATGGAATTGGATGAATATTTGGTAAAAAGGGATCTGATTAAATCACTCTACCAAAGAGTTTGTGTTGACACAATGGGCCGAAAGACCTCTATCTGTGCCGTATCATTGTACAATTGCACAGGAAAAGGGGAACAGGGCAAAGTGGGAAAAGACGGAAGATTTTGCGTTTATATCATGCCTTGCACAATCTTAATGCTTCTCCAAGGTCTTTACAGCCAATCAGGGACTTATTGAAATCATAGAATCATAGAATCCCTGGAAGCAGGCCATTCAGCCCATCGAATCCACACTGACCCTCTGAACACCACCTTACCCAGACGCACTCCTCTCTCCTATCTTTGTAACCTTATGTTTCCCATGGCTAACCCACCTAGCCTGCACAGTACAGGGAATTTGGCATGGCCAATCCATCCTAATCTGCTGGAGTCGCTTTTGTAAAGTAGAAAGTGAGGAAGAAAATCAGTGGGAGGATCTGTGACATTCAATAGCACTCCCTTCACTGAACACCCCAACACCTACATCCTGTAGATCCCAGTTGCCAAGAACTGAACTAGACTAGTCATATAAATACAGTAGCGACAAGAGCTGCTCAGAGGCTGGGAATCCATCACCTCCTGACTCCCCAAAGCCTTTTCATCATCTACAAGGCACAAGTCAGGAGGGTGAAGGAATACTCCCCCTTTGTCTGGATGGGGTGCAGCTCCAACTCAAGCAGCTTGACACCATCCAGGACAAAGCAGCCCCCACTTGATTGGCACCACATCCACAAACATCCACTCCCTCCATCGCCAACGCTCATTTACAGCGGTGAGCATCTATGAGGTGAGCTGCAAAAATTCCCCAAGGATCCTGAGACAGCACCTTCCAAGCCTGGCCATGGGTTTGGAATGTGCTGTTTAAGGAACCTCGATGAATTTCTGCAGTGCGTGTTGTAGGTGGTACACACTACTGCTACTGAGTGTCAGTGATGGAGGGAGTGGATGTGGTGCCAGTCAAGCGGGCTGCTTTGTCCTGGATGGTGTCAAGCTTCTTGAGTGTTGTTGGAGCCGCACCCACCCAGACAAAGGGGGAGTATTCCATCAAACTCCTGACTTGTGCCTTGTAGATGGTGGGCAGGCTTTGAGGAGTTGGGGGTGAGTTACTTGCCACAGTATTCCCAGCCTCTGACCTGCTCTTGTAGCCACGGTGTCTGTATGGCTAGTCCAGTTGAGTTTGTGGTGAATGGTAACCCCCAGAATGTTGATAACGAGGGATTTAGTCAAGGGGCGGTGATTGGATTAGCTTTCGTTGGAGACAATCATAGTCTGGTGCATGTGTGGGATAAATATTACCTGCCAGATGTCAACCCAAGCCTGGATAATGTCCATATTTTGTTGCATTTGAACATGGACCGCTTAAATATGTGAGGAGTCGTGAATGGTGCTGAATACTGTGCAATCATCAAAGAACATTTCTATTTCTGATCTTACGATGGAGGGAAGGTCATTGGTGAAGCAGCTGAAGATGGTAGGGCCTAGGACACTACCCTAAGGGAACCAGATTACTGATCTCCTACAGCTACAACCATCTTCCTATGTATCAGGTTTCCAGATATGACTCCAATATACAGAGGAACCTCAATTATCCAAAAGACACGGGTGGGGAATAATTTGTACAGATAATCAAATGTGTGGATAATCAAGTGCCGGATAACATAGTTTAGCCAAGCATCGGGACCTTGTGATCTTGCTGGATAATCCAGAATTCGGAGCAGAAGAATCGACGTTTCAGGCATATGCCCTTCATCAAGAATGTCAGTATATGTGTCAGTGACTGTGTGTGTGAGTGTGTTGGATGCAGAGTTTGGGAGCACAGAGTGAGTGAGGGACTTGGTCAGTGATCAGTGTGGAATAATAACGGGATAGTGCGGAGCTGGCATGGGAAAGGGTAATGAGTTAACAAGGTGCTGACAGCTTGATGTGGGACCAGGAGGATGGACAACAGGAGCAGAATTGAGCTGTAAAGCCAGCACCCAGATATTTTGGTGCAGTGTTAGTGTCCCTAACTATGGGCTAGGAGACTTGGGTTCAAGACTCACCAAGCCCCCATAGGTGTGTCATGACCTCTGAGCAGGTTTGTTAGGAAATATCATCATCTGTTGAGGAAAAAGACTCTCACACAGTCCGAAGGTATCCCAGATGGATTTATGACTACAGAGCAGTTTTGAAGCAGAGATGCTGTTGAAACTTCAGACACATGGTGACAAGATTGTGCACAGCAAGCTCCCAGACCAGCAACAACACAGCGGGTGGATAATTGATGATTTATCTTTCTTTCTCTCTCTTACCCACACACTGACACACTCTCTCACACACACTCACACTCTCTCCCTCTCTCTCTCACACACACACACACACACTTCTAATTTTAATAAAGAACTGACCACCCTCCCACTGAAGCCAGACGTTGTCCCCACCCTGCTCTCGGATTGTCTCTCTGTCTGTGTGTTTGTGTTTGTGGTTACACTGGGACTTTGCAGCATCTGTGGAAACAAAGACCTGTCAGTCACTGGGACCGACAGGGGATTCCTGTCAATCAGTGACTAGCTTCACTTCCTCTCACCAACAAAAACAGCACCATCTCGGATCTCTCTGCAAGGAATGCTACTGGCAGAGTCTCAGGCCGTAGAGCACGGAGTCCCGCGTCACGGCGCTGCTCGGGACGAACCTCGACAAGCACCACTGCATTCCTCTCCAGACTTCCTCTGCATAGGCACATTCCAGAAGGAGGTGTGTGACAGTCTCGTCCCCCCCGCAGCCACTTCGAGGGCAGCGTGCGGTGCGGCAGAGAGTCCGGGCGTGCATAAAGGATCTCACAGGCAGAGCCCTTCTCACCACCAGCCAAGCCACGTCTTGGTGCTTGTTGGAAAGTTCTGGCGATGAGGCATTCTGCCAAATGGCTTTGACAGTCTGCTCAGGGAACCGCTCGACAGGATCCGCCCTCTCCTTTTCCCGAAGGGTCTCAAGGACGCTACGTGCTGACCACTTCCTGATGGACTTGTGGTCAAAGGTGTTTTTCCTCATAAATTTCTCCACGAAGGACAGGTGATACGGAACGGTCCAACTACTCGGAGCGTTCCGCGGCAGCGAGGCCAGGCCCATCCTTCGCAACACCGGGGACAGGTAGAACCTCAGTACGTAGTGACACTTGGTGTTTGCGTACCGGGGATCCACGCACAGCTTGATGCAGCAACACACAAAGGTGGCCATCAGGGTGAGGGTGGCATTGGGCGTGTTTTTTCCCCCATTGCACCGGTCTTTGTACATAGAGTCTCTTCGGACCCGGTCCATCTTTGATCTCCAAATGAATTGGAAGATGGCCCGGGTGACTGCGGCGGCACAGGTCCTGGGGATAGGCCAGACCTGTGCCACATATAGCAATACTGAGAGTACCTCACACCTGATGACCAGGTTTTTTCCCGCGATGGAGAGCGACCGTTGCCCCCATCTGCCTAGTTTCTGTCTCATCTTCCTGATCCGCTCCTCCCAGGTCTTGGCGCACGCCCCAGCCCCCCCGAACCAAATACCCAGCACCTTCAGGTGGTCAGTCCTGACGGTGAAGGGGATAGAGGATTGGTCGGCCCAGTTCCCGAAGAGCATGGCCTCGCTCTTGCCTCGGTTTACCTTGGCCCCCGAGGCCCGTTCGAACTGGTCGCAGATGCACACGAGTCTGTGCACGGACAGCGGATCCGAGCAGAAAACAGCGACGTCATCCATGTACAGGGAGGCCTTAACCTGCAGGCCCCCGCTGCCAGGAATAGTCACCCCTCTCAGGCTCGCATCCTTCCTGATGGATTCGGCAAATGGCTCTATGCAACACACAAACAAGGCGGGTGAGAGGGGGCATCCCTGCCTGACTCCAGATCTTACAGGGAAGCTATCTGATTCCCACCCATTGATTGAGACTGCACTGACAATGTTGGTGTAGAGCAGTCTGATCCAATTTCCGATTCCCTCCCCAAAGCCCATTTTGGAGAGGACATCCCTCATATATGTATGCGATATCCTGTCAAAGGCTTTCTCCTGGTCAAGGCTGATGAGGCAGGTGTCCACCCCCCTGTCCTGCACGCTCCGTGCTCTACGGCCTGTTCCCCGGGACTCACACCGAGACGAACATTAACTGCGCCTGGAGGATCATCAACTCGGTGAAGGACGCTCTCTGGGCGGTCCGAAACCTGTTGATCTTCCAGCTGAAGGAGTTGACCCCGACCGAGTGTTGCAGACTGGCACATTCCAAGGTCCAAGACTACGTGTTGAGGGACGCGCTGAAGCTTGGGGCAGCTGCCGCCAAGGCGCGGTGGGGAAAGACCACCGTGTAAGATCGGCCTGCCGAAAGAAGAACAGGGGGCCCATACAGACGTTTTTTTTTGGGCTCTGCTGATGCCTCAGCCAAATATATGTATATATACAAGATTGAAAAAATGCACAGGATTGTAAAGGACAAGAATAAAGTCGAATCTGTGTTTGTAAATATGGACATATGTATGGCATGATCCAATGTACAGACCATCAAATCATTTATGAATAAAGTATATTTTTGAAATAAAAAAAAAAAATGCTACTGGCAGAGTCTCTACACCAACATTGTCAGTGCAGTCTCAATCAATGGGTGGGAATCAGATAGCTTCCCTGTAAGATCTGGAGTCAGGCAGGGATGCCCCCTCTCACCCGCCTTGTTTGTGTGTTGCATAGAGCCATTTGCCGAATCCATCAGGAAGGATGCGAGCCTGAGGGGGGTGACTATTCCTGGCAGCGGGGGCCTGCAGGTTAAGGCCTCCCTGTACATGGATGACGTCGCTGTTTTCTGCTCGGATCCGCTGTCCGTGCACAGACTCGTGTGCATCTGCGACCAGTTCGAACGGGCCTCGGGGGCCAAGGTAAACCGAGGCAAGAGCGAGGCCATGCTCTTCGGGAACTGGGCCGACCAATCCTCTATCCCCTTCACCGTCAGGACTGACCACCTGAAGGTGCTGGGTATTTGGTTCGGGGGGGCTGGGGCGTGCGCCAAGACCTGGGAGGAGCGGATCAGGAAGATGAGACAGAAACTAGGCAGATGGGGGCAACGGTCGCTCTCCATCGCGGGAAAAAACCTGGTCATCAGGTGTGAGGTACTCTCAGTATTGCTATATGTGGCACAGGTCTGGCCTATCCCCAGGACCTGTGCCGCCGCAGTCACCCGGGCCATCTTCCAATTCATTTGGAGATCAAAGATGGACCGGGTCCGAAGAGACTCAATGTACAAAGACCGGTGCAATGGGGGAAAAAACACGCCCAATGCCACCCTCACCCTGATGGCCACCTTTGTGTGTGGCTGCATCAAGCTGTGCGTGGATCCCTGGTACGCAAACACCAAGTGTCACTACGTACTGAGGTTCTACCTGTCCCCGGTGTTGCGTAGGATGGGCCTGGCCTCGCTGCCGCGGAACGCTCCGAGTAGTTGGACCGTTCCGTATCACCTGTCCTTCGTGGAGAAATTTATGAGGAAAAACACCTTTGACCACAAGTCCATCAGGAAGTGGTCAGCACGTAGTGTCCTTGAGACCCTTCGGGAAAAGGAGAGGGCGGATCCTGTCGAGCGGTTCCCTGAGCAGACTGTCAAAGCCATTTGGCAGAATGCCTCATCGCCAGAACTTTCCAACAAGCACCAAGACGTGGCTTGGCTGGTGGTGAGAAGGGCTCTGCCTGTGAGATCCTTTATGCACGCCCGGACTCTCTGCCGCACCGCACGCTGCCCTCGAAGTGGCTGCGGGGGGGACGAGACTGTCACACACCTCCTTCTGGAATGTGCCTATGCAGAGGAAGTCTGGAGAGGAATGCAGTGGTGCTTGTCGAGGTTCGTCCCGAGCAGCGCCGTGACGCGGGACTCCGTGCTCTACGGCCTGTTCCCCGGGACTCACACCGAGACGAACATTAACTGCGCCTGGAGGATCATCAACTCGGTGAAGGACGCTCTCTGGGCGGTCCGAAACCTGTTGATCTTCCAGCTGAAGGAGTTGACCCCGACCGAGTGTTGCAGACTGGCACATTCCAAGGTCCAAGACTACGTGTTGAGGGACGCGCTGAAGCTTGGGGCAGCTGCCGCCAAGGCGCGGTGGGGAAAGACCACTGTGTAAGATCGGCCTGCCGAAAGAAGAACAGGGGGCCCATACAGACGTTTTTTTGGGCTCTGCTGATGCCTCAGCCAAATATATGTATATATACAAGATTGAAAAAATGCACAGGATTGTAAAGGACAAGAATAAAGTCGAATCTGTGTTTGTAAATATGGACATATGTATGGCATGATCCAATGTACAGACCATCAAATCATTTATGAATAAAGTATATTTTTGAAATAAAAAAAAAAGCTACTGGCAGAGTCTCCTGCCTTTGGCACAACCAGTAGTTTTGTGCATTTCAAAGAATGCTTCAGTGATTTAAATACATTCCAAGCCTGGGCCCAGGGTAACAGACACTCTGAAATCGAAGAAGCAGAACTACATAATGGTCTCTGAACCGTGCATGAAGATATGAGAGGGTTCCTGTCTGCTGGTGATTCAAATGCATATGGGTTTGGAAACTTGGCTCTGATTGTGTCTCAGATGTACAACGTAATGAAGAAGCAGCAGTCACCTGATTTGTCCACTGTACTGATACCAACATTCATTGCTCCAGTCTCCTCCTCTGAAATAAAAGAAGCTCTAATCTTGTGTGGCGCAGTGGCTCAGTGGTTAGCACTGCTGCCTCACAGCGCCAGGGACCTGGGTTTGATTCTACCCTCGGGCAACTGTCTGTGTGGAGTTTACACATTCTCCCAGCGTCTGCATGGGTTTCCTACCACAGTCTGAAGATGTATAGGATCAGGGTGGATTGGCCATGGGCTATTGCCCATAGCGTCCAGGATTGGGCTGGCCATGGAAAATGCAGGGATGGCATGGGTCTGTGGCAGTATGGACTTGATGGGTTGAATGGCCTGCTTCCGTACTAGGGATTCTGTGACTGAACCACAGTTCCCCATGGCCTCCAACTCCCCAAACCTTGACAGTAACTGCCCATTTCAGTATTAACCAAGTCCAGGCTGTGGACTGACCCCATATTCCCCCTGTGGGAACATCCAGCACAATCTGAATTCTTAGTCAAGGCTTTGTGGAGTTTTATTTGAACAGGTGTGTTTAATTTCCTTTTCTCGTTTTGTTATTGTTTTCCATCTTTCGGATTTGGTCGGCAGGTGGAGGCATGACGTCAAGTTCCCATCTTGGCCTCTGCAGCCAAGAAACATCGGCAAAGGTCACTTCAGTACAGTTACCTGGTTGATCCAGACATGGTCGATCTGGGAGGGGATTATGGATGAGAGTTCCCTCCCAACCTCCCCTCACATTCCCTGTCTTCCAAGGCTGTTGATAATTTCACTACAAGTGAGAGGTGTAGATGGTGAACATTGTCACTGGTAACCAGGAAGACAGTCACTGATGGCTATGGCACTTGGAAGGGCAGATTACCGTGTGGAAGGGCCCAGGAACAGCAGAAACCCCAGTGATTCCTGCACCTTTTCAACCCCCTGCAGGAAACCGGGCAGAGACTAGGTTCACACTTGAGTTTTTAAATTTGATTTGATTTATTATTGTCACATGTACCTAGGTACAGTGAAAAGTTTTGTTTTGCAAGCAGTACAAAGATCATAGAATGGAGCGACAATACAGAGATACACAAAATTGAGTAAAAAGCAGGATCAGCCTTAGGTTTGAAATTTGAGAGGTCAATTCAGAAATCTAATCACAGTGGGGAAGAAGCTGTTCTTGAATCTGTTGGTTCGTGTGTTTAAGCTTCTGTATCTTCTGCCCAATGGAAGAGAGTATAACCGGGGTGGGAGGGGTCTGTGATGATGTTGGCAGCCTTTCCATGGCAACGAGGGGTGGAAAGGGAGTTCATGGATGGGAGGTTGGCTTCTGTGATCATCTGGACTATGTTCACAACTCTCTGTAGTTTCTTATGGTCCTGGGCAGGTTAGATTGGTTAGATTCCCTACAGTGTGGAAACAGGCCCTTTGGCCCAACCAGTCCACACCGACCCTCCGAAGAGCAACCCACCCAGACCCACTTCACTCTAACTAATAAACCTAACGCTATGGGTAATTTAGAATGGACCATTCACCTGACCTGCACATCTTTGGACTGTGGGAGGAAACCAAGCACCTGGAGGAAGCCCACGCAGACACGGGGAGAATGTGCAAACTCCACACAGACAGTTGCCCGAGGCTGGAATTGAACCTGGGTCCCTCAGTGCTAACCACTGAGCCACCGTGCCGCCCTGAGCAATTGTCATATCAGGCTGTTATGCACCCAGACAGTACGCTGTCAATAGTGTTTTTGTCAAGATTGGTGAGGGTCCTTATGGACCTGCTGAATTCCCTGAGCTGCCTGAGGAAGAAGTGACATTGTTGTGCCTTCTTGACCATTGCCTCAACATTGGTGATTGTCACTCCGAGGAACTTGATGCTCTCCAGCATCTCCACCTCAGACCCATTGATGTTGACAGGAGTGTACCCTCCTCCTTGCTTCCAGGAGTCAATGACCAGTTTTTTGGATTGGATTGGATTCCCTACAGTGCAGAAACAGGCCCTTCGGCCCAACCAGTCCACACCGACCCTCCGAAGAGTAACCCACCCAGACCCATTTCCCTCTGACTATGATTGGGTAGTCTTGCTGATGTTGTGGGAGAGATTGTTATCTTTGCATTAGGCCACCAAGCGTTTTATCTCTTTCCTGTATTCTGTCTCATCATTGTTTGAGATCAGGCCTGCAAAAGTGCTGTCTTCAGTGAATGTGTAGATGGAATTCGGACGAAATCTGGCCACAGTCATAAATGTAGAGGGAACGTAATAAGGAGCTGTGTATGCAGAGTTGGCCAGTACAGTGGAAAACACCAACTTGCAAGATGGCACGACAGCGAGGGAAGGTAAAACAAATGCCAAAAATTAGACAAACCTGATAAGTAGCATGATGGCTCAGTGGTTAGCATTGCTGCCTCACAGCGCCAGAGACCCGGGTTTGATTTCAGGGACTCGGCTGACTGTCTGTGTGCAGTTTGCTCATCCTCCCCGTGTCTGTGTGGGTTTCCTCCGGGTGCTCCTGTTTCCTCCCACAGTCCAAAGATGTGCAGGTTAGGTGAATTGGCCAAGTTAAATTGCATTAGTCAGGGGTAAAGGTAGGGGAATGTGTCTGGGTGGGTTGCTCTTCGGGAGGGTTGGTGTGGACTTGTTGTGCCAAAGGGCCTGTTTCCACACTGTAGGGAATCTAATCTAAAAAAAATCTAATCTAAATCAGATCTCCGAGCTCCCCCAACTTTGAAACCCTGTGTCTTAAAATGCGAATGAGCATGTAATGTGTGGAGACCCCCAGCAGATGGCAGTATCTGGCTGTGTTATCACACATGTTGATTGAGTCAGGTTTCAGGAGGGAGTTCTGCCCAGAGCACTGTCTGTGGAGCAAGACATCGGATAGTTCCTGCTGTCTCCAAATCTTTTTTTAAATTCAGAAATGAGGTTTAATTACAGCGTTTAAAAGAAATCGCTCGAGAAATGCGGGCCACTTTGTGAATTGTGCATTCCTTTGTCTAGGTTTTACAGGCAAGGTTTAGTTATTGGAGATATGAACAAGTGGCAGTGCCAAGCAGCTGCATTTACAGTTCCTGAGCTAAGCACATCCCAAGGAGAGAGGCCTGCAGCTGTCTCACCCTGTAAATACAGAATAAAAAAGACATCAAGCAACTCCGCATTTTAAAAAAGAAAATTTGTAATTCATTCCCCTCTGTTGACTCTGTCTGGGGTACAGTTCCACCTGGACACACACCCTCCACCTCCTTCAGTCATCTCACGACATGTGTGAGCTCAGACACTGAGTATTGGTTGGCACTTCCACTGTGGGAGGCATCACAGCTGTGCCTGAACCTGCCGTACTTGCCAATATTCAGAACATGAAGCTGGCTGACAGGAGAGATGCGTTGTTGACCATCCAGGACAGGAATTTCAAACAATCACAACCATTTCCGCTATTTGCAAGTTGACTCTGATTGGTCAAGGTGTTGCCGGGGAGAAATCGACAGAGAACGCTGGGGTCTCCAAGCTCTGGGGTAATGTTTAAAGAAGTACAAGGCTTAACCAGGCTCCTTATACATAGACCTGCCGATGGATATGGTTCACTTCTATCAGGCAATGATCTACCACTTGCCTGTTAACCCAGAGCCCCAGGTAATGCTCTGGGAAAGTGGATTCAAGTCCCACCAGATGGTGGAATTTGGATTCAGCAGCTTAGAGTCATAGAGATGTACAGCATGGAAACAGACCCTTCGGTCCAACCTGTCCACGCCGACCAGATATCTCAACCCAATCTAGTCCCACCTGCCAGCACCCGGCCCATATCCCTCCAAACCCTTCCTATTCATATACCCATCCAGATGCCTCTTAAATGTTGCAATTATACCAGCCTCCACCACATCCTCTGGCAGCTCATTCCACACACATACCACCCTCTGTGTGAAAAAGTTGCCCCTTAGGTCTCTTTTATATCTTTCCCCTCTCACCCTAAACCTATGCCCTCTAGTTCTGGACTCCTCGAACCCAGGGAAAAGACTTTGTCTATTTACCCTCTCCATGCCCCTCATAATTTTGTAAACCTCTATAAGGTCACCCCTCAGCCTCCGACACTCCAGGGAAAAGAGCCCCAGCCTGTTCAGCCTCTCCCTGTAGCTCAGATCCTCCAACCCTGGCAACGTCCTTGTAAATCTTTTCTGAACCCTTTCAAGTTTCACAACATCCTTCCGATAGGAAGGAGACCAGAATTGCACGCAATATTCCAACAGTGGCCTAACCAATGTCCTGTACAGCTGCAACATGACCTCCCAACTCCTGTACTCAATACTCTGACCAATAAAGGAAAGCATACCAAATGCCTTCTTCACTATCCTATCTTCTGGAGAAGTAAGAGTCTAATGATGACTGTGAAACCATTGGTCAATTGATAGGGAAGGGGAAAACCCCACCTGGTTCACTAATGCCCCTTAGGGAAGGAAACTGCCGTCCTTACCTGCTCTGACCTACATGTGACTCCAGACCCACAGCAATGTGGTTGACTCTTAACAATTAGGGGCAGGAAAAATGCTGGTCTCTCCAGCGACACACTCATCGAGTGAAAGATTTTTTTGAAAAAGTGTTACTGAGCCACATTACAAGCTCAATGGATTGCCTTCAGTAGATTGTTCATGTAGCAATCAGCAGACTTGGGGTTATTGAGCAAGTTCTGCCAAATCACGCTGAACAACTGATGTTTCCCTTTGTGTTCTACAAGTGCAGGACGTCTGAGTGTGGGCTGTACTTAGGTGATTATGCACCAAGGGGCACACTGTTTGAATCAATCACTGGGCATACAGCTGACAGACTGGGCACCACCTACAACAGTACAGCACAGGAACAGGCCCTTCGGCCCACAATGTTGTGCTGAACATGACGCTAGATTAGACTAATCTCTTTTGCCTGCCCTTGGCCCACATCCGTCCATCTGTTACACAGTAAGCTGGGCCCTGACACTCACTGATGGCTTTACTCCAGGATGTGGAAGGCAGAGTATGCCTTGGATTGCCAGGGACTCTCTGTCCCTATCATGTAGCTGACTGTATCCTCCCCTGTTCCAGGACAACCCATCTGCATGCTACGGATAGCTTGATTTAAGAACAGGCCAGTGATGGCAGAGGGTGTGGAATTGTGGAGGTTCCTGTGGGGGTTTGGGAGAGGAGTGAGGAGGCTGCGATGTGGACAGTGTTGCAGTTCCCCAGGCTGACAGTAAGGGTCTTACCCCAACTCCCCTGATCCCAGCTCCAGTCCAGGCTGTGCACTTGTGGAGACCCATGTTTCCAGGTTCTGATCCAGCAGCTGTGGCAAATTTTTATATCAAAGGACTCAACATTGGTGCGACCCAGCACCCTCAATGGCAGGGTTGCTGTCCCTCCATTCCCTGTGAGGAGGGGCGATGCAGGACTGACACATGAACGGGGACTTTATTAACCCACATTCCAGCCAGCGCTCCCACAGCAGGACAGGGTACTGACACCTGCTTTGACCCCAACATTGGGACCAGAATCAAACACAGAGTCCATCCCCACTTTTAAAATTGGTTGATTGTAATGTGGAACCATACTAACCATACCAGGAAGGGTCAGTGTGTGTATGTGTGTGTGACTGTACTGCAGTGACAGTCAGTGTGTGTGTGGGACTGCATCCTGGTGAGAGTCCGTGTGCGTGAGACTGCACGCCAGTGAGGGTCAGTGTGAGTGTGGGACTGTACCCTGGTGAGAGTCAGGGTGTGTGGCACTGTACCCCAGTAAGAGGCGGTGTGTATGGGACTGTACCCCAGTGAGGGTCAGTGTTTGTGTGGGACTGTACACCAGTGAGGGTCAGTGTGAGTGTGGGACTGTACCCCAGTGAGAGTCAGTGTGAATGTGGGACTGTACCCCAGTGAGAGTCAGTGTGAGTGTGGGACTGTACCCCAGTGAGGGTCAGTGTTTGTGTGGGACTGTACCCCAGTGAGGGTCAGTGTTTGTGTGGGACTGTACCCCAGTGAGCAACAGTGTGTGGTTGGACCTGTACCCAAGTGAGAGTCAGTGTGTGTGTGGGACTGTACACCAGTGAGGGTCAGTGTGAGTGTGGGACTGTACCCCAGTGAGAGTCAGTGTGAGTGTGGGACTGTACCCCAGTGAGAGTCCGTGTGAGTGTGGGACTGTACCCCAGTGAGGGTCAGTGTGAGTGTGGGACTGTACACCAGTGAGGGTCAGTGTGAGTGTGGGAGTGTACCCAGTGAGAGTCAGTGTGTGTGTGGGACTGTACCCCAGTGAGGGTCAGTATGAGTGTGGGACTGTACCCCAGTGAGAGTCAGGGTGAGTGTGGGACTGTACCCCAGTGAGAGTCCGTGTGAGTGTGGGACTGTACCCCAGTGAGGGTCAGTGTGAGTGTGGGAGTGTACCCAGTGAGGGTCAGAGTGAGTGTGGGAGTGTACCCCAATGAGAGTCAGTGTGTGTGTGGGACTGTACCCCAGTGAGGGTCAGTATGAGTGTGGGACTGTACCCCAGTGAGAGTCAGGGTGAGTGCGACTCTACCCCAGCGAGAGTCAGGATGTATGGAACTGTACCCCAGTGAGAGTCAGTGTGAGTGTGGGACTGTACTTCAGTGTGGGTCAGTGTGAGTGTGTGACAGTATCCCAGTGAGAGTCAGTGTTTGTGTGGAACTGTATCCAAGTGAGAGTCAGTGTGCTTGTGACAGTACCCCAATGAGAGTTAGTGTGAGTGTGGGACTATACCTCAGTGGGGATCAGTGTGACTGTGGGACTGTACCCCAGACAGAGTCAGTGTGAGTGTGGGACAGTACCCCATGAGAATCTGTGTGTGTGTCTGTGTGTGTGTGTGAGACTCTACCCCAGTGAGAGTCAATGTGTGTGTGGGACTGTACCCCTTGAGAATCAGTGTGAGTGTGTGACTGTACCCCAATGAGAGTCAGTGTGTGTGTGGGACTGTACCCCAGTGAGGGTCAGTATGAGTGTGGGACTGTACCCCAGTGAGAGTCAGGGTGAGTGCGACTCTACCCCAGCGAGAGTCAGGATGTATGGAACTGTACCCCAGTGAGAGTCAGTGTGAGTGTGGGACAGTACCCCATGAGAATCTGTGTGTGTGTCTGTGTGTGTGTGTGAGACTCTACCCCAGTGAGAGTCAATGTGTGTGTGGGACTGTACCCCTTGAGAATCAGTATGAGTGTGTGACTGTACCCCAGTGAGAGTCAGTGTTTGTGTGGAACTGTATCCAAGTGAGAGTCAGTGTGCTTGTGACAGTACCCCAATGAGAGTCAGTGTGAGTGTGGGACTGTACCTCAGTGGGGGTCAGTGTGAGTGTGGGACTATACCCCAGTGAGAGTCAGTGTGTGTGGGACTATACCCCAGTGAGAGTCAGTGTGAGTGTGGAACTGTACCCCACTGAGGGTCAGTGTGTGTGTGGGACTGTATCCAAGTGAGAGTCAGTATGCGCGAGAATGTACCCCAGTGAGAGTCAGTGTGTGTGTGGGACTGTACCCCAGTGAGGGTCAGTGTGTGTGTGGGACTTTACCCCAGTGAGAATCAGTATGTGTGTGGGACTGTACCCCAGTGAGGGTCAGTATGAGTCTGGGACTGTACCCCAGTGAGGGTCAGTATGAGTGTGTGACAGTACCCCAGTGAGAGTCAGTGTGTGTGGGACTATATCCCAGTGAGGGTCAGTGTGGGTGTGGGACTGTACCCACCTGAGGGTCAGTGTGTGCGTGGGACTGTACCCCAATGAGAATTAGTGCGTGTGTGGGACTGTATCCAAGTGACAGTCAGTATGCGTGAGACTGTACCCCAGTGAGGGTCAGTATGAGTGTGGGACTGTACCCCAGTGAGGGTCAGTGTTTGTGTGGGACTGTACCCCAGTGAGACTCAGTGTGAATGTGGGACTGTACCCCAGTGAGACTCAGTGTGAATGTGGGACTGTACCCTTGTGAGAGTCAGTGTGAGTTTGGGACTGTACCCAGTGAGAGTCAGTGTTTGTGTGGGACTGTACACCAGTGAGAGTCAGTGTTTGTGTGGGACTGTACCCCAGTGAGACTCAGTGTTTGTGTGGGACTGTACCCCAGTGAGAGTCAGTGTGAATGTGGGACTGTACCCCAGTGAGAGTCAGTGTGAGTGTGGGACTGTACCCAGTGAGAGTCAGTGTTTGTGTGGGACTGTACACCAGTGAGAGTCAGTGTTTGTGTGGGACTGTACCCCAGTGAGACTCAGTGTTTGTGTGGGACTGTACCCCAGTGAGAGTCAGTGTGATTGTGGGACTGTACCCCAGTGAGAGTCAGTGTGAGTGTGGGACTGTACCCAGTGAGAGTCAGTGTTTGTGTTGGACTGTACCCAGTAAGAGTCAGTGTTTGTGTGTGACTGTACCCCAGTGAGAGTCAGTGTGTGTGTGGCACTGTACCCCAGTGAGAGTCAGTGTGAGTTTGGTACTGTACCACAGTCAGAATCGGCGTGTGTTTGTGACTGTACCCCAGTGAAAGTCAATGTGTGTGTGGAACTGTACTCCAATGAGAGTCTGTGTGTGTGTGTGTGGGGGGGGGGGGTGGGGGGGGGAACAGCACCCCAGTGAGAGTCAGTGTGCGTGGGAATGTACCCCAATGAGAGTCAGTGTGAGTGTGGGACTGTACCCCAGTGATGGTCAGTGTGAGTGTGGGACTGTACCCCAGTAAGGGTCAGTGTGTGTACGGGACTGTACCGCAATGAGAGTCAGTGAGAGTGTGGGATTGTACCACAGTAAGAGTCGGTGTGTGTTTGGGACTGTACCCCAGTGAGAGGTGGTGTGTGTGTGGGACTGCACCCCAGTGAGAGTTAGGGTGTGTGGGACTGTATCCCAGTGAGAGTCAAGGTGTGTCAGACTGTACCCCAGTGATAGTCAGTGTGAGTGTGGCACTGCATACCAATGAGAGTCAGTGTGCGTGAGATTGTCTTCCAGTGAGGGTCAGATTGTGTGTGAGACTGTACCCCAGTGAGGGTCAGAATGAGTGTGGGACTGTACCCCAGTGTGGGCCAGTGTGAGTGTGGGACTGTACCCCAGTGAGGGTCAGTATGAGTGTGGGACTGTACCCCAGTGAGAGTCAGTATTTGTGTGGGACTGTACCCCAGTGAGGGTCAGTGTGAGTGTGGGACTGTACCCCAGTGAGAGTCAGTGTGAGTGTGGGACTGTACCCCAGTGAGAGTCAGTGTGAGTGTGGGACTGTACCCAGTGAGAATCAGGGTGAGTGCGAATCTACCCCAGTGAGAGTCAGGATGTATGGAACTGTACCCCAGTGAGAGTCAGTGTGAGTGTGGGACTGTACTTCAGTGTGGGTCAGTGTGAGTGTGGGACTGTACCCCAGTGTGGGTCAGTGTGAGTGTGGGACTGTACCCCAGACAGAGTCAGTGTGAGTGTGGGACAGTACCCCATGAGAATCTGTGTGTGTGTGTGTGTGTGTGTGAGACTCTACCCCAGTGAGAGTCAATGTGTGTGTGGGACTGTACCCCTTGAGAATCAGTGTGAGTGTGTGACTGTACCCCAGTCAGTGTCAGTGTGTGTGTGGAACTGTATCCAAGTGATAGTCAGTGTGCGTGTGACAGTAGCCCAGTGAGAGTCAGTGTGAGTGTGGGACTGTACCTCAGTGGGGGTCAGTGTGAGTGTGGGACTGTACCCCAGTGAGAGTCAGTGTGTGTGGGACTATACCCCAGTGAGAGTCAGTGTGAGTGTGGAACTGTACCCCACTGAGGGTCAGTGTGTGTGTGGGACTGTATCCAAGTGAGAGTCAGTATGCGCGAGAATGTACCCCAGTGAGAGTCAGTGTGTGTGTGGGACTGTACCCCAGTGAGGGTCAGTGTGTGTGTGGGACTGTACCCCAGTGAGAATCAGTATGTGTGTGGGACTGTACCCCAGTGAGGGTCAGTATGAGTCTGGGACTGTACCCCAGTGAGGGTCAGTATGAGTGTGTGACAGTACCCCAGTGAGAGTCAGTGTGTGTGGGACTATATCCCAGTGAGGGTCAGTGTGGGTGTGGGACTGTACCCACCTGAGGGTCAGTGTGTGCGTGGGACTGTACCCCAATGAGAGTTAGTGCGTGTGTGGGACTGTATCCAAGTGACAGTCAGTATGCGTGAGACTGTACCCCAGTGAGGGTCAGTATGAGTGTGGGACTGTACCCCAGTGAGGGTCAGTGTTTGTGTGGGACTGTACCCCAGTGAGAGTCAGTGTGAGTGTGGGACCGTACCCAGTGAGGGTCAGTGTTTGTGTGGGAGTGTACCCCAGTGAGAGTCAGTGTTTGTGTGGGATTGTACCCCAGTGAGAGTCAGGGTGTGTGGGACTCTACCCCAGTGAGAGTCAGGGTATGTGGAACTGTACCCCAGTGAGAGTCAGTGTGAGTGTGGGACTGTACCCCAGTGAGAGTCAGAGTGTGGGACTGTACCTCAGTGTGGGTCAGTGTGAGTGTGGGACTGTACCCTAGTGTGGGTCAGTGTGAATGTCAGAGTCAGTGTACCACAATCAGAGTCGGCGTGTGTTTGTGACTGTACCCCAGTGAAAGTCAATGTGTGTGTGGAACTGTACTCCAGTGAGAGTCTGTGTGTGTGTGTGTGTGTGTGTGTGTGTGTGTGTGTGTGGGGGACAGCCCACACACAATGAGAGTCAGTTTGAGTGTGGGACTGTACCCCAGTGAGGGTCAATGTGAGTGTGGAACTGTACCCCAGTGACGGTCAGTGTGAGTGTGGGACTGTACCCCAGTAAGGGTCAGTGTGTGTACGGGACTGTACCGCAATGAGAATCAGTGAGAGTGTGAGATTTTACCACAGTAAGAGTCGGTGTGTGTGTGGGACTGCACACCAATGAGAGTCAGTGTGCATGAGATTGTATACCAGTGAGGGTCAGAGTGAGTGTGAGAATGTACCCCAGTGAGGGTCAATATGAGTGTGGGACTGTACCCCAGTGAGAGTCAGTGTTTGTGTGGGACTGTACCCCAGTGATAGTCAGTGTGTGTGTGGGACTGTACCCCTTGAGAATCAGTGTGAGTGTGTGACTGTACCCCAGTGAGAGTCAGTGTTTGTGTGGAACTGTATCCAAGTGAGAGTCAGTGTGCTTGTGACAGTACCCCAATGAGAGTCAGTGTGAGTGTGGGACTGTACCTCAGTGGGGGTCAGTGTGAGTGTGGGACTATACCCCAGTGAGAGTCAGTGTGTGTGGGACTATACCCCAGTGAGAGTCAGTGTGAGTGTGGAACTGTACCCCACTGAGGGTCAGTGTGTGTGTGGGACTGTATCCAAGTGAGAGTCAGTATGCGCGAGAATGTACCCCAGTGAGAGTCAGTGTGTGTGTGGGACTGTACCCCAGTGAGGGTCAGTGTGTGTGTGGGACTTTACCCCAGTGAGAATCAGTATGTGTGTGGGACTGTACCCCAGTGAGGGTCAGTATGAGTCTGGGACTGTACCCCAGTGAGGGTCAGTATGAGTGTGTGACAGTACCCCAGTGAGAGTCAGTGTGTGTGGGACTATATCCCAGTGAGGGTCAGTGTGGGTGTGGGACTGTACCCACCTGAGGGTCAGTGTGTGCGTGGGACTGTACCCCAATGAGAATTAGTGCGTGTGTGGGACTGTATCCAAGTGACAGTCAGTATGCGTGAGACTGTACCCCAGTGAGGGTCAGTATGAGTGTGGGACTGTACCCCAGTGAGGGTCAGTGTTTGTGTGGGACTGTACCCCAGTGAGACTCAGTGTGAATGTGGGACTGTACCCCAGTGAGACTCAGTGTGAATGTGGGACTGTACCCTTGTGAGAGTCAGTGTGAGTTTGGGACTGTACCCAGTGAGAGTCAGTGTTTGTGTGGGACTGTACACCAGTGAGAGTCAGTGTTTGTGTGGGACTGTACCCCAGTGAGACTCAGTGTTTGTGTGGGACTGTACCCCAGTGAGAGTCAGTGTGAATGTGGGACTGTACCCCAGTGAGAGTCAGTGTGAGTGTGGGACTGTACCCAGTGAGAGTCAGTGTTTGTGTGGGACTGTACACCAGTGAGAGTCAGTGTTTGTGTGGGACTGTACCCCAGTGAGACTCAGTGTTTGTGTGGGACTGTACCCCAGTGAGAGTCAGTGTGATTGTGGGACTGTACCCCAGTGAGAGTCAGTGTGAGTGTGGGACTGTACCCAGTGAGAGTCAGTGTTTGTGTTGGACTGTACCCAGTAAGAGTCAGTGTTTGTGTGTGACTGTACCCCAGTGAGAGTCAGTGTGTGTGTGGCACTGTACCCCAGTGAGAGTCAGTGTGAGTTTGGTACTGTACCACAGTCAGAATCGGCGTGTGTTTGTGACTGTACCCCAGTGAAAGTCAATGTGTGTGTGGAACTGTACTCCAATGAGAGTCTGTGTGTGTGTGTGTGTGTGTGGGGGGGGGGGGTGGGGGGGGGAACAGCACCCCAGTGAGAGTCAGTGTGCGTGGGAATGTACCCCAATGAGAGTCAGTGTGAGTGTGGGACTGTACCCCAGTGATGGTCAGTGTGAGTGTGGGACTGTACCCCAGTAAGGGTCAGTGTGTGTACGGGACTGTACCGCAATGAGAGTCAGTGAGAGTGTGGGATTGTACCACAGTAAGAGTCGGTGTGTGTTTGGGACTGTACCCCAGTGAGAGGTGGTGTGTGTGTGGGACTGCACCCCAGTGAGAGTTAGGGTGTGTGGGACTGTATCCCAGTGAGAGTCAAGGTGTGTCAGACTGTACCCCAGTGATAGTCAGTGTGAGTGTGGCACTGCATACCAATGAGAGTCAGTGTGCGTGAGATTGTCTTCCAGTGAGGGTCAGATTGTGTGTGAGACTGTACCCCAGTGAGGGTCAGAATGAGTGTGGGACTGTACCCCAGTGTGGGCCAGTGTGAGTGTGGGACTGTACCCCAGTGAGGGTCAGTATGAGTGTGGGACTGTACCCCAGTGAGAGTCAGTATTTGTGTGGGACTGTACCCCAGTGAGGGTCAGTGTGAGTGTGGGACTGTACCCCAGTGAGAGTCAGTGTGAGTGTGGGACTGTACCCCAGTGAGAGTCAGTGTGAGTGTGGGACTGTACCCAGTGAGAATCAGGGTGAGTGCGAATCTACCCCAGTGAGAGTCAGGATGTATGGAACTGTACCCCAGTGAGAGTCAGTGTGAGTGTGGGACTGTACTTCAGTGTGGGTCAGTGTGAGTGTGGGACTGTACCCCAGTGTGGGTCAGTGTGAGTGTGGGACTGTACCCCAGACAGAGTCAGTGTGAGTGTGGGACAGTACCCCATGAGAATCTGTGTGTGTGTGTGTGTGTGTGTGAGACTCTACCCCAGTGAGAGTCAATGTGTGTGTGGGACTGTACCCCTTGAGAATCAGTGTGAGTGTGTGACTGTACCCCAGTCAGTGTCAGTGTGTGTGTGGAACTGTATCCAAGTGATAGTCAGTGTGCGTGTGACAGTAGCCCAGTGAGAGTCAGTGTGAGTGTGGGACTGTACCTCAGTGGGGGTCAGTGTGAGTGTGGGACTGTACCCCAGTGAGAGTCAGTGTGTGTGGGACTATACCCCAGTGAGAGTCAGTGTGAGTGTGGAACTGTACCCCACTGAGGGTCAGTGTGTGTGTGGGACTGTATCCAAGTGAGAGTCAGTATGCGCGAGAATGTACCCCAGTGAGAGTCAGTGTGTGTGTGGGACTGTACCCCAGTGAGGGTCAGTGTGTGTGTGGGACTGTACCCCAGTGAGAATCAGTATGTGTGTGGGACTGTACCCCAGTGAGGGTCAGTATGAGTCTGGGACTGTACCCCAGTGAGGGTCAGTATGAGTGTGTGACAGTACCCCAGTGAGAGTCAGTGTGTGTGGGACTATATCCCAGTGAGGGTCAGTGTGGGTGTGGGACTGTACCCACCTGAGGGTCAGTGTGTGCGTGGGACTGTACCCCAATGAGAGTTAGTGCGTGTGTGGGACTGTATCCAAGTGACAGTCAGTATGCGTGAGACTGTACCCCAGTGAGGGTCAGTATGAGTGTGGGACTGTACCCCAGTGAGGGTCAGTGTTTGTGTGGGACTGTACCCCAGTGAGAGTCAGTGTGAGTGTGGGACCGTACCCAGTGAGGGTCAGTGTTTGTGTGGGAGTGTACCCCAGTGAGAGTCAGTGTTTGTGTGGGATTGTACCCCAGTGAGAGTCAGGGTGTGTGGGACTCTACCCCAGTGAGAGTCAGGGTATGTGGAACTGTACCCCAGTGAGAGTCAGTGTGAGTGTGGGACTGTACCCCAGTGAGAGTCAGAGTGTGGGACTGTACCTCAGTGTGGGTCAGTGTGAGTGTGGGACTGTACCCTAGTGTGGGTCAGTGTGAATGTCAGAGTCAGTGTACCACAATCAGAGTCGGCGTGTGTTTGTGACTGTACCCCAGTGAAAGTCAATGTGTGTGTGGAACTGTACTCCAGTGAGAGTCTGTGTGTGTGTGTGTGTGTGTGTGTGTGTGTGTGTGTGTGGGACAGCCCACACACAATGAGAGTCAGTTTGAGTGTGGGACTGTACCCCAGTGAGGGTCAATGTGAGTGTGGAACTGTACCCCAGTGACGGTCAGTGTGAGTGTGGGACTGTACCCCAGTAAGGGTCAGTGTGTGTACGGGACTGTACCGCAATGAGAATCAGTGAGAGTGTGAGATTTTACCACAGTAAGAGTCGGTGTGTGTGTGGGACTGCACACCAATGAGAGTCAGTGTGCATGAGATTGTATACCAGTGAGGGTCAGAGTGAGTGTGAGAATGTACCCCAGTGAGGGTCAATATGAGTGTGGGACTGTACCCCAGTGAGAGTCAGTGTTTGTGTGGGACTGTACCCCAGTGATAGTCAGTGTGAGTGTGGGACTGTACCCAGTGAGAGTCAGTGTTTGTGTGGGACTGTACACCAGTGAGGGTCAGTGTTTGTGTGGGACTATACCCCAGTGAGAGTCAGTATTTGTGTGGGACTGTACACCAGTGAGGGTCAGTGTTTGTGTGGGACTGTACCCCAGTGAGGAACAGTGTGTGGTTGGACCTGTACCCAAGTGAGAGTCAGTGTGTGTGTGGGACTGTACCCCAGTGAGAGTCAGTGTGAGTGTGTGACGGTACCCCAGTGAGGGTCAGTGTGAGTGTGGGACTGTACCCCAGTGAGAGTCAGTGTGAGTGTGGGACTGTACCCCAGTGAGGGTCAGTGTGAGTGTGGGACTGTACACCAGTGAGGGTCAGTGTGAGTGTGGGAGTGTACCCAGTGAGGGTCAGAGTGAGTGTGGGAGTGTACCCCAATGAGAGTCAGTGTGTGTGTGGGATTGTACCCCAGTGAGGGTCAGTATGAGTGTGGGACTGTACCCCAGTGAGAGTCAGGGTTAGTGCGACTGTACCCCAGTGAGAGTCAGGATGTAAGGAACTGTACTCCAGTGAGAGTCAGTGTGAGTGTGGGACTGTACTTCAGTGTGGGTCAGTGTGAGTGTGTGACAGTATCCCAGTGAGAGTCAGTGTTTGTGTGGAACTGTATCCAAGTGAGAGTCAGTGTGCTTGTGACATTACCCCAATGAGAGTCAGTGTGAGTGTGGGACTGCACCACAGTCAGAGTCGGCGTGTGTTTGTGACTGTACCCCAGTGAAAGTCAATGTGTGTGTGGAACTGTACTCCAATGAGAGTCTGTGTGTGTGTGTGTGTGTGTGTGTGGGACAGCACCCCAGTGAGAGTCAGTGTGCTTGGGAATGTACCCCAATGAGAGTCAGTGTGAGTGTGGGACTGTACCCCAGTGAGGGTCAATGTGAGTGTGGAACTGTACCCCAGTGATGGTCAGTGTGAGTGTGGGACTGTACCCCAGTAAGGGTCAGTGTGTGTACGGGACTGTACCACAATGAGAGTCAGTGAGAGTGTGGGATTGTACCACAGTAAGAGTCGGTGTGTGTTTGGGACTGTACCCCAGTGAGAGGTGGTGTGTGTGTGGGACTGTATCCAAGTGAGAGTCAGTATACGTGAGTCTGTACCCCAGTGAGAGTTAGTGTGTGTGTGGGACTGCACCCCAGTGAGAGTTAGGGTGTGTGGGACTGTACCCCAGTGATAGTCAGTGTGAGTGTGGGACTGCACCCCAATGAGAATCAGTGTGCATGAGATTGTATACCAGTGATGGTCAATGTGAGTGTGAGACTGTACCCCAGTGAGGGTCAGTGTGAGTGCGGGACTGTACGCCAGTGTGGGTCAGTATGAGTGTGGGACTTTACCCCAGTGAGAGTCAGTGTTTGTGTGGGACTGTACACCAGTGAGGGTCAGTGTTTGTGTGGGACTGTACCCGAGTGAGAGTCGGTGTTTGTGTAGACTATACCCCAGTGAGAGTCAGTGTGAATGTGGGACTGTACCCCAGTGAGAGTCAGTGTAAGTGTGGGACTGTACCCAGTGAGAGTCAGTGTTTGTGTGGGACTGTACCCAGCTGAGAGTCAGAGTGTGTGGAAGTGTAACCCAGTGAGAGTCAAGGTTTGTGGAACTGTACCCCAGTGAGAGTCAGTGTGAGTGTGGGACTGTACCCCAGTGAGAGTCAGTGTGAGTGTGGCACTGCACACCAATGAGAGTCAGTGTGCGTGAGATTGTCTTCCAGTGAGGGTCAGATTGTGTGTGAGACTATACCCCAGTGAGGGTCAGTATGAGTGTGGGACTGTACCCCAGTGAGAGTCAGTGTTTGTGTGGGACTGTACACCAGTGAGGGTCAGTGTTTGTGTGGGACTGTACCCGAGTGAGAGTTGGTGTTTGTGTGGACTATACCCCAGTGAGAGTCAGTGTGAATGTGGGACTGTACCCCAGTGAGAGTCAGTGTAAGTGTGGGACTGTACCCAGTGAGAGTCAGTGTTTGTGTGGGACTGTACCCAGCTGAGAGTCAGAGTGTGTGGAAGTGTAACCCAGTGAGAGTCAAGGTTTGTGGAACTGTACCCCAGTGAGAGTCAGTGTGAGTGTGGGACTGTACCCCAGTGAGAGTCAGAGTGTGGGACTGTACCTCAGTGTGGGTCAGTGTGAGTGTGGGACTGTACCCCAGTGTGGGTCAGTGTGAGTGTGCGAGTGTACCCCAGTGAGAGTCAGTGTTTGTGTGGGACTGCACCGCAGTGAGAGTCAGTGTGAATGTGGGACTGTACCCCAGTGAGAGTCAGTGTTTTTGTGGGACTTTATCCCAGTGAGAGTCAGGGTGTGTGGGACAGTACCCCAGTAATAGTCAGTGTACGTGTGGGACTGCACCCCAATGAGAGTCAGTGTGCATGAGATTGTATCCCAGTGAGGGTCAGAGCGAGTGTGAGACTGTACCCCAGTGAGGGTCAGTGTGAGTGTGGGACTGTACCCCAGTGTGGGTCAGTGTGTGTGTGCGACTGTACCCCACAGTGAGTCAATGTGTGTGGGACTGTACCACAATGAGAGTCAGTGTGAGTGTGGGACTGTACCCCAGTGAGGGTCAATGTGAGTGTGGAACTGTATCCCAGTGTGGGTCAGTGTGAGTGTGTGACTGTATCCCAGTGAGAGGTAGTGTGTGTGTGGGACTGTATCCCAGTGAGAGTCAAGGTGTGTGGGACTATACCCCAGTGATAGTCAGTGTGAGTGTGGGACTGCACCCCAATGTGAGTCAGTGTGCGTGCGATTGAATACCAGTGAGGATCAGAGCGAGTGTGAGACTGTACCCCAGTAAGGAACAGTGTGAGTGTGGGACTGTCCCCCAGTGTGGGTCAGTATGAGTGTGGGACTGTACCCCAGTGAGAGTTTGTGTTTGTGTGGGACTGTACACCAGTGAGGGTCAGTGTTTGTGTGGGACTGTACCCCAGTGAGAGTCAGTGTCAATGTGGGACTGTACCCCAGTCAGAGTCAGTGTGAGTGTGGGATTGTACCCAGCGAGGGTCAGTGTTTGTGTGGGACTGTACCCCAGTGAGAGTCACTGTTTGTGGGGGACTGTACCCCAGTGAGAGTCAGGGTGTGTGGGACTCTACCCCAGTGAGAGTCAGGGTATGTGGAACTGTACCCCAGTGAGAGTCAGTGTAAGTGTGGGACTGTACCCCAGTGTGGGTCAGTGTGAGTGTGCGAGTGTACCCCAGTGAGAGTCAGTGTTTGTGTGGGACTGTACCCCAGTGAGGGTCAGTGTTTGTGTGGGACTGTACCCCAGTGAGAGTCTGTGTGAATGTGGGACTGTACCCCAGTGAGGGTCAGTGTTTTTGTGGGACTGTACCCCAGTGAGAGTCAGTGTTTGTGTGGGACTGTACCCCAGTGAGAGTCACTGTGAGTTTGGTATTGTACCACAGTCAGAGTCGGCATGTGTTTGGGACTGTACCCCAGTGAGAGTCAGTGTGAGTGTGGCACTGTACTCCAGTGAGATTCTCTGTGTGTGTGTGTGTGTGTGTATGTGTGTGTGTGTGTGTGTGTGTGTGTGTGGGACAGCACCCCATTGAGAGTCAGTGTGTGTGGGACTGTACCCCAGTGACAGTCAGTGTGAGTGTGGGATTGTACCCCAGTAAGGGTCAGTGTGTGTTTGGGACTGTACCCCAGTGAGAGGTGGTGTGTGTGCGGGACTGTATCCAAGTGAGAGTCAGTATGCGTGAGACTGTACCCCAGTGAGAGTCAGTGTGAGTGTGGTACTGTACTCCAGTGAGATTCTCTGTGTGTGTGTGTGTGTGGGGGGGGGACAGCACCCCATTGAGAGTCAGTGTGTGTGGGACTGTACCCCAGTGACAGTCAGTGTGAGTGTGGGATTGTACCCCAGTAAGGGTCAGAGTGTGTATGGGACTGTACCGCAATGAGAGTCAGTGAGAGTGTGGGATTGTACCACAGTAAGAGTCTGTGTGTGTTTGGGACTGTACCCCAGTGAGAGTCAGGGTGTGTGGGACTGTACCCCATTGATAGTCAGGGTGTGTGGGACAGTACCCCAGTGATAGTCAGTGTAAGTGTGGGACTGCACCCCAATGTGAGTCAGTGTGCGTGCGATTGAATACCAGTGAGGATCAGAGCGAGTGTGAGACTGTACCCCAGTAAGGAACAGTGTGAGTGTGGGACTGTCCCCCAGTGTGGGTCAGTATGAGTGTGGGACTGTACCCCAGTGAGAGTTTGTGTTTGTGTGGGACTGTACACCAGTGAGGGTCAGTGTTTGTGTGGGACTGTACCCCAGTGAGAGTCAGTGTCAATGTGGGACTGTACCCCAGTCAGAGTCAGTGTGAGTGTGGGATTGTACCCAGCGAGGGTCAGTGTTTGTGTGGGACTGTACCCCAGTGAGAGTCACTGTTTGTGGGGGACTGTACCCCAGTGAGAGTCAGGGTGTGTGGGACTCTACCCCAGTGAGAGTCAGGGTATGTGGAACTGTACCCCAGTGAGAGTCAGTGTAAGTGTGGGACTGTACCCCAGTGTGGGTCAGTGTGAGTGTGCGAGTGTACCCCAGTGAGAGTCAGTGTTTGTGTGGGACTGTACCCCAGTGAGGGTCAGTGTTTGTGTGGGACTGTACCCCAGTGAGAGTCTGTGTGAATGTGGGACTGTACCCCAGTGAGGGTCAGTGTTTTTGTGGGACTGTACCCCAGTGAGAGTCAGTGTTTGTGTGGGACTGTACCCCAGTGAGAGTCACTGTGAGTTTGGTATTGTACCACAGTCAGAGTCGGCATGTGTTTGGGACTGTACCCCAGTGAGAGTCAGTGTGAGTGTGGCACTGTACTCCAGTGAGATTCTCTGTGTGTGTGTGTGTGTGTGTATGTGTGTGTGTGTGTGTGTGTGTGTGTGTGTGGGACAGCACCCCATTGAGAGTCAGTGTGTGTGGGACTGTACCCCAGTGACAGTCAGTGTGAGTGTGGGATTGTACCCCAGTAAGGGTCAGTGTGTGTTTGGGACTGTACCCCAGTGAGAGGTGGTGTGTGTGCGGGACTGTATCCAAGTGAGAGTCAGTATGCGTGAGACTGTACCCCAGTGAGAGTCAGTGTGAGTGTGGTACTGTACTCCAGTGAGATTCTCTGTGTGTGTGTGTGTGTGGGGGGGGGACAGCACCCCATTGAGAGTCAGTGTGTGTGGGACTGTACCCCAGTGACAGTCAGTGTGAGTGTGGGATTGTACCCCAGTAAGGGTCAGAGTGTGTATGGGACTGTACCGCAATGAGAGTCAGTGAGAGTGTGGGATTGTACCACAGTAAGAGTCTGTGTGTGTTTGGGACTGTACCCCAGTGAGAGTCAGGGTGTGTGGGACTGTACCCCATTGATAGTCAGGGTGTGTGGGACAGTACCCCAGTGATAGTCAGTGTAAGTGTGGGACTGCACCCCAATGAGAGTCAGTGTGCATGAGATTGTATCCCAGTGAGGGTCAGAGTGAGTGTGAGACTGTACCCCAGTGAGGGTCAGTGTGAGTGTGGGACTGTACCCCAGTGTGGATCAGTGTGAGTGTGCGACTGTACCCCAGTGAGGGTCAATGTGAGTGTGGAACTGTATCCCAGTGTGGGTCAGTGTGTGTGTGTGACTGTACCCCAGTGAGAGTCAGTGTTTGTGTGGGACTGTACACCAGTGAGGGTCAGTGTTTGTGTGGGACTATACCCCAGTGAAAGTCAGTGTGAATGTGGGACTGTACCCCAGTGAGAGTTAGTGTGAGTGTGGAACTGTACCCAGTGAGAGTCAGTGTGAGTGTGCCACTGTACCCCAGTAAGAGTCAGTGTTTGCGTGGGACTGTACCCCAATGAGAGTCAGTGTTTGTGTGGGACTGTACCCCAGTGAGAGTCAGTGTCAATGTGGGACTGTACCCCAGTGAGATTCAGTGTGAGTGTGGGACTGTACCCCAGTGAGAGTCAGGGTGTGTGGGACTGTACCCCACTGAGAGTCAGGGTATGTGGGACTGTACCTCAGTGTGGGTCAGTGTGAGTGTGGGACTGCACCCCAATGAGAGTCAGTGTGCATGAGATTGTATCCCAGTGAGGGTCAGAGTGAGTGTGAGACTGTACCCCACTGAGGGTCAGTGTGAGTGTGGGACTGTACCCCAGTGTGGGTCAGTATGAGTGTGGGACTGTACCCCAGTGAGAGTCAGGGTGTGTGGGACTGTACCCCAGTGAGAGTCAGTGTGAGTGTGGGACTGTACCCTAGTGAGAGTCAGAGTGTGGGATTGTACCTCAGTGTGGGTCAGTGTAAGTGTGGGACTGTACCCCAGTGTGGGTCAGTGTGAGTGTGCGACTGTACCCCAGTGAGAGTCAGTGTTTGTGTGGGACTGTACCCCAGTGAGAGTCAGTGTGAATATGGGACTGTACACCAGTGAGAGTCAGTGTTTGTGTGGGACAGCACCCCATTGAGAGTCAGTGTGTGTGGAACTGTACCCCAGTGATGGTCAGTGTGAGTGTGGGACTGTACCCCAGTAAGGGTCAGTGTGTTTATGGGACTGTACCGCAATGAGAGTCTGTGAGCGTGTGGGATTGTACCACAGTAAGAGTCGGTGTGTGTTTGGGACTGTACCCCAGTGAGAGGTGGTGTGTGTGTGGGACTGTACCCCAGTGAGAGTCATGGTGTGTGGAACTGTACCCCAGTGATAATCAGTGTGATTTTGGATCTGCACCCCAATAATAGTCAGTGTGCGTGAGATTGTATACCAGTGAGGGTCAGAGTGAGTGTGAGACTGTACCCCAGTGAGGGTCAGTGTGAGTGTGGGACTGTACCCCAGTGTGGGTCAGTATGAGTGTGGGACTGTACCCCAGTGAGAGTCAGGGTGTGTGGAACTGTACCCCAGTGAGAGTCAGTGTGAGTGTGGGACTGTACCCCAGTGAGAGTCAGAGTGTGGGACTGTACCTCAGTGTGGGTCAGTGTGAGAGTGGGACTGTACCCCAGTGTTGGTCAGTGTGAGTGTGCGAATGTACACCAGTGAGAGTCAGTGATTGTGTCGGACTGTACACCAGTGAGGGTCAGTGTTTGTGTGGTACTGTACCCCAGTGAGAGTCAGTGTGAATGTGGGACTGTACCCCAGTGAGAGTCAGTGTTTGTGTGGGATTGTACCGCAGTGAGAGTCAGTGTGAATGTGGGACTCTACCCAGTGTGAGTCAGTGTTTGTGTGGGACTTTGTGTGGGACTGTACCCAGTGAGAGTCAGTGTTTGTTTGGGACTGCACCCCAGTGAGAGTCACTGTGAGTTTGGTACTGTACCACAGTCAGAGTTGGCGTGTGTTTGGGACTGTACCCCAGTGAAAGTCAATTTGTGTGTGGAACTGTACTCCAGTGAGAGTCTGCGTGTGTGTGTGTGGGCGGGGGGGGGGGGGGGGGGGGTGGTGGTGGGGGGTGGAGGCGGGGGGACAGCACCCCATTGACAGTCAGTGTGTATGGGACTGTGCCCCAGTGACGGTCAGTGTGAGTGTGGGACTGTACCCCAGTAAGGGTCAGTGTGTGTATGGGACTGCACCGCAATGAGAGTCAGTGAGAGTGTGGGATTGTACCACAGTAAGAGTCGGTGTGTGTTTGGGACTGTACCCCAGTGAGAGGTGGTGTGTGTGCGGGACTGTATCCCAGTGAGAGTCAGTGTTTGTGTGGGACTGTACCCCAGTGAGAGTCAGTGTGTGTGGGACTATACCCCAGTGATAGTCAGTGTGAGTGTGGGACTGCACCCCAATGAGAGTCAGTGTGCGTGCGATTGAATACCAGTGAGGATCAGAGCGAGTGTGAGACTGTACGCCAGAAAGGAACAGTGTGAGTGTGGGGCTGTCCCCTATTGCGGGTCAGTATGAGTGTGGGACTGTACCCCAGTGAGAGTTAGTGTTTGTGTGGGACTGTACACCAGTGAGGGTCAGTGTTTGTGTGGGACTGTACCCCAGTGAGAGTCAGTGTTTGTGTGGGACTGTACCCCAGTGAGAGTCAGTGTCAATGTGGGGCTGTACCCCAGTGAGAGTCAGTATGAGTGTGGGACCGTACCCAGTGAGGGTCAGTGTTTGTGTGGGACTGTACCCCAGTGAGAGTCAGTGTTTGTGTGGGACTGTACCTCAGTGAGAGTCAGGGTGTGTGGGACTCTACCCCAGTGAGAGTCAGGGTATGTGGAACTGTACCCCAGTGAGAGTCAGTGTGAGTGTGGGACTGTACCCCAGTGAGAGTCAGAGTGTGGGACTGTACCTCAGTGTGGGTCAGTGTGAGTGTGGGACTGTACCCCCGTGTGGGTCAGTGTGAGTGTGCGAGTGTACCCCAGTGAGAGTCAGTGTTTGTGTGGGACTGTACACCAGTGAAGGTCAGTGTTTGTGTGGGACTGTACCCCAGTGAGAGTCAGTGTTTGTGTGGGACTGTACCGCAGTGAGAGTCAGTGTGAATGTGGGACTGTACCCCAGTGAGAGTCAGTGTTTTTGTGGGACTGTACCCCAGTGAGAGTCAGTGTTTGTGTGGGACTGTATACCAGTGAGGGTCAGTGTTTGTGTGGGACTGTACCCCAGTGAGAGTCACTGTGAGTTTGGTACTGTACCACAGTCAGAGTCGGCGTGTGTTTGGGACTGTACCCCAGTGAGAGTCAGTGTGAGTGTGGTACTGTACTCCAGTGAGATTCTGTGTGTGTGTGTGTGTGTGTGTGTGTGTGGGACAGCACCCCATTGAGAGTCAGTGTGTGTAGGCTGTACCCCAGTGACAGTCAGTGTGAGTGTGGGATTGTACCCCAGTAAGGGTCAGAGTGTGTATGGGACTGTACCGCAATGAGAGTCAGTGAGAGTGTGGGATTGTACCACAGTAAGAGTCTGTGTGTGTTTGGGACTGTACCCCAGTGAGAGGTGGTGTGTGTGCGGGACTGTATCCAAGTGAGAGTCAGTATGCGTGAGACTGTACCCCAGTGAGAGTCAGTGTGTGTGTGTGGGACTGTACCCCAGTGAGAGACAGGGTGTGTGGGACAGTACCCCAGTGATAGTAAGTGTAAGTGTGGAACTGCACCCCAATGAGAGTCAGTGTGCATGAGATTGTATCCCAGTGAGGGTCAGAGTGAGTGTGAGACTGTACCCCAGTGAGGGTCAGTGTGAGTGTGGGTCTGTACCCCAGTGTGGGTCAGTGTGAGTGTGGGACTGTACCCCACAGTGAGTCAGTGTGTGTGGGACTGTACCCCAATGAGAGTCAGTGTGAGTGTGGGACTGTACCCCAGTGAGGGTCAATGTGAGTGTGGAACTGTATCCCAGTGTGGGCCAGTGTGAGTTTGTGACTGTACCCCAGTGAGAGTCAATGTGAATGTGGGACTGTACCCCAGTGAGAGTTAGTGTGAGTGTGGGACTGTACCCAGTGAGAGTCAGTGTGAGTGTGCCACTGTACCCCAGTAAGAGTCAGTGTTTGCGTGGGACTGTACCCCAATGAAAGTCAATGTTTGTGTGGGACTGTACCCCAGTGAGAGTCAGTGTCAATGTGGGACTGTACCCCAGTGAGAGTTAGTGTGAGTGTGGGACTGTACCCCAGTGAAAGTCACTGTGTGTGTGGAACTGTACTCCAGTGAGAGTCTCTGTGTGTGTGTGTGTGTGTGTGTGTGTGGGACAGCACCTCAGTGAGAGTCAGTGTGTGTGGGACTGTATCCCAATGTGGGTCAGTGTGAATGTGGGACTGTACCCCAGTGAGGGTCAATGTGAATGTGGGACCGTACCCCAGTGAGAGTCAGTGTGTGTGTGGGACTGTACCCCAGTGAGAGTCTGTGTGAGTGTGGGGCTGTACTCTCGGGAGAGTCGGTATGTGTGTATGGGACAGTACCCCAGTGAGGGTCATTGTGTGTGGGACTGTATCTGAGTGAGGGTTTGTGCATATGTGTGGGATTGTACTGCAGTGAGAGTGGGCTTGTGACCCAGGGACAGTCATGTATGAGCGTGTGGGACTTGATTAGATTCAAGGTAAAGCTCAATGCTGCAGAGGATGGAAGAATCCATCTTGGCCTAGAAAAACAGGGGGCTTTCACAGAACCCCGACAGTGTGGAAGCAGGCATCAGGATCTGTACCAACCCCAAACAGCATCCCACCCAGACCCATTCCTCCCCATCCTCCTCTTTCCCATGGCTAATCCACCTAGCCTACACATCCCTGGGCACTATCAGACAATTCCCCATGATCAATCCACTTGACCTGCACATCTTTAGACTGTGGGAGGAGACTGGAGCACCTGGATGAAACCCACGCAGACACGGGGAGGATGTGCAAACTCCACACAGACAGTCGCCCGAGGGTGGAATCGAACCCAGGTCCCTGGTGCTGTGAGGCAGCAGTGCTCACCACTGAGCCACTGTGTCACACCTAACTGTCTTCGACAAAGTGCCACAGGATCCTTAAACATCCACCTGCCGAGGGCGACTGGCGCTCTGAAGCAAGGAGCTGGTGGTTTTGTTTTTTGGGAAAAGCACATTAAAATAAAGTGAGAAACTCCAGAGAGAGAAGCTGGCTCTGGGGAGGTGCAGCCAGCCAGTCCTCTAATGAACAAAAAGCAGCTGCTGGTTCTGCATAGACAGCCTGCACGCTTACAGCTGGGAGCGGCCTGTTTCTGTGACAAATAGACCTTTGAGTAAAGAGGGACAGTGCTCCCCCAGTCACACCCCTGAGCCCTCAATCTCAGGAACCCTTCACAAACAAAGTTGATGTCCAAAGGGCAAGGTGCCTTCCAGTTGTGATTAATATGAGCCACTCTGCAGTCACTCACTCTGTACAGCATCTGAAAAATAAGCAGCAAGTCTCAGGAATGAGAAGGAAATCTCATTGTGCCTGAAACAAATCTGGAAACAAGACCGAGGCCAGACAGCATGAAAAATAAATAACCTTTTTGTCAAGTGGCGAGGGGGTGGGGTGTGTGGGTCCCATCTCATTACACCATAATGGAACACTTGCATCAGTCCGACCCCCAGGAATGTCCTCAACGTGGTGTGGAATGTAAGCTGCTTTCCCTCCATGCCCAGGCAAGCATAGCTCCTGTTTCTGAGCTGCACATCAATGCCACGTCTGTAGTCCAAGTACCAGCGACTTGGCAGGCCATTACACAGGGAGATCCCAGACAGCGTAGTGGCTTGTTTAGCTTTGAACACAGCACCGAAGAAAGGCCCTTTGGCCCATCCTGCCCAGCGATCTGTTGTAATCCCATTTTCACACAGTGGTCCATGACCTTGCATTCCATGGTGTCTTGAGCATTCATCCAAATGCAACTTGCTGGCTCCTGCCTCGACCTGTCTCGTAGTCAGACCCCTCTGAGACCCATCAAGGGTTTAATACAGAGGTGTGTCTGCACAGAGAAGCTTCTTGGTGGAGATGGGGGAGGGGCTGGTTAATAAACCATACAAGGGAGGGAGCTGGTGATTGATGAACTTGGCATACTGACTATCTCAGCCTTGAATACCGTCAATGGCCCACTCTCCAGTGATGTCTCATGTAGACGAAAGGTTGGCCAGGAAGCTGTGATGTCACAAGCACTTCTGACACCCTCAGTCTGATTATGTCGCCGTGGAAACGGATGGGGATGAGCTGAATGTGGCGTCTGACATGATTAAAGTGATAATGAAGACTGAGGGGGAGGGGAGGCCTAAACATAACAGGATAACCTCAATGTACGAATGTGGCAATTTTGGGGTGATATTAGCTTTTCCAGCAAGGGAATCTGAAAGTCTCTCCTCCGAAAAGCTGCTGCTGCTGACTCTGGAGGAAAATTGGATCTTTCAGAATGGAGATCGATAGATCATTGTCAAGTTGATAAATCATTGTCAGGTTGATAGATTATTGTCAGGTGAGGTTATTAAAGGTTATGGAACAGAAGAAGAGACAGATATGACACAGATTAGCCCACGGTTTCATTGAATGACCAGATTAGGCTAGATGATGGGCTGAATGGCCTCTTTGTGTTCCTACGTACCCATCTTTTGGGTGAGACCTTACTTGCAGTTAACCCCAGGTACCCTGCTGTTCCAGTTTTCCACCTGTTGATTGCCAGGCCGTAGTTGGATGAGTTTGAGCCTGTGACCTTTCTCTTCGGCTGATTATTGTCGTGGCCTCTCGACATATGTTCTCATGGCAGCGACGCTTATTTGATCAGTGAAGCTCAATGTGCCTGTTCTACATTCCACCATTCTCAAGATTTAAGCAGGCATCAACTTGTTTATTTTAAAGAAGCCATTTTAAATCCCAAGTATCTGTAATTCTGCACACACTGCTCGCTGTCCCACATTTACACTGTGACTGACCTCAAAAGGCACTTTATTGGTGGCAGAGGGTTAAGACTTCCCGAGGTTATGTTGGTTGATGTAGAAATCACAGTGATAGAGTCACAGAGTCTTACAGCACAGAAACAGGACCCTTCGGCCCAACCAGTCCATGCTGACCATAATCCTGAACTAAATTAGTCCCACCTGCCTGCGCTTGGCCCATATCCCTCCAAACATTTCTGTATTATTCATAAACGTATCTCAATGTCATTTAAATGTTGTAACTGTGCCCGCATCCACCACTTCCTCTGGAAGTTCATTCCACACACAAACCACTCTCCGTAAAAAAAATGCCCCTCATGTTTTTTCAAAATGTTTCTTCTGAAAAGTATGCTCCCTAGTATTGAAATCCCCCACCTTAGGGAAAAGACACATTTCATTCATCCTATCTATGTCCGTCATGAGTTTAGAAACCTCTCTAAGGTCACCTGTCAAGCCCCCTGCGCTCTTGGTAAAGAAGTCCCAACCTATCCAGTCACCCACCAGCTCTATCCCGTTGACCTACTCTAGCTCCCAGTGAAGCAGAGGTGCCTTCAGTTTTCATCCTCGTGTCTGACTGCCTTCCTGGCCTCATCACCAACCCTCCCACCGCCTCAGCCCCTCTCTCTTCCTGCTCCACAAACCTTCACGATAGCCATCCTCCAATCATTCTGGCCTCTGCAGAACCCTCCCTTTGAATTGCTCCACAATTGGTGGACATCCCTTTGACTGACAAGGCCTCCGAACCCCTGAATAACCTCTTACACCCCTCGGTCCCTCTACCCCTCTCCCCTCCATTAATCCACTCCTCAAAACCTACCTCTTTCACTACTTGACGTACCTGATGTAGCTTAGCAGTAGATTAAGTTCCATAACATTATTTTGTGACTGCCCGGGGATGATTCATTATGCCATGGAGCGAGGTGGGGTGCGGATACTATACAGATGCAACTTGTTGTTGAAGTCTTTCTTGTCCTCTTTCCATGTTTCCATCTTCTAATACAGCCCTGCAACCACCCAGCCCAGTGATACCACAGTCAAAGGACAGAGAGATTGCAAAGTCTCAGTTTGTGTTGCACGTGCACATTTATGAAAGCAAGAAAAGCAGTCAAAAAGCAAGAGGGGCACATTGATTACCAATTAACATTGATACACAGTATTGGAAACTCAAGGCTCTGAACTATGTGGTCCTGACATGCAAAGCAAACATTCAAGATTAAAGACCAATTAGATTTTGATTTGTGGCCTGTTTGATCAATTATTATGTGAAAGTAAGGTGCTCTCATCATTTTTTGATGAAGTTACCGTAAAGGAGATACTCAGTTGAAAAACAGATTGGGCTAAAGTTGACTTCCCTTGGCATTGAACCAGATGATTTATAAGTTGACAGTGTGCTATTTGCTATTCTTAGGACTGAAATGAATTTACGATGAACTGCACAGTATTTGTCTGGGCTCCCGTCCCACACAAATTTCAAGTTAAAGCAAGGAAAATGATTATTCCTAATAAAGTTTGCAACAATAATCGTAAGTTGGGTTTGCCAGAGGAACATTAAAGCCTTCAGATAATTGGCACTTCACCTCAAACACAGGCAAGCACAGGTAATAGTTTCTGAGCAGAGGCCTAGTTGAGTTCATCAGTTGCCTAGGTTACAGGAAGCTTATTACTTGAGAGAGCAGCTTAGGCCCAGATATCTTTCAACATAAGTGTCTACGAACACCCACAGTTGTCACTCCTGATTGATTGGTTTGGAATGATGCAATGATTTCTTTTTAATAAACCATTACAGGTTAAATTCAGCATGAAGGCTGGGGAACCTAATAATAAATGGGATGAACATTTCTGAGGGGTGCACCCACTCTGCTGTACCAAAATAAATAAGCAAAAGGGCACATTTTAGATTGTCTTGCTGGCATCACTGAGGGTGGAGGAGGGATGGGCCAGGGGAGAATGTGGGGAGAGGCTTTGGATTGTAATGCAGAGTGATGCTAACAGCATGGATTCAATTCCTACACCAGCCAATCATTTTCAGCTTCTCCCCCCCACCTGAAGCATGGCCCTCAGGTTAATTCACCACCATCACCCCTCTCTAATGAGGCAGCAGATCGATGGTCTGGTAAAACTAGAGTCATACAGCACAGAAACAGACCCTTCGATCTAACAGACCATGCTAACCGTAATCCCAAACTAAACCAGTCTCACTTGGCCCTTATCCCTTCAAACGTTTCTTATCTTTTAAACGTTGTAACTATACCCTCATCCACCACTTCCCCTGGAAGTTCATTCCACACATGAACTGCCCTCTGTGTTAAGAAATTCCCCCTCATGTCTTTTTAAAATCGTTCTCCTGCTCCCTAGAGTCTTGAAACTCTCGGAAAATTAGCCCTGCCTTCACCGTAGCCATGCCCCTCAGATTTTATAAACCTCAATAGGATTACTCCACAACCTCCTAGGCTGCAGTGGAAAATGTCCCAGCCTATCTGGCCCCTCCTTATACACTTTTCCAAAGTTTGCTTTACGCCATTTCACTTTAACAAAAGACCTACATTAGCACCTGCTTTTGCTAAGCGAAAGAGATCCGAAGAGGATTTTCGATTTCACAAGAAAAAGCAAAGTTTTTCCCACATAAATGAGTGTTTCTTCGCTTTACGCCATTTCGGCGTACAAAAGGTTGCATAGGAACGCTCTGCTTTCGGATGGCGGAGGGATACCTGTAACTCAAAATCCTCCATTCCCAGCAACATCCTGGTAAATTACTTCTGAACTCTCCCCAGCTTAATAATATCCTTCCTATAATGAGGAGACCAGAACATAGCCATGAGGAACAGCTAAACCCACATCGAGCCCAAGTCACTGGCCTGGTAGTCTCAGCCAATACTCCACCCACTGCTCCCATTCCCTTGGATGTAAATAATGACAGAGCAAGCCACAGTGTGTGGGGAGGATTATAATCTTGTGATGGACTACTTCCCTAAATGTCCCGTTGCTTGACAAATTAGTAACACCCTCTGTGAGACCCTCACAGACACAACGGGCACTATTTTCTGTTGTTTCAGTGCCCTGCGCTGGATAGTGTCAGACAACAGGCCAAATGGAAGAGATACGCGACAAGTGAGCAGGTAGAGAATGACCAGAATCCCTCTGGAATGCCCTGCCTCCACCTCCCCACTTTACACCCACACCCTTCCCTTCCTTTACAATGCTCGAAACCCTTTTTCTTTGGCCAAACCCGAGATATTGCCTCGGGTTGCTCAGCACCAGCTCAGTGTTTTATAAAACCTGAGTGAAATACTTTGAAGTCCTTTGAAGTCCTGTGTAAATATTGAGTCATCATTGAATGTTGGTTAACTTTTAAGGTTTTAGAATAAGGTTGTCTTTCTTTTTGCTGTAGCCTTAACTCACCATCTTCCTTTAACTGGTCAGTATCAGAACCTGAGACTGGGGACTTTTCTTATTGACTTGTGGGCTGGGGGACTCACAGGCTGGGCCCAGCATTTATTCGAGGAGAAAGTGAGGACTCCAGATGCTGGAGATCAGAGCTAAAAATGTGTTGCTGGAAAAGCGCAGCAGGTCAGGCAGCATCCAAGGAGCAGGAGAATCGACGTTTCCTGAAGAAAGGCTTATGCCCGAAATGTCGATTCTCCTGCTCCTTGGATGCTGCCTGACCTGCTGCGCTTTTCCAGCAACACATTTTCAGCCCAGCATTTATTGCCCATCCTTAGTTGTCCCTTGAGAAGGTGGGGGTGAGCTGCCACCTTGAACCGCTGGAGTCCATGTGCTGTGGGTTGACCCACAATGCTATGAGGGAGGGAATTCCAGGACTTTGACTTTTGCAAAAAGTGTCAGAGGTCATACCGTCACAGAGGCCGATAGCACAGAAAAAGGCCCTTTGGCCCATTGAAGCTGTGCCAGTCAAAAACACCCACCTCGGTCTATTCTAATCCCTTTTCCAGCACTTGACCCATAGCCTTGTAGATCTTGGCATCATAACAGCACATCTAAATACTTCCTCAATGTAATCAGAGTTTCTGCCTCTGCCACATTTACCTGTCGGGAATTCCAGATTCCCCACCACCCTCTGAGTGAAAACATTTTCCTCATATCCCCCCTAAACCTCCTCCCCTTTACTTTGTGCCCCTGGTCATTGATCCCTCCTTCCCAAGGGGAAAAGTTTCTTCTGATCAATGTTCCTCGTAATTTTATTAATATCCAATTAAATACCTCCTCAGTCTCCTCTGCTCTAAGACAAAACAACTCCAGTCTGTCCAATCTCTCTTTATAATTGAAACTGTCCAGTCCGGGTTAACATCCTGGTAAATCTCAGGGCACTCTGTTTGCAGGGCCTGCAATTGTCAGGCCTGTGGAGCGAGGGGCTATTCTCTGCTGGAAATAACCCAACCCTCCCCCTACCATCCCTCAACCCGAGAGATCGAGACTCCCTCTCTCCAAGCTGCCTGTCAGAGTCCCTCATCACCGTGACTCTCAAAAGACTAGGCCCTCCAGGAAGCTTCGAATCCTCGCTGCAGCCAACTTGAACGTGTTTGTTTTAACACCCAGATATTGGTCGCTATTCCACCCTATGACCCGGAGGCTGCAGTGAAAGGGGGAGGGAATGCAAGAAGAGAGCAGAGAAAGGAGTGTGCGTGATGCCGGGGAACAGAGAGAATGTGGTTCAGGCTCCAGGGTGAGCTGTAGGCCCCGAAGTCTGGCTGTTGTCATCCAAGCTAGTGGAGAGAGCCGTGCCCAGAGGAGGTGACCACCCTCACTGACAGCTGCATTGTCTCCTCGATGATGAATGGCCTACCTGGGCCAAGTGAGGCCATTGTCCCTTGCGAGACCATGTCCCCTCAGCCCTGCTGATATTATCTCCCTCACCGTGCTGTCACTGCCTCATACGACGTGGCTGGAAGGCATAAGCTAAGAAAATGCTTGAAACCCAATCTGTTGGAGCTCAAAGATGCCCACTCAGGTGAGAGTCCCCTCCCCTCACCTGCCTGGATGTTAGTCTCTTATCTATTGATGAATGGGGGATATCCTGACTAGTCACATTCTGCAGTGTGCCAGCACTTGTGGCCATCTCCATGCCTCAATTATAAGCCCCTATCTTGTCCATCTCCTTTCTTTCACAGTCATCCATCACGATTAGCTCCATGCTGTTCAAACACCAACCCAGAGAGAGTCACCTTCGCTGCCCTTCAGAGATCAGAGGGTGATACATCGTAATGAAGGCAGGTGAATTCGAAGGCCCCCGCGTTAACAAACCTATGCTTCCTCTCATAAAAGATCTTTAAACATCAGCCTGGGTTTGCTTGTGAGGCGGCCATAAAAGTTGTTTGTCCTCCCCTCCCCTTCGTAAAAGCACAGGCTGAAAAGTTTAACAGGGGCGGTATTATTCTATTGGGAGATGACAGGTACAGAATCTGTTGCTGACTGCCTGTTGACTGATCCCACCTTCCAGTGGACAGGCAGTGCCTAGCTTCGGGTGAACAGGCTCCATTTGTACAGCGTCTGTACACAAAGCCAGACAATATCAAACAGCTGGCCATATGTCAAGTCTTTAAACTATACATGGGATCACGTTCAGAAATATGAGCGATCTCAAATCAGATATTCATAAATCAGGAACACCCCCCTCTGTGCACACATACATAGAAACACACAAACGGCCACTAACTTGCACACACATAGGTACACACACGTACTTCCTATATAGACACACACACACACACACACGTAAGGAAGTATATATACACACGCACACACATAGACATACACATATATACAACCACGCGCAGACACACACGCAGAAAGACATACACATATACACACACATTATTGCACACACACATGCGCGCACCAACACACACACACAGAAAGATATACATAGGCACAAAGGTGCAGACACACACACACACACTTGGTCTCATACACAAGGACATATTTACAGACACACACACACACACACACACACACACACTCAGATGCAGACAGACTCGCACACACATATACAAACACACACTCACACAGTTGCAGACACACACATATACAAGCACACTCACACAGATGCAGACAGACTTACACACACATATACAAACACACACACAGATGCAGACACACTCATACACACATATACAAACACTCACACAGATGCCAACAGACTCACACACATATACAAACACTCACACAGATGCAGACAGACTCACACACACACATACAAACACACACATAGATGCACACAGACTCACACACACATATACAAACACACACACAGATGCAGACAGACTCACACACACTGATGCAGACACACACATAGATGCACACAGACTCACACACATATACAAAAACTCACACATAGATTCAGACAGACTCACACACACATATACAAACACACACACAGATGCAGACAGACTCACACACTGATGCAGACACATACATAGATGCACACAGACTCACACACATATACAAAAACTCACATATAGATGCAGACAGACTCACACACATATCCAAACACATACACAGATGCAGACAGACTCACACACACACATACAAACACACACATAGATGCACACAGACTCACACACACATATACAAACACTCACACAGATGCAGACAGACTCACACACACATATACAAACACTCATACAGATGCAGACAGACTCACACACACATATACAAACACTCACACATAGATGCAGATAGACTCACACACACATATACAAACACACACACAGATACAGACACACACACATACAAACACACACATAGATGCACACAGACTCACACACACATATACAAAAACTGTATCTGTGTGTGTGTTTGTATATGTGTGTGAGTCTGTCTGCATCTGTGTGAGTGTTTGTATGTGTGTGTGAGTCAGTCTGCATCTGTGTGTGTTTGTATATGTGTGTGTGAGTCTGTCTGCATCTGTGTGAGTGTTTGTATGTGTGTGTGAGTCAGTCTGCATCTGTGTGTGTTTGTATATGCGTGTGTGAGTCAGTCTGCATCTGTGTGAGTGTTTGTATGTGTGTGTTTGAGTCAGTCTGCATCTGTGTGTGTTTGTATATGTGTGTGTGAGTCAGTCTGCATCTGTGTGTGTTTGTATATGTGTGTGTGAGTCTGTCTGCATCTGTGTGTGTTTGTATATGTGTGTGTGAGTCTATCTGCATCTATGTGTAAGTGTTTGTATATGTGTGTGTGAGTCTGTTGGCATCTGTGTGAGTGTTTGTATATGTGTGTGTGAGTCTGTCTGCATCTGTGTGTGTTTGTATATGTGTGTTTGAGTCTGTCTGCATCTGTGTGTGTTTGTATATGTGTGTGTGAGTCTGTCTGCATCTGTGTGAGTGTTTGTATGTGTGTGTGAGTCAGTCTGCATCTATGTGTGTGTTTGTATATGTGTGTGTGAGTCTGTCTGCATCTGTGTGAGTGTTTGTATATGTGTGTGTGAGTCTGTCTGCATCTGTGTGAGTGTTTGTATATGTGTGTGAGAGTCTGTCTGCATCTGTGTGAGTGTTTGTATATGTGTGTGAGTCTGTCTGCATCTATGTGTGTGTTTGTATATGTGTGTGTGAGTCTGTCTGCATCTGTGTGAGTGTTTGTATATGTGTGTGTGAGTCTATCTGCATCTATGTGTGTGTTTGTATATGTGTGTGTGAGTCTGTCTGCATCTGTGTGAGTGTTTGTATATGTGTGTTAGTCTGTCTGCATCTGTGTGAGTGTTTGTATATGTGTGTGTGAGTCTGTCTGCATCTGTGTGAGTGTTTGTATATGTGTGTGTGAGTCTGTCTGCATCTGTGTGAGTGTTTGTATATGTGTGTGTGAGTCAGTCTGCATCTATGTGTGTGTTTGTATATGTGTGTGTGAGTCTGTCTGCATCTGTGTGAGTGTTTGTATATGTGTGTGTGAGTCTGTCTGCATCTGTGTGAGTGTTTGTATATGTGTGTGTGAGTCTGTCTGCATCTGTGTGAGTGTTTGTATATGTGTGTGTGAGTCTGTCTGCATCTATGTGTGTGTTTGTATATGTGTGTGTGAGTCTGTCTGCATCTGTGTGAGTGTTTGTATATGTGTGTGTGAGTCAGTCTGCATCTATGTGTGTGTTTGTATATGTGTGTGTGAGTCTGTCTGCATCTGTGTGAGTGTTTGTATATGTGTGTGTGAGTCTGTCTGCATCTGTGTGTGTGTTTGTATATGTGTGTGTGAGTCTGTCTGCATCTGTGTGAGTGTTTGTATATGTGTGTGTGAGTCTGTCTGCATCTGTGTGTGTGTTTGTATATGTGTGTGTGAGTCTGTCTGCATCTGTGTGAGTGTTTGTATATGTGTGTGTGAGTCTGTCTGCATCTGTGTGAGTGTTTGTATATGTGTGTGTGAGTCTGTCTGCATCTGTGTGAGTGTTTGTATATGTGTGTGTGAGTCTGTCTGCATCTGTGTGAGTGTTTGTATATGTGTGTGTGAGTCTGTCTGCATCTGTGTGAGTGTTTGTATATGTGTGTGTGAGTCTACCCCAACAGGAAACAGGGTGGGCCATTTCAGACTGAGATGAGGAGAACTGTGTTCACCCAGACAGGGGTGAGCCTGTGGAATTCTCTGTCACAGTTAGTGCTCGAGGTAAAAACATTGAATTTTTTCAAGAAGCAGTTAGATCTAGTTCTTCGGGATAAACGGATCAAAGGGAGAACCTGGTGAATAGGGCACTGAGCTGGATGATCAGCCCTGATCATATTGAATGGTGGAGCAGGCTTGAAGGGCCGAATGGCCTACTCCTGCTCCTGTTTTCTATGTCTCTATGTAGCAAATTTAAAAAAAGAGTTGAGGAGAAATTACTTCTTCAAAAGGAATGTGAATCTGTGGAATTCACTACCCCAAAGGGCAGTAGATGCCAGGACAGTGAGTACATTTAAGGAGGAGTTGGACAGATTTTTAATGAGTAATGGGTTGAAGGAATATGTGGAGAAGGCCGGGAAATGGGGGTGGGGGGGTGGTGGTGGTGGGTGGTGTTGAGGAGCATATCAGCCATGATCGAATGATAGAGCAGACTTGATGGGCTGAATGGCCGAATACTGCATCTATATGTTATGAACCTATGAACTACACAGCCAAACAGGCACTGGGAGGTTTTGCCCTGGCTGGGTGTGATGCTGAATTGCAATCCACCTCAATCCAAGGGAAAGATGAAGCCAGACCTAAGAGGGGCTGAATGGACTCGGCTCTTTGTGCAGTGGGGAGCTCCTAATGTGACTCCTCACAAAGTGTTAATTGAAATTGAGCTTTGCCTGAATAAAATAGAAAGCAAATACCGGATTCTGTAAGAAATGTGGGGTTGTGGCAGCCTTTCCAGTACTTTGTTCCTGTCCTGTCTTCAGACGCACGCTAAATATCTCCTGCCATGAAAAATGTACAAGGCAGCATTAAAAACCTTGCTGGATCACTGCAATTTCATCCATTGGACAAACAAGTCTTTTGGAAAGAGCAGACGAGAAAATACAAGTGCCCGACTAGGCCATGCCCAAACCAAACCTCGACGGAGATTTCTACACATTGCAAGAACGAGGCACAGATTTATGGAACACGAGGTAACAAGGTCTGTGGCCTAGATCAACACTCAGTCCCAGGATCGCTGTAAATATTCCTTTACAGGCTTACACAGCAGCCAATGAAGCACGGTATGTCTGTCAGTCAGTGGAGAGTGGGGGGAGGTAAAAGGGACATATTTGAAAAAACAATCCTTACTACAGGCTCCAAGCTTGGGTCAAGAAGCTGGACTTGCCTCCAGAGACAGGGACCGAGGGTAGGAGATGCTGAAAAGGTGTCGCCTCCAGGTTTCCATAGACCAACAACACTTCCCCATGTAGTACTGTCCCATCCCATTAGTCTCATTGACAAACCTTATGGGTTATTCCATTCAGTCTCGTTGTCTTTCCTTTTATTGATATGCGGGAGTTGGGCATCGCTGGCTGGCCAGCAGTGATAGCCCATCCCTAGTTGTCCTTGAGAAGGTGGTGGTGAGCTGCCTTCTTGAACTGCTGCTGTTGTCTTTTTCGGTTCCAAGGTCGATGCCAGTGGTCCTCCCGGTTTCATTTCTTTGTTGTGACTTTCTAGTGATTGGGACAACTGAGTGGCTTGCTACACCATTTCAGAGGGCATTTGAGAGTCAAACCACATTGCTGTGGGTCTGGAGTCACATGTAGGCCCAGACCAGGTAAGGATGGCAGTTTCCTTCCCTAAGGCACGTTAATGAACCAGTTGGCCTTTTCCAACAATTGACAATGGATTCCTGGTCATCAGTCACCTTCAAATGGGGATATCGATCTGGCACTTAATGTGGTAAGCACAAAGGAACATTAGGGACACAAGGAAGCCAATCAGCCCCTCTTCGGCCTACTGAGAGTTTGAGGTCATTTTCCTTGGAACAGAAGAGACTGAGGGTGATATGATTGAGATGTATAAAATTATTACAGTTGTAGATGAAATAACTCTGCAGAGGCCAGTATCCCATCACCAACTCACTCTTTACTTGCACTTGACACTGCTCTGGCTCCCTCAGAGCTAGCTCTCAGAGGGAGCAGAACCTCTGACACTCCTGTTCATATCTGTCAGCCAGGGCTCCCTGATTGGACCAGATTAACAGCCCCAATCAGGGAACTCATATTCTACACGGTCCACCTGGCTGACCCTGTTACAATCACTATAGTGGATAGGGTAGACAGGAAAGAATGTTTCCCCACAGGGGCGGGATCCATGCTGTAATTGTACCAGCCTCCACCACTTCCTCTGGCAGCTCATTCCATACACGTACTACCCTGTGCGCGAAAAAGCTGCCCCTCAGGTCCCTTTTTAATATTTCTCCTCTCACCCTGAACCTACACCCTCTAATTTTGGACACTCCCGACCCCAGGGAAAAGACCTTGTCTATTTACCCTATCTATGCCCCTCATGATTTTATAAACCTCTATGAGGTCACCCCTCAGCCTCTGACGCTCCAGGGAAAACAGTCCCAGCCTATTCAGCCTCTCCCTGTAGCTCAAACCCTCCAACCCTGGCAACGTCCTCGTAAATCTTTTCTGAACCCTTTTAAGTTTCACAATATTCTTTCATTCAAAAGTCATTTATTCATTCTTTTAACATCATAGAGAATGACTGGAAAAAACATTTATGCTCAGTGTGCGAATTGTACAAAGTCTGTCACTTTCCAGACCACAGTCTTTATTGTGATCCTACCCCTTGCTGCAGGACATGGGTCTTTTAGTCAGGCTGTTTCTGGTTGTCACAGAGGACCGTTGGAGTATTGCGCAAAGGAATGTTAGTGCATCTTTACCTGCCGGTGAGATACCACCCCCCCCCCAAAGCCCCCTGACTGTCCTGCCTTTATTCCATGACCTGGTCAATTCCAGTCTGAAATTACAGCTAGTCATACCTCAGGGGAGAGCTGCAAGAGCCGAAGCCACAAGATGCCTATCAAAGAGCCTGGATTCACTTCACTACACCACTGACTGCGAAAAGGAGAGGGAGGCACGTTTGTGTTTATTTTTCAGGCCCTTTTTATTGACTTGATCTACGGCCTTGAGGGATGGGTTAATTGGGTGTCTGTTCATGAAGCGGGCACCTGTTTGGTGACAGAGCTCCCAGCATATTAAAGAACACTCTGATTCAAGTTTCAGAGATGTCAAGCATTCCCAGACAAAGGCAACTCTGTAGGTCTTGTTTTGGGTAAAGCTGCATTAAAGTCTGGGCCTACTTAGCCATTTGGACTGAGGCCGATTTGACCATTTGTCGTTTCAAACATCCCAGCGAGGTTGCGGTTCACCATGTGTGTGGGAACAACTCAAGGTTAAAGGTTAATAAAGCCTCATAGCTCCCCTCGAGTGTCCAGTACATTAAGGCTTCTGTCAAGTGAAACTTAGTCACTTATAGCAAGAACTCATTGCCACCACTGTCATCACCCTTTCTAAAGTGGACGGACTAAAGCATCTCCCATAACGTGAAAACACCTCACCTGTCAGCACAAGATCCATAACAATACACCTGTGTGTTACTTGAAGTTTAGGACAGTTGTAATTTATACTCAAAGCATCTCTCAGCCGATTGTTAATATTAAAGACTCAGGACATTTGAGGTTTCAGGCCTTGAAGCCTCACATTCCTGTTCTGAAAGGCCTGACACTTGCCTGTCAATGGGAGGGGCAGAATGTCTGAGTCAATCATTCCAACAGATGTGGAAGGTGCTGCTGATTTTTTAACAGCTGTTGCTGCTCCTTACTGCGATTGGGATTTCCTCGCAATGTTCCCACTCTCGACGTTGTTTGAGTATGGGAATTCCCTCTCTTTTGGCAGGATGGGCAATAAATGCTGGCCTTCACGCTGCCCACACGCTGTTGAGGAATCAGAGTAGGAGTGCCTGTGGAGTCAACCACTGGCTTGTCCCAACCTCAGGTGCAGGAGGCCAGTCGACAGCTGAGGACCTGGATTGAAGGGTGAGTGTGATCAGGAGGCAGACTTCCAGGGAAGGTTTTAGTCATGTGGGTCACTGATGCGGCAGTGCCTTTTCAGGACATGGGCAACTTACCTCCAGATCACTGAGGAGTGATGCCAGGGGCTGTGCCAGGGAATGAATTCTGAAATGGGTTGGGGTGAAGCCTGGCACCACTAGGGTCAGGCCATAAGTCCCTGCCTGGGGCCCTCAAAGTCAGCTCTTGCCCCGCACCCCTGTCCCACTGCCTCTGGGACCTTATAGGGTGGGGGAGGGGGGGGGGGTGAGGGTCAGGGGCACAGTGTGTCCTTGTGCAGGCTCACCCACATCAGAGAGTGATCAATGCCCTCTTGCATCGTGCCAATGAGTTGACCGGGTGACCATGGATGATGACAGCCAAGGCCCATTGGTCTTGCAGCTGTGACTCATTTCCCTCAAGTTTGAGGGCTCACTCGCCGCTCTTGTTTTGCCTTCCCAGCTCCCGGGAAACAGCCGGCAGTGACTCTGACTGTCCCTCTAAATGTCAACCGTCAGACAGCTCCATGATCGTGTTCCGGGGAGGTCTCAGGGTTCATCCCCTGTAGCCCCCTGCAGCTTTCTGAGGATCCTGGACTTCTGCTCCAATCACAGGGTCTGGGGAGATCCTGGGTGACAGTGGCTATGCCTTCCAGAGCTGCTCAATGACACCAGGACAGTGTCCCCCATTGCACTGCAACATAAGGTACCAATCCATCTCCATCAGAGACATGTCAACATTGCAAATAGAAGTGGAATTAGACACTTGGCCACTTGTTCCTGGTGTGTCACCCTGGACGATCATGTTTGTGTTTCAACTTTCCACCTTTCCCCAATAATCCTTGATTTCCTTCCTTACGAAGAATCTATCCTGCTCTGTATTAATAACATTCAATTACCCACCTCCATCAGCTTCTGAGTCAAAAATCATACAACACCAGGTTATAGTCCAACAGGTTTGTTTGAAAGTACAAGCTTTCAGAACGCTGCTCCTTCATCAGGGAGCTGTGGAGCAGAATCAGTGATGTGCAACTGCAACAATATATTGAACAAACCTATTGAACAAACAGCAATCTCGGTTTGTTCAATATATTGTTTCAGTTGCATGACACTGTGATCTTTTGTTATAAATTCTGTGTATTCTGATTCTGCTCCACAGCTCCCTGATGAAGGAGCAGCGTTCTGAAAGCGTGTACTTTCAAACAAACCTGTTGGACTATAACCTGGTGTTGTGGGATTTTTAACTTTGCCCACTTCAGTCCAACACCGGCATCTCCATATCATCACCTTCTGAGGCAGAGAGTTCCAGTTACACATATTCCCCATAACTCTTCTAAACTCCATGTAAACAGGTCCAACCTATCCTCACATGACAATCTATTCATTCCAACTATCAACTTCATCTGCAAGTCCCTCTCCAAGCCACTCACCATCCTGACTTGGAAATATATCGCCGTTCCTTCACTGTCGCTGGGTCAAAGTCCTGGAATTCCCTCCCTCAGGGCATTGTGGGTCAACCCACAGCACATGGACTGCAGTGGTTCAAGAAGGCAGCTCACCCCCACCATCTCAAGGGGCAACTAGGGATGGGTAATAAATGCTGGCTCAGCCAGAGATGCCCACCTATGTATTTTTTAATGCATTCATGGAATGAGGACATCACTGTCTGGGCAACTATTGCCCATCCCTCTGGGTAACTGACAGTCAACCACATTGCTGTGGGTCTGGAGTCACATGTAGGCCAGACTAGGTAGGAATGGCAGTTTCGTTCCCTGAAGGGCATTAGTGAAGCCGATGGGATTTCCCGCCAACAATGGATTCCTGGTTATCATAGACTTTTAGCTCCAGATGTTTTATTGAATACCTGGGACATTACCTGGGTCTTTGGATTAAGAGTCCAGCCATAATACCACGAGGCCACCATCTCCCACATCCGACAATCCTCCTCTGAACCTTTTCCAATGCATTTACTTCCTGCAGTATTCAGGATGTGGTCTCACCAACACCTGTGTAACTGAAATGTAACACCCTTCCTGTTACATCATCGTACAGACCATGGGCATGTAGAAAATGTGTTCCAGTGACTTTGAGAGGTCGGGGGAGCTCTGCACTATGAAGCATATGGGGTAACCTGGGTACTCATACTATGTTGCGCACAGTGAGACTGAGCAACATAGTGAACCATTGCTTTGGGCCAGCACAGGAGAGCAGCATCCCCTCTGTAACTCAGACAGAGCTCAGCAAGAGGACACAATTGTGTACAGACTTCTAATGGATGCCTGGGGAGTGGAGAGGGATGTGACTGGGAGGTTGGGGGGAGATACCACAAACACAAGATTGGGGAAAAAAATGCAACCATTCTCCTGCTCAGGGTGTCTACCAACAGCTGCCTGGCTCACTTTCAGGGGTTAACTCAGAATCTGTATCCTCTCTCACTGAGAACTGCAAAGCTGGTAGATCCCAATCACACACACAGATTCACATCGGGAGACTGTTACCCAGGACATGAAATGAATCAGCAGACTGAAAACGATCGCCATCTTGGAAGCTGCTGCATCATTTCAGCGTCTTGATTTCACAAGAGGAAGTCGCATTCGTCCTGTGTAACACAATTACCTGGACACTTCATATGAAGGTGTAGCTGCATTCCTGTGCATCTCACAGACTGACAGCTATCTCAATGAACACTCACATGAAGATTACATAAGGATTTATCGCAAGCACCCAACATTATGACCTCCTAAACAACAAAGGAGATGTCTAACATCACCCCCACAGCCATCACTGAGTACCAACCAGGAGTCGAAAAGGGTGGCGCTGGAAAAGCACAGCAGATCCGGCAGCATCCGAGGAGCAGTCGAGTCAATGTTCGATGAAGAGCTTATGCCCAAAACGTTGACGCTCCTGCTCCGCGGATGCTGCTTGACCTGCTGAGCTTTCCCAGCTCCACCCGTTTTGACTATAATTTTCCAGCTTCTGTGGTCCTCACTTTCTCCTAGTTACCAGCCAGGAGGCTCATCAGTGCAGTCAGCTTTCTGACTAATTTAATCCCCACAAAGGACAATGTCAATGAGAACAGAAGAAAGCAAAGAATTGCGGATGCTGGAAATCTGAAACAGGAACAGAAATCGCTGGAGAAACTCAGCAGGACTAGCAACATCTGTGGAGAGAGAAAGCAGAGTTAACGTTCTGAGTGCAGTGACCCTGCTTCAGAACGAGAACAAAAATATTGATGAAAATAATAACGAAAACAGGAGATTATGCGATATTGATACGTGACAAAGTAAGTGCTGTAAAAATACCCACGCTACCTTTGTGGTACCTTTGGCTCCTTTGTGTCTATTTCCCGCCCAACTTTACCTCTCTGCGTGAACTTACCATCACCATCTGAGCTGGAGATAGTGTGTTATCCAAGTGCCTGAAATGACTTTGATGTATTTCCCCAGAAGATCCAGGGCCTTGTTTCGAAGGCTCTATGCCCTGCCTGGGTGAAGGGGCAACCTCCTCAGCCCTGCATCCCCCGAGGTCATTGGGTCAATGGCATGGGAAGGCTGAGAGACCTCTCGCCATGGAATACCCCGAGAGGAAGCTTGGGGACAGCAGGAATTCCCTCCCACTCCAAGGTACGATAGCAAGTCCAATGAGAATTGATATTGAGAGGGCAGATCAAGGTGCCCTCTTCCCACACCCTCCCTCACTCGCCTAGCAACTGCCAATGGCTGGAGTGATGGACAGCGAGAGAGAATGCACATGGATTGATTGTTCTGACCTCTGACCTCTCGACACAGGGAGCTACAGGCCCAAACAAGGCAGAGCCTACAGTGTGCACGGACTCCGCACACCCCTTACCCCATACTCCACTTGAAGCTGCACATAGTCCCTGCCCTCTCCACCACATGGCTCACTAACCTGGACAGTCACTGGACTCATCATCCACAAACCCCAGGCTGATGCTTTGGCGACATGTTTTCAAATCCCACCATGGAAACTTGAATTCAATGCAAATCTGGAATAAAGAGTTGGCCCAATGGTAACCACTGTCCTAAAAACCCATCTATTGATTGTCCTAAAAACCCATCTGGTTCAATAAAAATCTGGAATTAAGAGTCTAATGATGACCATGAATCCATTGCTGGAGAAATCTATCTGGTTCATTAATGCCCTTTAGGGAAGGGATTTGCCATCCTTACTTGATCTGGACTACATGTGACTCCAGAACCACAGCAATGTGGTTGGCTCTTAACTGCCTTCTGGGGCAATCAGGGATGGGCAGTAAATACTGGCCTAGCCAATGATCCCTACACCCTGTGAATGACCACAAATCTCTGCTGCTTTGTCGTGGTCACCACTCAGCTGCCCTTTGTTACCATGGGGCTGAATGAGGGCCCATTCCCAGCATTCATTGCTCCAGCACCTGAGGCTATCACAATCTCTCTCAGTCTATGGGGCTGTGCTCACTGGAATTCTAGAGTCATAGAGTCTTAGAGATGTACAGCACAGAAACAGACCCTTCAGTCCAACCTGTCCATGCCAACCAGATATCCCAACCCAATCTAGTCCCACTGCCAGCACCCAGCCCATATCCCTCCAAACCCTTCCTATTCATATACCCATCCAAATGCCTTTTAAATGTTGCGATTGTACCAGCCTCCACCACTTCCTCTGGCAGCTCATTCCATACACGTACCACCCTCTGTGTGAAAAAGTTGCCCCTAAGGTCTCTTTTATATCTTTCCCCACTTACCCTAAACCTATGCCCTCTAGTTCTGGACTCCCCCACCCCAGGGAAAAGACTTTGTCTATTTATCCTATCCATGCCGCTCATAATTTTGTAAACCTCTAAAAGGTCACTGGGTGGCACGGTGGCACAGTAATTAGCATATCACCAGAGACCCGGGTTCGACTGTGTGGAGTTTGCACATTCTCCCCGTGTCTGCGTGGGTTTCCTCTGGGTGCTCCGGTTTCCTCCCACAATCCAAAAAACTGCAGGTTTGGTGAATTGGCCATGCTAAATTGCCCGTAGTGTTAGGGGCAGGGGTAAATTTAGGGGAATGGGTCTGGGTGGGTTGTGCTTTGGTGGGTCGGTGTGGTCTTGTTGGGCCGAAGGGCCTGTTTCCACACTGTAAGTAATCTAAAGGTCACCCCTCAGCCTCCGACATTCCAGGGAAAACAGTCTCAGCCTGTTCAGCCTCTCCCTATAGCTCAAACCCTCTAACCCTGGCAACATCCTTGTAAATCTTTTCTGAACCCTTTCATTTTTCACAACATCTTTCCGATAGGAAGGAGATCAGAATTGCACGCAATATTCCAGCAGTGGCCTAACCAATGTCCTGTACAGAGGCAACATGACCCTTGGTGAGTGGTGCAGTGTGTAGCTGCTCTGGTGGGCAGTGCAGGAGGAGAAGGTGACATTGCATCAGGAAGGCTCCATTTTCATTCTGCTGCCTCATGCCTCACTGTAGGCCGCAGCCTGAACTCCACCCTCCCGGCCCACCTTTCTCACCAATCTGCCAGCTTCTTTCTCAGCAGGAACTTCAGATCAGGTATCCTGTTCCCCTTTTGGATAAGTTTTCACCTGCCTCTCAGGGGAAACTAGGGATTTAGCAACGTGGCAAATGACAATAGACCTTTCTCTGCACACTGTGTGTGCACATCTCTGTTTCTCACATACACATTGGCCCATCGCTGGTTTTGGTTGTAACCTCGAACCAGACTGTCACATGTTTTGGCCTCACGGACCATGCCGTGGTGTTTGTCATCCATTCCCTCAGTCAGAGTAGCCATAGGCCTCCTGTGAATACGGAACCTGGTGCCCAAGCCCCGTGACCTGTACCTAGACAGATCGAAGGAGATCAGTGATCCCTCCTCAGGATCACAGGCCGGGTTAACCTCAAACAGGGTCGCCTTGCCCAGGAAGAGGGCCCCCTATGCTGTTCCCTGGTGACCTGCAGGGAACAGATGGCTCTGAACTGGATCTCAGTCTATACCTTTGCTCTAGCATCTCAAGGTTATATGCACAACATGAGAGTTGGTGGGTGCCCCTGCTGAGATCACGGTGATCTGCTCCCATCCTAATGTGATCTGGTACGGTACCTGAAGCCACTCCTTTATAAATGGCCACCACAGTGACCCCTGATCAGTTCACAATCTCCCCTAGATATGAGGAGGGACTTTTACCTTCAGCAGTGTATTTGTACCTGAAGAGTGATATTTATGTTTGCTCCTGTAACATAAGAACAAGAGCCTGGTCATGTGAAACTCAAGAATTCAGTAGACTTCTATTTCAGCTCCTGGTACCTACATATATTAAAATCAGAGGCACGGTAATTCTGATAGAAACTGAAGTATGCTTCCCCTCAGCATGCCATGCTTCAAGATGGAGAGTGAGACCTTTGTACCATCAGTGATGAGATGGGCTTGTCCTTTAAGAGGATATAGCATGCTAACTGTGAGACTCTAATCCTACAGCCAGGATGAAAACCTTTAGGAGGTGGGGGATTAGTTAAGGGGAGGTCGAGGGTAATGAAGTTCTTTGTAAAAACAGTTTGATCAAACTGCGGCAGGAACAGAGGAGGATGGGTCCTCTCCATCCATTCAGGTGGCTACTACATTGCCAGTCCCCACCCGCTAAACCATGGTGGGACAGTCCAATGTGGAGCTGCTGGGTTAAACCCACTCCCCACAAGCAAGTGAGAACCAAGTTCAGCATTCGGTTGACATTTGGGAAAGAGTGAGTGTATTTTCCACAAGGTACCGCCAGGCTTAACACCGATTAGCTGACAGGCAGTGACCCGTTAACAGTCACTTGGTCAGGGCAACTCACAGGAAATGACAAAGCCTCCGCTTATCAATCTGCCCCTTTCCACCTTCTTGTGTAAAATTAGACCCTCCTTATCTCAGCAAATCACAACTCAAATACTCTTACTTGTTTTCACCTCTGCTCCAACACTGCTTGAATCCTTGCAAGGGCAACAGCTCAGCTAATCCTCCTTCATAGTCCAAAACAGGCCTTCCCCCTCGAGCACTCTACCCTGGCCTGAATCAATACAATTGGATGTTGATACTGTTTAAATGGCGCTGAATAGCTGTCAATGGAAAACAAATACTTAGACACCAAGCCCTGGAATTGTGCCTTACGTTTACCCACCACTCTAATTTTTACAGTCTTCACTTCAAGAAGTGTTTAATCCTTTGTTCCTTTCTGTCTTTCTATTCTCTCTCTCCCTGCTTTCGTAGGCATACTTTCAGAGAGAGGAATTTGTATCTCCATATGTGGCCTTCCTTGACCCCAGGACATCCCAAAATGCTGCAGAAGACAACGATGCGCATTTCTAATTTCACACAAAGAACGATGCGGAGGCTGGAAATCTGGAAACAAACTGAAATGAAATTGCTGGAGAGACTCAGCAACTTGCATTTGCGGAGAAAAAGACAGAGAAAAAGACATGAGTACGTTTCTCATGGAGTTATTGTTGTAACCGATGAAATGCAGGAGCTGATTTGTACACAGCAAGCTCCCACAAACAGCAATGTGATCATCAGTTGTTGTGACATTGAGTGAGAGGCAAATATTGCTCAGGAATTACTCCCCTGCTCCTCATTAAAAAAAAGCCCCATGGCAGGTTAAGTGGGCAGCAGACAGGCCTCGCATTGCTTCATTATGGAAAGGCACTATAGAACGATAAGTTGTTGTTGTCACCGAAATCCTCCAATGCTGACTTTGTGTGGATTCTCGACCATTAGGACTCTGTCACTGTGCCTTTAGATGCCTCAGTTCTAAATTGTGGGACTCCCTCCTGAAATTCCTTCACCTCTCCAACTCTCTCTCTCTGCCTCTGATTCACCTTAAGATCTACCTCTTTCACATTTTGTTCACCAGCCTCTATAGAAATGATACAACGCAGAAGGGAGCCATTTGGCCCATCTTGTCCATGCCGACCAAAGATACCCCGATACCCTTTTTAATCCCATCAACCTGCACCGGGTCTGTAGTTCTGCAATCTACAGCACTTAAAGTCATAGAGTCACAGAGATGTACAGTACTAGCCTCCTAGGGCACAGATCCAGGTACTTATTAAGAGTTTAGAGTTTCTGCCCACACCACCAACCCTGGCAATGAATTCCAGACCCTCTGTGTAAAAAAGGCTTTCATGTTTAATAGGATGTTACTAGGGTTGGAGGGTTTGAATAGGCTGGGGCTGTTTTCCCTGGAATGTCAGAGGTTGATGGGTGATCTTGTAGAGGTTTATAAAATCATGAGGGGCACGGATCGGGTAAATAGACAAGGTCTTTTCCCCAGAGTAGAGGAGCTCAAAACTAGAGGACATAGGTTTAGGGTGAGAGGGGAGCAATATAAAAGAGACCTAAGGGCCAACGTTTTCATGCAGAGGGTGGTACGTGTATGGAATGAGCTGCCAGAGGCAGTGGTGGAGGCTGGTACAGTTACAACATTTAAAAGGCATCTGGATGGGTATATGAATAGGAAGGGTTTAGAGGGATATGGGCCAAATGCTGGCAAATGGGACCAGATTAATTTAGGATAGCTGGTGGGCATGGACAAGTTGGACTGAAGGGTCTGTTTTCGTGCTGTACGTCTCTATGACTCTAAGAGACTGGTTTTAGGAGCGTTAAACAAGGAAAGGAATTGGAAAGGTGCAAGAAGTGTATTTCAGGGTGTGGAGTTCAGGCAACAGAAGATATAGTTGCCAACGGTGGAGAGAAGGAGAGGATGGGGGGGTGGGGGGTGCTTTGGATGTGTTCATAAAATGTGAATGGACCCTGTGCAGGACGATGGGATTAAAAGGGTATCTGGGTATCTTTGGTTGGCATGGACAAGATGGGCCAAATGGCACCCTTCTGTGTTGTATCATTTCTATAGAGGCAGGTGAGCAAAATTGTGAAAGAGGCAGATCTTAAGGTGAATCAGAGGTGAGGGAAGGGTGGGGGAGCCGGAGGAAGATACAGAGAAAAGGAACGCACCAGCACAAAGGGTTTTAAATGTGAGCTGTAATGCAAACATGGCCAGTGTAAGACTGACACAGTGTCAGATAAGCAGGCACAGTTGGAATCCCATTGACTGATTCCTAACTCAGGGCCTCAGTAACAAGTGGAACTGTGCCGATGTCAGGTGAGATCAAATTTTGCAAAAACCACCCCACTTTTCGCTCTCCAGCCAAAGTTCAGTGTTGACATTTGTTGGCAGAATTTGGGACCTTTGACCTCTGGGATTGGCATCCCTCCATCAGCGAGAAGTAGCAGCAATGCAACCTCAGGGCTTTGGTGGTTTGGATTATGGTTAATTATTGTCCTGTTTGGTCATGAGCCATTGGCGTAGATGGCAGCACACCACAAGGATGGATATTTTGTCCAAATGGGGACCAGCCTGAAATCTCCAGCAATAGATTTAATGACAGTTAGTAAATCTCCAATACCATGACATTTTCCCAAATGGCCTTGGCATACAGACACCATCAGATGGGCAGCATGGTGGCACAGTGGTTAGCGCCAGAGACCTGTGTTCAATTCCTGCCACAGGCAACTGTCTGTGTGGAGTTTGCACATTCTCCCTGTGTCTGCGTGGGTTTCCTCCGGTTTCCTCCCACAGTCCAAGAATGTGCAGGTCAGGTGAATTGGCCATGCTAAATTGCCCGTAGTGTTAGGTGAAGGGGAATGGGTCTGGGTGGGTTGCTCTTCGGAGGGTCGGTGTGGACTTGTTGGGCCTGTTTCCACATTGTAAGTAATCTAATCTAATCTAATCAGATCATAGAATCCATACAGCGAGTAAACAGGTCATTTGACTCATTCTCTGGAGTTCAATCCCAGATCATTCACGATCTCTTTGCAAGGCAGGACAGGCTCCAGGTGCTGAATGGCCTCATCTGATTCACCGAGAGTGAAATGTCAGGCCCCACATTCATACCCTGGTTCAAATCAGCCAGCAGTATGTAGTGCACAGGAATTGTAGCTGGGAATTATAAGATAAGAGATGGGGTTATGAGAAGGAATCACCTTGTCTCAGGGACAGACAGGTGGAATAAGACAGCTGTGTTAGCTGCTCCCCAGGAGCCTGTGAACTATCAGTGAAATTCCTCAAATAAATCTATGCCAACGATAAATAGCCAGTATACACCTACAAATCACAAGAAAAAGTGAAAATGTATATTGGTTGAGAGAAAAACGTATTTAACAAAGTAGGATTTTATTTCTAGTCTTTTTTTAAACATTGGTTTTCACAGTCTGAAGAAATGAGTGCATGCAGTGATATTTTTATAATCGAGCATTAACCTACTGGGAAAATAAAGCTGGGGTATAAGTCAAAGGTCATATCACCACAGACCAGCGGCTGCTCTCATTCGAGAGAGATGACTAGGTAACCCTGAGAGTCACCATACCTCAGGTAAGGGGAGAGGTTGGGAGAGAGAGTCCCTCATGGTCAAATCAGCTGGTGCGGGAATTGAACCCACACTGTTGGCATCACCAAATTGACCAGCTGAGATCACCAGTTGTTCATCTTAGTGAGAGGGTCAATAACAAGGGGGCATGATGTTAAAGTGAAAAGCAGGAGTTTTCGAGGGGATTGAAGGAAAAGCCTTTATCGCCCAGAGGGTGGAGAGGATCTGACAGGGAGGGGCCGTTGAAGTGGGGGGTGCCTCACAACCTCTCTTGAAGAACAGGGTGAACCCCACATCCGTGGAATAATTTTCCGTGGTTTCAGTTACTTTCCGCAGCCCAAACATATAAAAGGGAAAGTTCCAGGACCAGGGGGCTGCCGGAAAGGTACCTTTCCCAATGAAATCAATGGGTTCACAGTTTAGGGTTTCTGCGGTAGGTTCTGGAGCGGATCCTCCAAGGGTATGGGGTGGGGGGGGGGGGGGGGGGGGGGGGGGGAGGGGGGAGGCTGCTGTACTTGGATGAGCACTCGGAGTGTCCTGTGTGCCTGATGCAGGGAATTGGGTCTGGTGTGGGCAGTAGCGTATTTCTGACAGTACAGATTCATAGATCCAAGATTCTCCTTTGTCCTGTACTGTTCTTTGAACCAGTCATATCCCCAGATGTGGTATAAGGTGATTGGGTTTGATATCGAGGTGGGGGTGCACAGTAGGCATGTACAAGGGATGGTGAGGAAAGGGTGAAACATTCGGAATGAGTGACACACAGTGGAGTATTATGTAAATAGTTTAAACAGAAGTGTTGCCAGGGACTGACAGGAGTCAGACAGCAGTCACTCAAGGGCAGGGAGGGGAAATGATTACAGTCCACAACCAAGCAGCAGGACGATCTCTCCAATGTGTGGAAGTGAACACAAAGCCACAAACCTTGTGGCAACATGAACCAGTCATATACACACTGCAAAGCAAATAAGCAACAGATAGACGTTGCTGATAGAAAGGAAACAGAAAATAATGAAGACCTTCACAAACGTTACAAGCCAGCCCTCAGAAAACCTACAGGCATTTGTACTGAATGGAAGTATTATCTTTGGAAGTGCCCTGTCTAGCTAGCTATGTTTTTTTTATAATCCAAGATATTTACATTATTTTTCCCTCACATGCGTTATTCTACAGGCAGCTGTTAAAGGGAAAGGCAGCTGGACCTTCAGCAGGAATTGCTGTAAGAGTGTCCCCCTTTTTGAGATTGGTAGCTCCTGACTGGACACCGGACTCTCTTCCCCTCGATCCCATAGGAGCTCTTCGGAGAGGAAGGAAGTATCCCAGAGCTGGTAATGGGGGGGGGGGGGGGTCATTCTCTGAAAAGTTCTCTGTTTTCAGGCAATCACAACTGGTCCAGGTGATCACACGGGCCAAGTATTGTCAATACTTTTACAGCAACTGGCTGTGGCCAGCGTGAGGGAGAGGGGGAGGGGAGTGTGAGGGTGAGGGAGGGGGAATGTGAGGGAGAGGGGGAGGGGAGTGTGAGGAAGAGGGAAGTGTGAGGGAGAGGGGAGTGTGAGGGTGAGGGGGAGGGGAGTGTGAGGGAGAGGGGGAGGGGAGTGTAATGAAGAGGGGAGTGTGAGGGAGAGGGGAGTGTGAGGGTGAGGGGGAGGGGAGTGTGAGGGAGAGGGGGAGGGGAGTGTAATGAAGAGGGGAGTGTGAGGGAGAGGGGAGTGTGAGGGTGAGGGAGGGGGAATGTGAGGGAGAGGGGGAGGGGAGTATGAGGGAGAGCGGAGTGTGAGGGAGAGGGGAATGTGAGGGAGAGGAAGAGGGGAGTGTGAGGGAGAGAGGAGTGTGAGGGAGAGGGAGAGGGGAATGTGAGGAAGAGGGGAGCGTGAGGGAGAGGAAGAGGGGAGTGTGAGGGCGAGGGGAGTGTGAGATAGAGGGAGAGGGAAGTGTGGAGGAGTGGGAGGGGGTGGGAGGAGAGTGTGAGGTGGTGTGGGAGGCAGGGAGGGAGAGGGGATTATGAGAGGGGAGTGTGGGGGAGGGAGAGGGAGAGGGGAATATGAAAGGAGTGTGTGAGGGGGACAGAGGGGTGAGGGAGAGGGGAGTATGAGAGGGGAGTGTGAGGGGGAGGGAGGGGTGACGGAGAGGGGAGTTTGGAGGAGTGTGAGGGGGTAGGAAGGAGGAGGGTGAATGTCGTGGTTTGGGTGAAGGGGATGGTCAGATCTCAGGACCCTGGTGATTCACTCTTACACCCACCCTAGTAGGTCAGCAGAAAGCCATTGTGCGTCCAAACTCTGCCAATAATTGGCAACGAGTGCTCCGAGAATCTGTTCCCTCGAATACAGACAGGGCTCCCAGCTACTGGAGGGTCACAACTAGGCTCCTTACTGCATCATCGGGTCCTGGACACCTGGCAACATTGGAATTCCCCCTCAGCACGCTTGTGGGCACCCTCTCCCCCCTCACCCTCATCCTTACAGCAGCAGGAGCTCTGCCTTGGGTTCAGCCTGGGTCAGGGTCAGACAGGACCTTGTGAGGCTCGACTTTAACCCAAAGGGGAATGAGAGCCAAGTGCTCTGAGGGGGTGACATCAGCCTCAGTGACCTGGCTATATGGAAATGTAGGCTACACGGGTGGCGTCAAGAATCAAAGCCAAGTGGTTATGACAATTCTGGAGTAATCCAGAGGCCTGGACAGATGATTCAGTACACAAGCTCAAATTTGACCATGTTTGCTGGACAATTAAAGTTCATTAGTTCGATAAACCTGGAATAAAAAGATAGTATCTGGCATCTGAACCCTCAATGCCAAATAACACTTGGATAAATTGTTGCCACCATCTCCCTTTTCTGACTGGGCCCACCATGCTGGAGATTACAGCGGGTCAGACAGCATCCATGGACAGAGAGCAAGCTAATGTTGTGATTCTAGATGACTCTTCACCAGCTCTGATGAAGAGTCATTTAAACTCAAAATGTTAGCTTGATCTCTCTCCATGGATGCTGTCTGACCTGTTGTGATCTCCGGCATTTGCTGTCTTCAGTACAGATTCCAGCATCTGCAGCAACTTGTTCCTACTTAAAGACAACATGGTACTGCATAACAGTGACTAGGTGCTAGATATGTTCCTAAGACAGACATTGTTACTATGAGGTTTATCCTCCTCAAGGTCCACATTTGTTCTACCTTTCTCAACCCAAGGCCTCATGACATGAACAGACTGGGTGGAGCTTAAAGCAGCCTTCAGCGTTACCCCTTTCAGAATCACTACAGCAGGACATGGTGACCATTGTTATAAAAACCCACATGGTTCACACAGGTTCTTCATCAAAGGAAGCCTGTCATCTTTGTGTGGTCTGGCCTACATGTGACTCCAGACCCACAGCAATGTGCTTGACTCTTCATTGTTCTTTCAAAGGAAGCAGGTACTTTGTGGTTCAAGAAGACAGGTTCAGCATCAACTTCTGAAGGGGCAACAAGGGATGGGCAATGAATACTGCGGCCAGCGATCACCCATACTCCCAGAAATGGAAAAGGATCATTTATCTGTGTCCTCTGTGATTGTCAAACCTAGTTGGGAACAGAAGAGTCATCACCTAATTGTATTGGTTGTGTTCGCTGCATTTAAAGGGTTAAATTCACAAGCCTGTCTCTCTCTGTCTGCACTCAGGTGCCCTGCCCTTAATATGTGAGACTCATGTATCAACATAAACGTGCAACTCAATCTCCCCAGCTCCACAGCAGACTCCCCTTACTCCAGCAAGAGGAAAGATTGCTCAGTCGAGGTCACGGCGCAGGTTAAATGGCAACTAACTTTAACCTCCTTCAGTTAAGAGGTCAAAGGCTATCGGTTAATCTAATTACAGTTTGAATGGTTTATACTGTTAACTCCCTGAGCACAAGAGAATCAAATCCCCTCAAGGCCATTAAAATTCTTTTTTAATCCAATGATCTTTTTGTGCTTTCTCAACACAGCAGGATAATTAACCGGGCAACTACACTCGTATTTTCTTACGTTCAAACAATTATCGGAGAACTCCAAGGAAGCTTTTCGAAAGCGCTGAGTGTTTTCTGCACAACCAGTCACTTCAAGAATGTTGTCTTATCGGAATTAATTGTGGATTGAGAAAGACTCTGCAGGATGTCTCCGAGGCTGCAGAGTGTTAGGGTGTTGGGGGGTGGGGGGATGCGACAGAGTCAAACAACGCTATATCAGGCCTTTCTAAAGATTGTATGTTGGAGGTCGGGGTGTTGGGTTGCAGGAGGTACTGGGAGGTTCTGTGCAAAAATGGAAGATTTCCACCAGGTTTGAGACCCTGAAATGATTTGCGATTGAATGGAGGCAGTTTTTGAAAAAATGACCCACATCTCTGTCATTGTTTAGATCAGAGTGGTACTGGAAAAGCACAGCAGGTCAGGCAGCATCCGAGGAGCAGGACAATCGATGTTTCGGGCAAAAGCCCTTCATCAAGAATAGAGGCAGGAAGCCTCCAGGGTGGAGAGATAAATGGGAGGTTGGTGGGGCTGGGGAGAAGGTAGCAAAGAGTACAATAGGTGAATGGGGGTGGGGATGGAGGTGATAGGTCAGAAGAGAGGGTGGGAAGGGGGATTGTCAGGTAGGACAGGTCATGAGGACAGTGCTGAGCTGGAAGGTTGGAACTGAGGTAAGGTGGGGGGAGGGGAAATGAGGAAACTGGTGAAGTCCACATTGATGCCCTAGGGTTGAAGTGTTCCAAGGCGGAAGATGTGGCGTTCATCTCTATCATGTCTTTTGTGTCCTTGGTACATCCAAATGTGCTTTATGGTCAATGAAAGGTTATTTTGGAGTGGTATAGGGAATGCAGCAGCCATTTTGTGCACAGCAAGCTCCCACGGGTAGCGAGAATAGTGATAGGGTGGCATGTTGGCTCAGTGGTTAACGCTGCTGCTTCACAGCGCCAGGCACCCAGGGTCGATTCCAGCCTCGGGCGTCTGTCTATGTGGAGTTTGCACGTTCTCCCCGTGTCTGTGTGAGTTTTCTCCGGGTGCTCTGGTTTCCCATAGTGTGCAGAGATGGGCAGATGGGTTAGCCATGGGAAGTGGAGGATTACAGGGATAGGGTGGGTATGGGTCAGATGCTGTTTGGAGAGTTAGTGCAGACTTAGTGAGTCAAAAAGCTTCAATCTACACTGTAGGGGATTCCTAATGAAGGGCTTTTGCCCAAAATGTCGATTTTCCTGCTCCTCAGATGCTGCCTGACCTGCTGTGCTTTTCCAGCAACATTCTAATTTAGACTGTAGGGGATTCTAGTCTATAATTCTAATTACTGCAGAAGGTGTGAAGTACCTGAAAGGGTTAACTGATAACATGGGTTATTCAGATATAATATTCACTCTTCCCGTGAGAGACTAGCCAATTGTTCAAAGTGCTAAACTCTGGGTAGCTAAACAGTAATGGTGTGTTTACCATAAACTTCAACCTGAGATCTCACAAGAATCTGCTCATGGAACTCAATGTACTGCAGCTCTAATGTAGTTCTGTTAAGTGCTTTGTAATAAACCTTTCCTGGTCAACAAGAGTGAGCATCATAGGACACAGGAGCAGAAATCAGGCCATTCAGCCCATCGAGTCTGCTCCGCCATTCAGTCACGGCTGATCAGTTTCTCAAGATTAGAGTGGTGCTGGAAAAGCACAGCAGGTCAGGCAGCATCCGAGGAGCAGGAAAATCGACGTTTCAGGCAGGAGCCCTTCATCGGGGATGAGGTTGAGTGCCTCTGGGGTCGAGAGATTTTCCAGCACCACCCTAATCTTGACTCTGATCTCCAGCATCTGCAGTCCTCACTTTCGCCTCCCTGATCAGTTTCTCTACCCCATTCTCCTGCTTTCTCCCCGTAATCCTTGGCAATCAAGAACCTATCTATCTCTGTCTTAAATATACTCAATGACCTGGCCTCCACAGATTTTCTATTAAAGACTTTGTGTGAACATCCTTTTCCACTTTGTATCAGTAACTTATGGTATACCCTACATGAAGGATCCTTTTGCAGAGAACCTAGCCAAGGCATCTGAGATGGTGCTGGTGAACGCAACGCAACACATCCTTTAAATGATCAGGTACTTGGGTCTTTGAGATGTTGTTTGAGGGACAGACACTGCCCTCGACATCAGGGATAGCACCCCTGCTCTTCTTACAGAGTAGCCTCCTGGGGTCTTTCACACCAATTTGAATGGGCCGAACGGAGCTCAGTTTAATGTGAGACAGCATTGCCACACACTCCTGTGAAACCAGGTTCGATTAATTGAGGCACAGGATGAGGGCATCACTGGCTAGACCAGCATCTCTTGCACATCCCTAATTGGGCAGGAGGCAGTTACAGGTATCCCCTGCTTTTCGAAAGTTCACTTTATGCCACTTCATTTTTACACAAGACCTACATTAGTACCTGTTTCATTAACCAAAAGAAATCCAAAGAAGATTTTCGATTTTACGAAAAAAGGCAAATTTTTACCCATATAAATTAATCCTTCTTTGCTTTACGCCATTTCAGCTTACAAAACGGAATGTTCTACTTTCAGATAGCGGGGGGATACCTGTACCATCTTGCTGTGGGTCTGGAGTCACATGTAGGCAAGACCAGGTAAGAACAGAAGATTTTCTTCCCTCAATGGCATTAGTGAGCCAGATGGGTATTTCCTGACTATCAGTTCGTGGTCATCATTAACACTCCAATTCTTACTGGATTCAAATTCCCCCATCTGCCCGGGGTCAGAATTCGAAGCCAGGTCCCCAGAACATTAGCTGGGTCTCTGGATTAACAGTCCAGTGATATGGAGAAAGTGAGGACTGCACAGTCAGAGTCGAAAAGTGTGGTGCTGGAAAAGCACAGCAGGTCAGGCAGCACCGGGGAGCAGGAGAGTCAACATTTTGGGCATAAGGCCTTTGTCAGTCCAGTGGTAATATCACGAGGTCACCACTTCACCAGTGATGGTGCCCATTGTAGACGACCTTGAGAGGCTGAAGGTGCATTGTCTTATCATGCATTTCCTGTGGCCTGGGTTTCACAACCCTAAATCACATCGGTTTAGCCAGCAGAGTGCTAAAGGGTTAACACACTTGTACGGGTCACAGAGTGAGGTTGCGGGCTGTAGGAGGTGTGTGTTTTTCCTGCAAGCCTATCATCTTGTCCCTGAAGAGCAGTGGGTTTGTTTAATTCCCCGCTGATGCCAGGTCCTGTCAGTGCTAGGAAGACAGATGGCCTGTCTGAGTGATTGACAATATGTTCATTCAATTAGTTGTGCTAGCTCTCTTCAAAAACTCTCTCTGTCACTTCCAGCACCTTGATGTTTAATAGAACAGTCACCTCCTTGATCACAGTAACTATATGGTTTCTCATTGTATTTCCTTTTGTGCTTAAAGTCAGCAAATTGCTCCAAATTTCAACAAATGGCATTCAACCAGAAACCTTAAGGCAGATTTTTACTTACTGTTGCAAAACAATCAAAACCAGGAGGAGAGTCACTTCAGAACAGAGAGCTGGAAGGGAATGCTGCCTGGTAGGAACTACAAATATTGAGATACTCAAAAGTCTGACAGACCACTGCGATCCCAACCTTACTCCAATTCTAGGTTCCTTTGTATTCTGGATTTTTGTCACTCTGCTTAAGTGGTGGCTGTGTCTTCAGTGGACTTAAGCTCTGGAATCCCTGGTGAATCTCCCCATCCCGTCCAATATCTAACAAAAAGTAAGTTACCTGGTCATTATTATATCGCTGTTTCTGGGAACTGGCTGCGTTTACATTAGCAGCCACATTTCCTATTTTGCAATAGTGATTTCATTTTGACAAGTAATTCCTTGCATCTAAAGTACTTTGTGGGGTGCTATGCGGTGCTATGTAAATGCAGATCCCGCACATAAAAATCACAGGATCTCAGGGAGGGTACAGATTGACAAATTGAGGCCTTAAATCCACTTCCCTGCCTGTCCCCTCACACTGCCACTGAAGTAAATACTGAGGATTCTGGAAGTCTGAAACAGACACAGAAAATGGTCTGAACCAGAGTCATACCGGACTCGAAGCATGAACCCTGCTCCGAACTCTGCAGGTGCTGCCAGACCTGCTGAGTTTCCCCAGAATTCCCTGCGTTTGTTCCTTCATGACCATTAACTCCCTCAGAGATTAAAGATCAAACTCAGCTGTGAATATAATCAAAGGCGTAACATATTCTGTTCTCTGTGGAAGAGAATTTCTTGGATTCAGGACCCAGACAGAGAAGAAATGCCTCTTCATTTCAGTCCAAAATGGAGGCCCTTAACTTTAGCGGTTTGTTTTTAAGATATTTTCAGATCCCTTAATTCCAGAATCCCCCCATCCAGGGAAACCATCCTCTGAAAATCTTCCCCATCAGGGCCTCCTCAGGATCTTAGGTATTTCCATAAGGTCAGCTCTTATTCTCATGAACTCCAATGGGTATAGATCCAACCTGCTCAACCTCTCCTTAATAAATGACCCTTTCATCCCAGAAACCCACTGAGTGATCTTTCTCCAAACTGCCTCCGATGGAATAGGGAGGCCACAACTGCACACAGTACTCCAGGTGCAATACTGTCTCACCAACAGCCTGTGCAGTTATGGAAAGACTTCTTTGTACCTTTACACACTGAGCCTCTTGCAGTGGAAAGCCAACTTCTTATTTTCTTTTCTAATCACTTCCTGTCCCTGTCTGCTGTTTTTTGCGATCCCTGTAAGAACTTAGTTCCTTTTGATCACAGCCTCCTGCAATCTCTCTCCATTTAAATAATGTTTCAATGGCGACTAAACTTCAAAAACAAGCTCTCCATAGGCTTTGAGACTTCGGCTGGAGGGGAAAAGGGCTTTATGGCAGCTCAGTGGCTCAGTGGTTAGCACTGCTGCCTCACAGCACCATGGACTCGGGTTCGATTCCAGCCTCGGGCGACTGTCTGTGTGGAGTTTGCACATTCTCCCCGTGTCTGCGTGGGTTTCCTCTGGGTGCTTCAGTTTCCTCCCACTGTTCAAAGATGTGCAGGTCAGGTAGATTGGCCATAGAAAATTGCCCATAGTGTTCAGGGGTGAGTAGGTTAGCTGGGTTAGCTGTGGGTAGTGCAAGATTACAGGGATAGGATTGGGGAGTGTGGGTCTGGGTGGGATACTCTTCAGAAGGTTGGTGTGGATTCGATAGGCTGAATGGCCTGCTTCCACATCGTAGGGATTCTACGTAAATGCAAGTCTTTCTTCTCCACCTAGGCATACCAGCTTATGACATCTGGATCCAAACAGTCTTCAGATCTTTAATTTATAGGTTGAACCACCTAATCCTGAAAGCAGCCCCATTTGAGCAAGTGTGGAGAGACATCTCGGCAGAATCGCCCACCTCTGAGCTCCCGAAAGCTTCTTTGGTTACAAGGGTTACCCATCAATTTATACAGCAATGAACTGAACTTACATGACATGGCCAGAGGGACTAATGGAACAGCAATTATCCTGGGAGGGGAGGCCAGGAGGAACCCCATGATCTCCCTTCCCCCTCTTCCAAACAAACAAGGAGTGAGGAGAAATTGTGAATCAAAGTCTCAGGGGGACAGCCTGAAATCCCTCCAAACACATCAGGGATGGCTAACAGCAGTCACTGGAGGTTTCTAATGAGGAGCGAGCAGACAGAAGGAATATCCGTCTGAAGGAGAGACGGTCCTTGGCTCTCAACTCACTTCCTTTTGTTTATCACCCCAGCCACTTGCCTGTTTTTCCTCATTAGCTGAGAATTGAAACCTGCCTCAGTGTGGGACTGTGACTCCTGTTCCGGTCACTGCTGCCAAACTGATAATTGGGAAAAAAAAAACAACAAATCAATCAAAACAAAAACCCGCCAATTTTGTGTCAGTTGTTCCCCCGGGAGGTAACATCTGCCCGAGGAGAGGAAAGTGATGCAGACCCCACCCTCAATCTCAGAGCGACACTAGCATGACAATTCTTCCGTTCCTGTGCTGACAATCCCAGAATCTTGCAAATTCATGGATGGAATGGTGGGTGGGAGCAAACTTAATGCTAACCTTCCAAAGGAAATGGAGACCGACTCGAAACGAGCGAAGGACTACAGGGAAGAGGTGAGGGGGGGGTGGGATAAATAGGAGACCCCTATAAAGGAGTCACTCAGGTATGATAGGCTGAATGGCCTGTTATCTGCATTGTCGTTGTAAACTGTTATTTATTAGTTATTGAGATGTGATGAAAGCCTCATGCGCAAATGTCCATTCCTCATAGAATATGGTGATGGGTTGCCTTCGTAAATGTTAGTCCTTGGGTTTTTAGGGCCATATACAGTGCTGTTGGGAAGGGCATTCTGGGATTTTGACCCTCCAACAATTATTGGAACAAAGGAGGCCTTTCAGCCCCTCAAACCTGTTCCACCATTCCACGGGATCATGGCTGATCTGCGGCCTCACTCTGTATACCTGCCTTTGGCCCATATCCCTTAGTACAAAAATGGATCTCTCTCAGATTTAAAATAAACAAGGGATCCATCATCTACTGTTGGTGGAAGTGAGTTCCAAACCTCTCAGCCTGTAGCAGTGCTTTCCTAACATCTGTCCTGACCCTAATTTTCAGACTGTGCCCCTGCTTCTAGAAACCGGAACCTGTGGTTCACAGATCCAGCGCACCACCAGCTTCACAAGGGCTAGAAGCGATGGACAATGCATTTTAGTGACCCCTAGTTCTCAAGTAAAGACCCTGTCTTTTGCGGGGGAGCTCTCATTGTTTCTTCATGCTCACAGCCCACACCATGCTCTAAGTAGGCCCACAATTATTGCTCATCCCTCATCACCCAGGGTTAATCTACTCTTTCTTTCCCTGTTGAATAATGCTGATGCAATTCCTGCAAAACATGTTGTGTGGCTTGGAGAGAAACTGCTCATGGTGTCGTGTTATTGGAAGGAGTGTGATGGAATGCAGCCCATTTGCCTGGATGGGTGCAGCTCTGACAACATTCAAGAGGCTTGACATCATCCAGGACCAAGCGGCCTGCTTGATTGGCCCCACATCCACCACCCTCTGCACTCGTTTTCCTTCACCATCAAATCTCAGTAGCCGCAGAGTGCATTAGCTCCAAGATACACTGCAGAAATTCAGCAAGACTCCTTAGACCGCACCTTCCAAACCCACGTCACTTCCACCTCAAACTTCAAGGGCAGCAGATACATGGGAATACCACCCCCTGCAAGTTCCCCTCCAAGCCACTCACCATCCTGACTTGGAAATACTGTATATCACCTTTCCTTCATTGTCACAGGGTCAACATCCTGGGACTTCACACCCCAATAGCATTGTGGGACTGCAATGGTTCAAAAAGGCAGCTCACCACCAGGTTCACAAGGGCAAGGAGGCCTAGACAATACATTTTGGTGACACCCAGATCTGAAGTAAGGTCCCTTGGTCACTGCTTTGGCTTATGTGGGGGAACTATCATGTTTTTCCATACTCAGAGCCCAGGCTAATAACAACGTGATCTGGTCAACATTTATTGCCCGTCCCGCATTGTCCAGAGGGCAGTTAAGAATCAATCACATTGCTGTGGGTCTGGAGTCACATGTAGGCTGGACCAGGTAAGGATGGTAGATTTCCTCTCCTGAAGGAAATTAGTGAACCAGATGGGTTTTCATGAACAATCACCAATGATTTTGTGGTCATCATAAGATTAGTTTTGAATTGAAATCGTACCATTACTATGGAAAGATTTGAGCCCATGTCCCCAGAGTATTAGCTAGGACCTCTGGATTATTAGTTAGCAAAAGGATCAGTAGGCCATTGCTGCCCTCAATTTCCTCAGATAAGTGTTAGCCCCTGTGTCCATTTAAGAATTACAATGGAGTTGGATCACCGAGGTGCTGGGTTGGTTGCTCCTACTGCCGTGATACTGATTGAACAGGAACAAACTTGTTTCGATGTACATAGCACCTTGCAGGACATCGCAAAGTATTTTTTTGTCACTGTCTTAATGGAGGAATTGTACCAGGCAATTTTTGCACAGCAAGATCCCACAAAATGTAATGAGGTAAACGAACAGGTAGATAACTTTTATTGGCATTGGTTGAGGGGTAAATATTGGCCCGTGACCCCAGAGTGAACTCCCTTAGTCGACTTTGAGAAAGTGCTGTGGGAAATTTTACCTCACCAGAGGGGCCTCGGAGTCACATTTTGTCCTGAAGATGTTTCTGGGTGACAGTGAAGCTCTGTGTGTCTGAAGAAGGGCTGTTTTGTGTACCAAAGACCATTTATCATGCTGTCGGTACAAGGTTTTATTTAATCAACACAGTACACTGTAGGGCGCTTCTAACTCTGGCTTGCACTCTGATGAACTGTTTACTCGATAAATCTCCGAACTGCTTTATTTGGCTCACCCTGATGCTGAGTGGGCCAGATTTTGTTCAGGTACATAAAGTACAGGAGGTCAAGACCCTGAGAAGGGCCAAAAGGGTAGGATTTTTGTTTTGCTTTGGGGAGATTGGGCTTGTGCCACATATAGTTTTGGCACAGCATGTCTGAATAAAGGAGTCAGGTAAGTCAAAAAACCAATGGCCTCTGAGTTCTTTGGCAGATTTATCCAGTTAGTCCCACTGCCCTGCTCTGTCTCCCCATAGCCCTATCATTTATTCCTTCTCAAGTGTTTATCTAATTCCTTTTTGAGTGTTATTATTGAATCTGTTTCCATCACCTTTTCAAGCAGCATGTTCCAGTTCACATCAACTCACTGCACAAAATATTGCTCCACATCTAGCCTCTGGTCATTTGCCAATTTTCTTAAATCTATGTCCTTTGGTTATTGACCCCCCTGCCTCTGGAAAGTTTCTCTTTATTGACTTCATCAAAACCCTTCCAGGCTTTAAACACTTCTATTTCTCCTTAATCCCTCATTTTCTCTCCTTAACCTCATTTGTTCTAGGGGTAACCATCTCCGTTTCTTTAGCCTCTCCCCAAGCAGTCCCTCATGTTTGAGTATAGCTCTAATGAATCTCTTCTTCAAAACTGAAGACTACACTCCAATGTATGTTCTATGTTTTATGAAAGTTAGAAACACAGAAAGTAGGAGCGGGAGTATACCTATTCAACTCTGTGCTGCAGTTCAACATGATTATGCCCGATCATCCAACTCAATCCCATATTCCCACTTTCTCCCCGTAGCCCTGAGAACGATATCTATCCTTTCTTGAAAGCTTTCGATGTTTTGACTTCAATTGCTTTCTGTGACAGAGAATTCCACAGACTCACCACTCTCTGGGTGAAATAAATTCTCCCCATTGAATCCCTACAGTGTGTAAACAGGCCATTCAGCCCAACAAGTCCACACTGACTCTCTGAGTAGTGTCCACCCAGATTCTTCCCTTACCCCATCACTATAATCCTGCAATTCCCATGGCTAACCCACCCACTTCCTTGGATACTGTGGGCAGTTTGGCATAGCCAATCCACCTAATCTGTACAGCTTTGGATTGTGGGAAGAAACACACGCAGACGTGGGGAGAACGTGCAAAGTCCACACAGTCGCCCGAGGGTGGAATTGAACCCAGGTCCCTGGCACTGTGAGGCAGCAGTGCTAACAACCAAGGAACGAGAGTAGGCCACTTGGCCAAGCTGGTCTGCTTACACCAACCGAGGGGTTTCCTGTCTGTATCTGGGATAGGGTGCCAAAGAGCCATTTTGTCAGCTCACCTGGAAACGGCATAGGCCAAACCTTGGGCCTTCAGGGAATGGCCTCTCGTTCCCTCTCCTTGTGAATAGTGTGGTGGGTAGCAGAGAGCTACCACCCCTACTCCCATTCCTGAAACCTGCCTTAGTTCCCTGGGGGATTAGACAGGGGCATGCGATTTTTGAGAAGATTGGTAGCTCAGGTTGTGGAGCAACTTGCTCACTGAGCTGCTGGATTTGTTCCCAAACTGACAACAACAAACACATTGATTTGGACTTCATTTACCAACCTCACAGAAAAAGAATTGAAAGTGATATCACCCACCACAACAGACCAAGACACATAAGTAGAAAACGGGAACGCCAGTGCTTCATCAGAGGATGTTACCTAGCATAGTG